>NW_022589708.1:24074882-24075518 GCF_004348235.1 Phoca vitulina | reverse complement strand
GGGGGGGGTGGGGTGGGAAGGATGGGGTGGCTGGGTGATAGACATTGGGGAGGGTATGTGCTATGGTGAGCGCTGTGAATTGTGTGAGACTGATGAATCAAAGACCTGTACCTCTGAAACAAATAATACATTATATGTTTAAAAAAAAAAAAAAAGAAGAAGAAGAAGATAGCAGGAAGAGAAGAATGAAGGGGGGGAAATCGGAGGGGGAGACGAACCATGAAGAGACTATGGACTCTGAGAAACAAACTGGGGGTTCTAGAGGGGAGGGGAGTGGGGGGATGGGTTAGCCTGGTGATGGGTATTAAAGAGGCACGTACTGAATGGAGCACTGGGTGTTATACACAAACAATGAATCATGGAACACTACATCAAAAACTAACGATGTAATGTATGGTGATTAACATAACATAATAAAAAAAAAGTGAACCTGATAATGACTTTTACCAAATTACTGTATATCCTGTCTTTTCTATCTGTGCAGTTGCATATTTGCATATATAGAGCAATATGTAGAATATATATGGATATATTGAGCAATATGTATGGTTTTTAAACAATTTACACAAATGCTATCACCATTTGCATTACACACACACACACACACACACACACACACACACACACACACACACA
>NW_022589708.1:23903496-24074872 GCF_004348235.1 Phoca vitulina | reverse complement strand
ACACACACACACACACACACACACACACACACACACACACACACACAATGAACCTAAGCAGTTAAGTGGAAATTTCAGAATGAGAGTTAGTTTTAAACCAGCTAATATGTGAAATCTGAATCCTTCCTAAACATTTATTTTTATTTATTTATTTTTTATTTTTAAAGATTTTATATATTTGACAGAGAGAGAGAGCAAGAGAGAGCACAAGCAAGGGGAGAGGACGAGGTGGAGAGAGAAGCAGGCTCCCCGCTGAACATGGAACCCATCATGGGGCCAGGACCCTGGGATCATGACCTGAGCCGAAGGCAGACACTTATCCAACTGAGCCACCCAGGCACCCCCTCTAAAAATTTATTTATATCACATATATTTAGAAAACAGATAATATTTTGGTTCAGAGAAATAATCAAATAATAATTTAACATTAAGTCAATTAAATAAGTATTTTATTTTTTAATATGTCATGTTATGTATCACTGTATGTTGTCAGATAACCTTTTATTAATGGGCTATTAGAATGGCCATTGTTTGCCCACCGGATAATGTTTAAATATAGTGTTCTTGATTCTTATTTTCCTTCAAAATATACTACTACTCATGGTAATTATGTTCCTGCTTGTTCTATATACACACCTATCTCCCCTTAAGACTTATGCTATAATTTATAGGATTTAACTTTATTTTATTTACTATTATGACACCCAGCAGGGATTCTCTGGAATATTTTTATAGATTAATAAAAGCATTCTTCATCAAGCCACCATCTGCTAGCTTGTCAATTTCATATTATCTATGCACAATGAAGTACTACAGGGCTTATAAAACTTCTCAACAGTAGCATCAATTTTGGCACAGAATAATTTTTTTTTCCCTTTTTCTCATTGTCTACCAAAGTTAGTAACAGTATCCCTCCTAGGGACTTAAAAGAAACACACTCATGCATAAGCACAGACACCACACCAACAAAACTTCCCTCTTCTTTTATGTGGTCTAAAACCGTTGAAATTTCTTAACAGTTATTTATATAGATTTCCAATATAGGTTAATTCTATCCGGTCTCTTAAGTTTCATTAAACAAATTTAGCTGCCTCTCCACTAACCTGAAAGTCCACATTATACAATTTTTTTGGTTTAACATGCCAAATATTTCTGTTAACAAATGTTTTGACTACCAAAACAGTTTTAAATATGTGAGAATATCAACAAATGAGTTTAACATAGTTTATCAGGGTTTTTTTGTATAAATCAGGTTTATGGAATAATCATTAGCAAATTACAAAATAAATTTGTTGAAAACAAAACTTTGTGTAGTTATATTTTGGAGAATATTTGTTGTTGTTGATTTAACATTGGCAGTATTTCTGCTTCATGTTTTTCTTTTCATGTCTTGTTCCAAGAAATGTCTAGGTTTTTATTTTTTTCCTTTTAGCATAATGACATCTCCTAAGTAAAATATTTTTTGGAAAAAAAATGTTAACTCTCTATGTCAAGGCAGAAGTGCAAACATTTTCCAATTAGAGAAAAAAAAGAAAGCAAATCAGGCAGAAAATATGTGTAGGTGATGCTGCTTTTATAAACTGAATTATATTTACCCACTAACATTTTAGCCAATTCATGAAATTCATAACTGTGTTTTTTAGGATTTTTTAAAAGTAACTTTAGCTTTAAATTTTAAAACACTGATACACGTAGATTTTCCTCATTTAAGATTTACATAAAATTTAAAATCATATTAAAACTTTAAATTGCTTTATGTATCTTTTTTTCTAATGTATCTTTGGAGGCATTCTGGCAGAATATGTTTAGATCATAACTACTGTTTTTATAGAAATAAAATCTTTAAACAAAATATTTATTAAATGTATTAAAAAGTATATTATCTCCATGATTTGGATGATGAAAAGTAAGTAATGCTTAAAACATGAAAATCTTTATTTACCAAAAGATGTTTATAATTAAAACAGAAAGCAATAAATAGCCATAGCCAAATGTACAGTGTTACTACATGAGATTCAAAAAAGGAATGAAGTTTATGAAATAATTTGGTGATGCCTTTGAGAATAAAACGATCCTATTATAGTTTCTTTAAAATTCATCTTTTGAATTAATGGTGATGATCAAACATAATCTATTATTTTTTTAAAAAAATAATTAAATTCAATTTAGTTAACATCTAGTGTAGCATTAGTTTCAGGGGTAGAATTTAGTAATTCATCAGTTGCATATAACACTCAGTACTCATTGTATCAAGTGCCTTCCTTAATGCCCATCACCCAGTTACCCCCCCATCCTTGTCTCCAGCAACCCTCAGTTTGTTTCCAGTCTTCTGGGGTGCCTGGTTGGCTCAGTCAGTTAAGAGTCTGTGATTAAACAAACTGAGGGTTCTAGAGGGGAGGGGGTTGCGGGGATGGGTCAGCCTGGTGATGGGTATTAAAGAGGGCACGTTCTGCATGGAGCACTGGGTGTTATATGCAAACAATGAATCATGGAACACTACATCAAAAACTAATGGTGTAATGTATGGTGATTAACGTAACATAATACAAATAAATTAAAAAAAAAGAGTCTGGGCGCCTGGGTGGCTCAGTTGGTTAAGCGACTGCCTTCGGATCAGGTCATGATCCTGGAGTCCTGGGATCGAGTCCCGCATCGGGCTCCCTGCTCAGCAGGGAGTCTGCTTCTCCCTCTCCCGCTCCCCCCTTTTGTGCTCTCTCTCTCTCAAATAAATAAATAAAATCTTTAAAAAAAAATAAAAAATAAAAAAATAAAAAAATAAAATAAAAAAAAAGAGTCTGTGGTTAAGCATCTGTCTTAGGCTCAGGTCATGATCCCAGAACCCTGGGATCAAGTCCCACCTCAGGCTTCCTGCTCAGCAGGGAATCTGCTTCTCTCTCTGCCCTTCCCCCTGCTCATGTTCTCTCTCTCTACTTCTCTCTCTCTCTCTCTAATAAATAGATAAAATCTTTTTTAAAAAGTCTTTTTTTAATGTAAAGAAAATAATTTGGAATAACATCTAAACTACTGCATTTTTTATTGCAACAGATGATACTCTTTATAAAGACAGTCTTTTCAAACAATTCCCACTTATATATAAATATCATATATCCATGATATATCCATGATTAATCCATGATATAATCCATGATTAATCTCCGTTTACTACATATGCTTGTAAGATACTGCGTGTGTGAGTATGCATTCTAAGAAAGTGCTGTTGTGTTTTGTGACAATAACATTGTCACATTTATGTTCACTGCAAATGGGAGCCAGAGAGAAGGTCACCTAGGATAAGAGGTAAGGCACACCAGGGAGACCAACTTTCAAACTGCCAACAAATTCCAAAAAAGTAGAGGGTGTAAAAAATAAGCCCTGCTCATCTGGAGGTCATATTTAATATTAAACTGAGGGACGTTGATTTAAAAATGGATAATAAGCTGAGTATAAAGATGAGGTCAAGGGGGTTTCTCTTTTCCCATTTCCCATTGAGGGACAGTGTGCATTATACTTATAATAAGTACTGTGGAATCATGCGTTTAGGATTAAAACTAACTTGGCTTTAATTCACATCTTTCTAATTATGAACTGTGTGATAATACTGTTCTGATTTTCATTTTCCTTATAAAAATAGCACACTTTTTGTGTGCTGCAAAGCAATGAATGTGAAACCACCTGGTGGAGAACGCATTAAGTCCACTGCTTCTGCAACAGTTTCCTAAATTAATACTTTATAAAGGATAGTAAACATGCATTGGAATTTGTATCACAAAATGGTTCACCAGAATTTGATACTTTATCTAGTCATTTTATTGGGTAATATATCTGAAGTATTATTTAAATGAAGTTCTAATATCTCTCTTCAGAGTAAGGTTGAATAGATTAAGTCTGTACATCCTTGGTTATAAGCATAAGATATCTCATTTAATTTACCTAATGTATAAACTAAATGTTGATCTGATTTTTCCAATGAGGAAACTGATACCAGAGATGAAACAACACACCTAACTTCACACAGACAGTAAGTGGTGAGACCAAATTTGAAGAGAACTGAAACACACATCTTTCTGACTTCAGCTATAAGTACACACATGTGAAACTGAGAAAATGTGCCCAAAGATATTGTGGAAGTACAAAATACCATGAGGATTTTTCCATATCAGCCTGCCAGAAAATTCTACTTCCTTTTGCCCCATCAAACCAGTCCTTCAAATTTTGCTTTTATTTGCCAATTACAGTCATCCATTCTTATATTGCTTCTACCTCAGTGATGGCCACGTAAGAGTCTTCGGGCCAAAGAAAATGATGGCAGCTACTAATGTCCCCCCAAGCCAGAAGAGATGGCGTGCAATCTGTTCTGATTTCTTGTCTTTACTTTTACTAGAGGCTTTGTTGCCTTCATCATATGCTTTGTCAGCCTGCCCCTGATAATAACATTTAGCTAATTCTTTTTTCATGTTTAATTATCAATATACAACATGCCTTTGCCTTATGTGTATTACACACAAGTCAAACTGGTCTGATGAGCATAAAATGAAAAATATAATTTAATTACTGCTTCATATTGGTGAAAAATGATTAAATGATTTAACATGATCTACATTTTAAAGATTCTATTATAGAAATCTGTTGAATCAATATACAGATTTAATAATTTTCCAGTAACTGGGGAGTTTATGAACTGCCTGGTCACATGATAAACTGTAAAGCAGAGTCATTCAATAATTGAAGAAATTTATTACAAAGCACAACATGCATGAATCCCTTTCTTACAATGAGATTTGGAATGTAGCCTCTAGTTAAAACACTCAAACTTACTTTTAAAATCATAAATTGATTTTTATCATAATTTTAAAATCATAAATTGCAGTTACATTAATATACAGCTTCTTAAACCATTTAGCAGTGACCTGATCAGGATAAATCGGTCATTTTCTGGGAACTAATAATATATTGTTCAGTGAACATATTACAAACTTTATTGGATTAAATGAAGTAATACCAACATTTCACCCCTTAATATATTTATAATTAAAGTGATATATTCAAAATGTAACACATAATTTAATAAATATTTTATTTTGAATCCACCCATGTACCAAGCACTATTTTAGGTATTAGCTATGACAGAATGAAGGATGAAATATTGCCTTGTCCTCCAGGAAAAGGGCTTAGAGTCTTGCAAAAGATAAACACACATAAGTGACTACAATATAACAGGCCGTGATAAATAGTGCAAAAGATTCCAGTATAAGAAATGATTTTTTTTTTTTCACTAAAACACAGAGCAAGCAAGGAAGGAAAATTTATTTCATTCTGACACGAGACCCAAATTGTGCCCAGGAAGAAAAGAAACTGCAGACTTGGACTGCAGAAATGCAACTCAGGGAATATCTAAGGAACATGGAATAGTTAGCATTCTGCTGAATATAAGCAACTGAAAGTTAGTTGGGCTAGCCTGAGTTTAAAGAGAAATTTGTTGTAACATACTGGGCCTCTCATAGAACTCAACAATAGGAATTCTGCTAATCTCAGAAAAGAGTTGAAGTCAGGAATTCATATGTCAAGAGGTCTCTCCTTCCCTCTATGGGCTCTGCCTGTCTTTGTGAGTATGCTCATTAATTTCCTTCTGTTTTCAAAACCTAAAATCTCTTTTCTGTTTCACCTGGCCAAACCTAGATATTGACAGTTTCTTGTTTTTATATGTAAGGGTTGCTACATAAGAAATACTAGATCTGTTCTCTAGTTCTATTTTCCAAGATTTCCAACTGATTGGTACTATTTGACTATCTAGGGTCCTGTGAACTGGAGAGGGGCTGCAAGTTTTGTTCCATTAGTAATACACAAATAGCCACAATCAAGGAGGTAAAAGGAAGAGGAGCATTTTCTAGAACTGAATGCTTGAGGCAATCCTGTAAGTGTCCACTAGAAGATGGATAAATCTAGATAATAATTCTGGCAATGGTTGGCTCAGATTTCTAATCAGGTGATTCCTAAGGAGTCAGTTATTATCATATATATTCATAATCTATGAATATTAATAACCAAAAATTTCACTACATTATGAGACTAAGTCTAATTGTCAGTGATGAGAACTAGCAAAAATAAATGAACACAACTGGACCCAAACCACTGAATAATTTTCAGAGCCATACTCCACTACTGGAGAGGAAATAGGGAACTTAGCAAAGTAACTGAAAAGAACTGTCCAAAATACAGAAAGGGGCAAGTCCCTGATATTAAATTTTACCGATTTTATCCTGTTTATTGAACTCTTCTTTCTCTTCCTTTGCCCATTTCTTTCTGATAAAAATAGAAGTGTACTTCAGTTAAGAAGGTGGGTTCTGTAAATACAGGCTTCCTGTAGTCCATATTTTGGCATCCATGATTAGAAATAACTCTGGGGATGCCACTTACCTCTCTAATCTTTTCACCTATAATACTTAGAATAAATGAGGTCACTCATGAAAATCACTTGTCACAATGCCTAACACAAAGTAGACACTCAATAAATACTCGCTGCTTCCAATGTAATCCTGAGATTTCTACTTTGGCCTATTTATTATTTTACACTCCCTCTTTGGATAGCAAACACATTCAAATACATCCGATATGCTTGTAATTCCCAAGTCAATATATATAGTCTGTAATTTAAACTAGATCTTCCTATTAACACCTGCTGGATATGTAGTGCAGATACCAGGAGGAAGAACTAGTAATCCAACAGACAGGATCCCAGCCATTCATGAAGTCATATTTTACTAGTGTAATTTCCTGTGTAATTCATTCATCATTCATTCACCCATCATTCATTTTAAAATTACTTGTTTAGCAAATGTAGCCGCTCACTGACTTAATAAATAACAGATACAATGCTAGACACCACAGATACACCCAGCTTATATGGCATTTACACTTTTAATGAACAACAATATACAATCAGCACACAAATGTTTAGAAGGACTTCTGTTGTCTCAACATTGGAACTAATAAAAACAGGACCTAGAGTCTCAAATCGACACCATATTTTTAGTTCATATGGCTGCTAATGAACTACCACTAGTTAGGGCACCCAGCTGCCCAGTAGTTATATGGGAAAAAGTGCCAGAAACAAACCATGTACTATCTATCTCTAAGAGAAGTACTAAAAGGAAAGAGGGGGTCTTTCTTAAAGCTCATCAAGTAGAAGTTCTCCTGGAGAAACACTCATATACATGGCTTATTCTTACAACAAGAATTGACTGATACATAATTATTCAACTACAGAACCCATCTTTGTGCTGTGACCAGTATGGAGTTTCCTAAGAGCATTCTTGGGAGAGTTTTCTCTCAGCCCAAGATTATGGAAAATCAATCCTTTGATTTTCTTTCTCACAAGAGAGTGTAGAAGAGTAGGGTGCTTGATCTGTGTCCCATTAAGTTTATAGGATATACTTCATCATGGACTTTGTAGCCAACTCTGATTATAGAGACATCTGAAAGTAAGAGGTTTTCTAGAGGCACCATTACCAGAAGGGTATGAAAAGACCATGAAGAGATGTGCCTTAAAAACAAAGAGGCTATGTCATTTCACACTAGGTCTCATGCTCCTTAAGAAAGCATGTCAGAGGGTGCCTGGGTAGCTCAGTTGGTTAAACGATTGCCTTCAGCTCAGGTCATGATACCGGAGTCCCAGTTTCGAGTCCTGCATTGGGCTCCCTGCTTAACAGGGAGTCTGCTTCTCCCTCTGACCCCCCCGCTCTTGTGCTCTCTCTCTCAAAAAATAAACAAAATCTTTTTTTAAAAAGAAAGCATGTCAGAAAACTCTTCATATTCCCCTGGCTCCAATGAATGATCAAGTAAATTAGCAGGGCTTGAGCCATGAAGAATATCCAGGCAGGGCAGACTGAGGCCAATCTATCAAAAGATTATGGCAGAAGTTGAGGTAAGAGCTGACTGAGACTTGGTTAGAGTAGTAGCAATGGGTACAGAGAGAAACTGATAAACTTGGCATATATTTTAAAGCTCTGTCAGAATTTACTGGTGGGCTGAATGACCTACAGGGGAAACTCAAAGATGACTTCTGAGTTTTTGGCTTGAACACTGAAGAGACAGTAGTGCTAATTTCAGAACAAGGAAATTGGCAGATTAATAAAGCTGTGTGGAGAGAATCACTTTTTTGCCATTGAGATCATGTTCAATTTTAGATGACAAGCAGAGATAAAAGAAGCAGTTGGGAGAGCTTTGTAGTCCAGAGGCAAGTAGAGTGTTCGGACTTTGAAGGAGTTGGAATAATCCTCCCATTTAACAGGACGGAAGACTAAGATCATAATTTCAGAAAAAGGTTGACTTTGAGATTTAGAGATAAGAACTTGAGACAGTTTCCCCCAATACTTTTATTTTTTCAAGCAATCTGAGATGAAGACTGTAGCTGAGAGGAAAGAAGGATAGCAGTTGGATATTGAGGAAAAAGCTCAGGGTATAAAAAACAGTCTCAAGAGTGGAAAATGATTATACTGGAGAGATGTATTAGATTTCTAGGCAACATCAAGTTCCTATTCGAGGTCTGTGGTCATGAATTTTAAGTGAAACCAGTAAGGAACAAAATCAAACTTTGCCTTGGGTTTGAATCTGCTCTGTCAGAATATTTTATTATTTTTTTATGCAGCCATAAGAAAGCATGAAGCAAAATAGCCTCTACCCAGATGAGAACCTACATAAATCTGATGAGTTAGGGGCGCCTGGGTGGCTCAGTCGTTAAGCGTCTGCCTTCAGCTCAGGTCATGGTCCCAGGGTCCTGGGATCGAGCCCCGCATCCAGGTCCCTGCTCAGTGGGAAGTCTGCTTCTCCCTCTCCCACTCCCCCTGCTTGTGTTCCCTGTCTCGCTATGCCTCTCTCTGTCAAATAAATAAATAAAATCTTTAAAAAAAAAATCTTATGAGTTAATTTACAGATTAAGCACGCAAATTCCCATACTAAATATTTTATACCCAAATGAAGCAAATATATATAACTTCTGATAACATATAAAGTTTACTAATTAATGGTCATCACAACCTCATGGTTAAAGGTTATATTCAGAGACTATTGAACATGAATTCTGTACTTAAAATTCTGTTTTGAAAACCTGAATTTCAGACTTTAATTTATTTGATTTAAATATGGAAATATAAATTAAAATTCTATTAGATGAGGAGCCTTGAGAAGAATATAATCTTGTCAGCATAATTATCCTGGTGCTATGATGAAATTGGTCTCGCTAAGGATGAGAAGTTAAGGATGAGAAGGTTAGAAAATGTTTACCTTTCAGTAATACTATAAATAAAGTGATTGTCAGGGTAGCCTAAACTCTTTTTTTTATTCGAATGCATTTAACTTAAGTTAAATGTGGTTAAGATGGAAACAAGGCTTTTCAGATTATCTCTCCCTCTATGATTTCAAGTTAGAAATGACTAAAAGAAGATTTTGCCTGAGATCTGGAAAGCAAAGCTGAAGCATTGTCAATTATTCTACAAAAGTCATTACGTTCAGATATGGTGACAAACACAGATGTGACCCTACCCATTCTCTGTTCTGCATTTAGCTGGTCTTCCCAACTGCTGATCCTGTTGACCACCTGTGGCCTTACATCACCCCAAATGCTTGGCTGTGGAGCTGCGGAGGTGTTAGCTCCACACAGTCCCTTTCTTGAACTTCTCTTTAATGATTTTCCTCAGGACTATGAACATTTTTGTTGTTTTTTGTTCTTATTGTTCTTGTTTGTTTTGTTTTCTTATTTCTTGAAATTTCCATGTTTTCACTTGTCAGTCTTTCAAGCAGAATCTTCAGTGGCTCTGACCATAATCTTCTGATTTGCCCTCCAGGCCCTCACTTTCTCAGCACTCCCCATTTTTGTGTAAGGTTTAATTCCTATATTAAATACCTTAAACCTGAAGTACTCATCATGACTCTAGTTTTCTCACTAATCCAGAAAAAAAAAAAAAAATGCTATTACTGATTACAGCATTTCTCTAATATTCAAGGTATATTTTCTGTGTTACACACTAATGAAAATCTTCTTTACACAGTCCCCAAATTGTTTATGCAAAGAAATTACATTTTTGAGTTGGGGGTCAGTGTCCCACAGAGGAAGACAAAGTGCTTTATTTGGATGGAGCAGCTCTTACACTGGTTAAGGTTTAGATTTGATTTCCAGGAAAATACATAAAAATTTTTTTCTTCTGAGACTTATTTCAAATCAGACAGTTACATAATTTATGGCCATCATTATGTAGAATGCATTTATTTATCTGTATTTCAGATTGTGTTATCAGTTTTAAATGTTCTAAGAGGACACAAGCACCTGTTTATGGCTTTACTGTCCTTTGAAATGTTAGATGCTCAACATCACTTATCATCAGGGAAATACAAATCAAAACTACCATGAGATATCACCTCACACCTGTCATAATGACTAAAATTAACAATACAGGAAACAAGAGATGTTGGTGAGGATGTGAAAAAAGGGGAACCCTCTCACACTGTTCATGGGAATGCAAACTGCTGCAGCCACTCTGGAAAATAGTATGGAGGTCCCTCAAAGAGTTGAAAATAGAACTACCCTATGACCTAGCAATGGCACTCCTAGGTATTTACCCAAAGGATACAAAACCACTGATTAGAAGGGATATGTATATGCACCCCAATGTTTATAACAGCATTATCAATAAGGGCCAAATTAAATTATGGAAAGAGCCCATATGTGAAGTGACTGATGAATGAAGATGTAGTATATCAATATACGATGAAATATTACTCAGCCATCAAAAAGAATGAAATCTTGCCATTTGCAATGACATGGGTGAAGCGAGAGTGTATTATACTAAGCAAAATAAGTCAGTCAGAGAAAGACAAATACCATATGATTTTATTCATATGTGGAATTTAAGAAACAAAACAGATGAATATAGGGGAAGAAAGAAAAAAAAAGAGAGGAAAACAAACCATTAGAGACTCTCAACTATAGAGAACAAACTAAGGGTTGCTGGAGGGGAGTTGGGTGGGAGGATGGGTTAAATGTGTGATGGGTATTAAAGAGGGCACTTGTGATGAGCAGTAGGTGTTCTACTCCTGAAATCAATATTACACTATATGTTAATTAACTAGAATTTAAATAAAAACTTGAAAACATGAAAAAAATAAAAATAAAATATAAAAATAAAATGTTAGGACAGACACAAGTTGGTAACCTTTGGATGACTGCTCCTTAAATGCTTAAATGTTTCTTAAAACCATTTAAAAGTGTTTCAAGGGCCAAAAATAGACTGACTAAAAAATGGCAATAGCTTGGATTATTGTGTCTTGTCTTTGGATTCTGGTCATACCCCTACCCTTACTACCACCACTTGAGTTATTTCTGTATTTTTCATTGCATAGGTCTTAAACAATGGTTGTAGGTAACTGGGAACCAGATGGAGATCAAACATAGGGAGATAGTTGATGTTATCAAGGAATACATAGAGTAAATTGAAGTTAAACAGCCAGTACTTTTCACATTTCTTTTTTTTTTTTTTTTTTGAATCAGTTAGCAATTATCTTTTTTTTTGGGGGGGTGGTTTCATCCAGTGGGCCAAAAATAAACTATGGAAAATGGTCAAATAAATAAATAAAAATAAATGCTGAATGAAATGGGATTCTTAGAGGCAAACCTAGTATTGCATGAAAGATAAAATAAAATCAAATATCTACTTGGGTACAGTAGTTCTAGGGAATAGGTTTTCTTGAATTGTTAGTGGGTTGGGAAAGGGAGCTTGACCCAAAAAAGTGAAGTAGAGAGATTTCAGAAAGTTAATAAAGATGTCTTTCCTGAGTGAATCTAGAGTATGTAAAATTATTGATAGATGCCTAAAATCTGCAGATAGAATTCAATATTCTGCATAATTGGGTAAACATAATATGATGACTCAGGAAGTTTTATCAGGTGGTTATTCCAAATTTGGACATATTTGAAAGGATATGTATGTATGGAAACATTTTTTATTTTTTTTTAAAGATTTTATTGATTTATTTGACAGAGAGAGAGATAACGAGAGCAGGAACACAAGCAGGGAGAGTGGGAAAGGGAGAAGCAGGTTTCCCCCCAAGCAGGGAGCCTGATGTGGGGCTCGATCCCAGGACCCTGGGATCATGACCTGAGCTGAAGGCAGAAGCTTAATGACTGAGCCACCCAGGTGCCCCAGAAACATTTTTTTAAATGATTTAAGTAATATTGGGTTTTAAATTAAAGGGCTATTTTGAAGGGGAAAATGATAATATCCATTAAAGAGAAGGAAGATACTAAAAAGAAAATTTCAAAACAATTAAAAAAAAAAAAAAAGCCATGGCCACAATAGATGGAATCCAGACCTGACTTTGACGTTAGATATATGCAAAGATCTGTACTGTGTGGTTTTTCTTACAATGGGAGGCAAAGAACAAGATTTCCTTGAACTATGGATATTTTTTGTAGACCCATAATTTATTTACTTACTATAGGAGAGCACACATGTTGCACAATCTTAAGAAATGTGTTAGGAAAACAGTTATCTGACCTTCAAAGCAAAAAGAAAGGGGGAAGGATAGGGGCACTCTGACACACAAAGTGTTCCCTCTCTGCACTTACAGAAGAAAACTAAACCATATAGAGAAATAAGGAAATAAAATGTTAAAACAACTGGATTATTTAATGAAATGAGGGACTCAGTGGGGGAAACAAACCTGAACTGCCTACCTCATTGTTGTATGTGAGTGGTGTCTGTTTAGATGTGATAATGAAAAGTTTTCAAATGTTCAATATTAGTAAATTAGTAAATTTTAGGGAGTAGTTCATGGTGAGGTTGCAGAGAAATGGGAACCCTGTTGGTGGGAATGTAAGCTGGTGCAGTCACTCTGTAAAACAGTATGGAGGTTCCTCAAAAAGTTAAAAATAGAGCTACCCTATGGCCCAGCAATTGCACTACTAGGTATTTACCCCAAAGATACAAATGTAGTGATACAAGGGGTACCTGGTGGCAGTATTTATAAGCTACATGAGGAAGTATTAGTCCCTGGAAGTAATTTGCTTTTTTTTTTTCTTTTTAGTTTTTAGTTATTTTATTCTATTTTATTTTTTCAATTCATTTTTTAATTTAAGTTCAATTAATTAACATGTAGTGTATTATTAGTTTCAGAGGTAGTCTTATATGATACCCAGTACTCATTATATCACATGCCCTCCTAATGTCCGTCACCCAATTACTCCATCCCCCCCCCCCCCCGAAACTCTCAGTTTGTTTCTTAGGATTAAGAGTCTCTTATGGTTTGTCTCCCTATCTGATTTCATCTTGTTTTATTTTTCCCTCTCTTCCCCTATGATCTTCTGTTTTGTTTCTTAAATTCCACATATGAGTGAAATCATATAATTGTCTTTCTCTGATTGACTTATTTTACTTGGCATAATACCCTCTAGTTCCATCCACATCATTGAAAATGGCAAGATTCCATTTTCTTTTTGGTGGCTGAGTAGTATTCCACTGAATATATATACCACATCTTCCCTATCCATTCATCTATCGATGGACATCTGGGCTCTTTCCAGAGTTTGGCTATTGTGGACATTTCTGCTATAAACATTGGGATGCAGGTGCCCCTTCGTATAACTACATTTGTATCTTTGGGGTAAATACCTAGTAGTGCAATTGCTGGGCCATAGGGTAGCTCTATTTTTAACTTTTTGAGGAACCTCCATACTGTTTTCCAGAGTGACTGCACCAGCTTGCATTCCCACCAACAGGGTTTCCATTTCTTTGCAACCTCGCCAACACCCATCATTTCCTGACTTGTTAATTTTAGTAATTTGTTTTTAAATGCTTTAGGTGTTTTAGGAATAAAAAAATGAAAATCAGAGATAAACAGACATTGGGAATACCTGATATTCCTGATCACATGAAAATTTTTTTAAAAGTTGATATTAAGAGCTTGGAATTAAGATGATCAAACTTTCTAATTCATTCATACTCCTGTTATTTATCATTTTCCCTTAGTCTCTTAATCCCTTCCCATTTACATTATTGGCACCAGCTCTTGTTATTGCAACAATTTAAAAACTTTTTGGATACATGGGTTTTTACAAAATACCCTTATAAAATAATTTATATATTAGTATGAACTGCTTTGGGGGCCAGGAAAAAGAATGAAAAGAGAATTTCAGCAAGTGTAACTCAGAGTATTTGCCCTTAAAGCTTAATATTTTAGCCAAATAATTTTTCAGATATGTATTTATAATTTAATTTTAACCATATGACTTGAGTTTTGAGTAAGGTTAAATATTGGACTATTCTATAAAATTGTGCATACACTTTGTAATATTCCAGCAACATGTACCAAAAACATCAAGTCCTGTATTATTCTTTGATCTCATTGGTTCATTCATTACAGAGTATCCCCCAACATCGCTATAGAATGGGATTCCTACGTGTGCATTAGCACAGTAAGAATGCTATCCCTTGAAGTCAATTTAACAGATGTGCTGAAAAATATCCATGAAAAAATTACATTATGCTAAAATCTTGTTATGCTTATTACCTTTCACTCAACATTGATTTTTTTTAATTTATCAGTTTTTGCATACATGTATTTATTTTTTTGACCTCTACAGGATAATACATTATATACAGATAGTATCCTTTACCTATGATGAACATTTTGATGGGATGGAAGTTGTCTCCAATAATTTTCTTTTTTTTTTTTTTTTTTTAAGATTTTATTTATTTATTTGACAGAGAGAGACACAGCAAGAGAGGGAACACAAGCAGGGGGAGTGGGAGAGGGAGAAGCAGGCTTCCGGCAGAGCAGGGAGCCCGATGCGGGGCTCGATCCCGGGACCCTGGGATCACGACCTGAACCGAAGGCATCTAGATGCTTAACGACTGAGCCACCCAGGCGCCCCTCTCCAATAATTTTCTAATACTTAAAATTGTGAAATATAAGTTACAACTTTATTCAATGAGAAGGCTTGAGAGATACATAATGTTGACATGATGATTCTGGTGCTATTATAAAATTTTTCTTCTCATCAAGTTATTTTTCTTCAAAAGAGAAAAATGGGGACTGGGGCCCATGTCATCAAGGTCCAGACTTGGAATGCCCCATCCAGTTGGCACTGGCAGCCTCAGTTGTCCCAGGCATCAACATAGGACTTGGAAATTTTTGAAGAAAGCACTCCAAAGCCTGGGTCTCTTAGGCTGGGACCTGGGCAGGAAGACCTCTTCCCAGGCCCTAAGGTCAATTCTGCTCAGGAGGACCTCCTCTGACATCTATTACCAGTGCACACTCCTTTAACAAAGTCCCTTATGATTTTTCTTTGTAATACTTTTCTCAGTTGCAATTATATATTTTTTGCTGTAATTATTAAATTAAGGGCTTTCTGTGCTAACAGAGTGTAAGTTTTATGATGGCACAATGTGTGTTTTGTTTTGTCTTTATCGTCTAGCTTAGACTATGCTATTTTGCAGAAACAAATAATCTAAAGTCTCTTTAGCTTACAAGAATACAAATTCATTTCTTAATCATGTTAATGTCCCTTGCAGGACAATTTTGGCTTTGTCCCAAGTCTTCTTCATTGCTGAACCCAACCTAAATATGCAACCTTTGTCTGATTATCTAAATTCATGACAAATGGAAACATAGAAATAACAGAATTTCATGATGATTCTTAAGGCTCTTGCTCAGAAGTGGCACATGTCATCCACATTCACATTTCACTGGAGTTCAGTGGGAAGTATAATCCTCACACAAAGACAGGCCTGGTGCAGAGCAGAAGCAAATATTTGATGATACCATCCAAGAGAATCTTTCCCCTTATTCAAGGTACCATTCAGGCATGATATCAGACTCAAAGTTCAGGATGTTGTAATGGTCTCTACATAAGATCTGGATGTGTAATCCTCCTCCTCCTCCTCCTCTTTGTCTTCTTCCTCTTCTTCTTTTACTGTGATATTCACTGAGAGCCAATGAATGTGTTTTTTCTTGATCCAGAATACACACACACACACACACACACACACACACACACAGAGTAAAATGTCAAGTTAACCATTTCTCATTCCCTTCTCTACTCCCTGTGTGTGTGTGTATGTGTATCAAGCATAAAATAGTAGAATGGGGATAAGACAGCCATAATAAAGATTACCATTCAGAAAGGCACATAACAGTTACTCTTCCTTAGCATCCTGAAATCCTACCTAGCAGAAGTTGCAAAGGAAGCCTCCACTGAAGGTTGGGAATGTTTCTTGATTAGGTCCCAATTTGTGACTATAGGCAGTTTTCCAATTCATTGTTCTCCATGGCCCTTGGCTCCACCACTGTTTTTATTACATGTGTTTTGTTTTGTTTACCATCATGTAAATTTAGGCCCCAGTATGGTGTTTGTTTTGTAGTCATTGTGCAATAAATGCAAATTAAGTAAGTAAACATTTCACCAAAATGATTGGTGGGGTGGGGGGTGGGGGTGCGGGCAAATAAGAGCATGAAGTGATTTATAATGTAGAACAGAGTTATAAGCATTATAGAAACTCAGATAATAGTGACAAACTGAAATAATCAATTAATATTGTTATTTCAGGGAAACCTGGAAAGGTGGGATTTGATATGGTAAGAGGGTGGCATTTCCAAAGAATTGAAAAGATGAGTAAAGCCATCAATGAACATGGTATGTGTGAGGGAAGCTTGATGAGGATTTTTAGGGAAAGCAATATCCCTTTTTATAAAATAAGTATAGTTTACAATAGTTGATATAAATTTTTAAATTATAAATGAAAAATTATATTTAAAATATTTCTAAAAAGTATATTGAAATACTCTTTATCTAATGAATATGATTTTTGATGTAAGATAACTGAAACTAAGGTTGCTCATGTTTCCCTTAGAATATTTGTTCTTAATCGAACACACAAAAGGATCTTCCCATTAAAAATGACACTGACAACAGTAAACTTAAAACCAAAGTGTTCTGGCTCTACTCTCCTCACTATGATTTATGATCATGTACTTAAACTGTCTACCCAAAGCATCTGAATGATTAAGTTTCCTGAAATCACAAAATAATGCCACTGGAAGCTTAAAGGAATGATAAAAGAAGGAGGGAAATAATGGAATTTCATTTTGTGACTACACTGACCCTCTCGGTTTCTGCTCAATTCCTCTTTAGCATTTCTGATAGTTTTGTCTACACACCTAAATTAAACATCTGTCTATAAACTAAATTCATTCCCGCATGAGGGAAAAAAATTGTTGAATTTACCATATGCTAGTTTGTACATAAGCTTTTAAAGTTAAATCTTGATGCCTCTCCTGTGAACAGTAATTAAGCAGACATGATGAAGCAACTTCAAGTACTTAAGTGAATTATTTGCATGCTCTCATGCCTGTTCATGTATTGCCTCTATCTCATTCAACATTCACCAAACACATGTTAGGTCCCTGCTTTGAGTAATTCATTCAGCTGGATGCTGTGTTTTTTATTGAAGATATTAAAATGGAATAAAATTAATATATGCTGTGCTCTGCCTCTGCTGTGTAGTAGAAGTGAGACCTTATTCAATTGCTTAACACTTCCTGTGCCTCAGTTTCCTTATTTTGTAATACAGGGATGTTAACAAATCTATCTCTCAGGGGTGTTATTAGGAAAAGTGAATAAATGAATATTCACATGGAATAGCACCCAAATGCTAGCTTTTATTAATATTGTTAGAAAATTACAATGCATTGTGATTAATTGATTTAATACCAGTAGATATCAACCTCTATGGGACTATGAAGGAGAGATTAACTCTTTTTTCAAATGAGGCTTCCTAGGAAAAGTAATTTTTGAGCTGACTATTGAAAAAGGAATGAGAATTAACTTGATTGGTAGAGCAGAAGAACGGCACTCCAGAAAGTGAACAGTATATGCTACTGAATAGATATGCAAGAGCATAGCACATTTTGAAAATTCCAAGTTATTGTGCGTAGCTGGAACCAGTTTCAGAAGGAAAGTTTCTGTAAATGGTGCTAGAAAATATTTCTCAGGGCCAGTTCAGAAAGAACTATTTCAGGTTAAGATTTTTAACCACAGCCTTTATTATTTCACCTCTAAATATGCAATGGCACATCACTTTTGTAGAAAAATAATCTATGGTATTGTAGAAAGTAGGTAACAAGGATAAAAATACTAAGATAATAATTTAGGATGTTATTATAATAATTTAGGATGTTATTATAAAAATACTAAGATAATAATTTAGGATGTTATTGGTAAGACTTATACTAATGTGAAAAAAGTTATTGGAAGGAAAGGAAGATATATGAGAGAGATTTCAGAAATAGGATCAGTGGCAGAAGTAGGGCAAAAAACGACTTATATCAAGGGAAAGCAGAAGAGCAGATTTTTTTTTTTTTTTTTTAACCACTTCAGAGAAACCAAAGAAGTGAGAGGGACCTGAAAAGAGTCGCATCATGGAAACCATGGAAAGCAGAGAGTGTCCAGAGGAGGGAGTCATGAGCTATGCTATATTCTACTGAGTGTCAATGAAGAAAGAGCAAATTAAAATTGGTCTATAGATTTTGAAGGTGTGATGGCGTTCATAACCTTTATTAGAGCATTCCAGTGGGATGATCATAACTTAAATCATATTTCATTTCATTTAAGTATGAATGAGAAGTGATGAACCGACAATGTGACTGTAGATAACATTAAAAAATGAAAAAACACACAGCAGCAACTTAGAGCAAGAAGTAGTATTTTCCAGGGCGCCTGGGTGGCTCAGTTGTTAAGTGTCTGCCTTCAGCTCAGGTCATGATCCCAGGGTCCTGGGATCGAGCCCTGCATCAGGCTCCCTGCTCAGCAGGAAGCCTGCTCCCCCTCTCCCACTCCCCCTGCTTGTATTCCCTCTCTCACTGTGTCTCTCTCTGTCAAATAAATAAATAAAATAAAATAAATAAAATAAAAAGGAGTACTATTTTCCATCCAGAGAGACTTGAGGCACATGAATATTAAAATGAAAGAGCAAACCTATATATAAAGTAAATGTCAGGACAGAATAGGGGATCATAATAGAGTGGGTCCCCCCTGAGGCCATAAAGAGAAATGGGTTCAAAACACTGAAGAAGGTACTGCCTCTTCCACTGAAGAAAGTAAAAAAGGAACAAGAATGGAAGGACTATACCTACACATAGAGGTGAGTGTGGGTCAAGGGAGGCAATTAATTCTCTAGGTCTTTATTTTTTTCTTTAAATATGAAGAAAAAGTAATTATCAGGAAGTTACAGAAGCAGAACAGTGGTACAGGGAAGGGTTCAGAACTTTAAAATGGGAGAATGTTTGGAAATATTTTAATTTGAGTTAACCCAATACATTAATCAGAAAAAAAAATGTAACCAGTCAGCATTTAAAATTCTAGAGATTCCTCAAAACCATAAAATGGAACTGGTTTCAGAGAGTTTGTATATTCATTGCTAATTTTTTTTCTGGTCAGGGTTTCATTGGATGGGGTAGTGTGCAGGAAGAGGAAACTGAAAGTGCATTGTACTGATCAACAATTAAAATTTTTTGGGATTAGGTGTCAGAAAAGGATAAGAAGTTGAGGATCTTTTCAACAATACATGAGGTCTTGGCCTTGGAATGCCATCACTGATGGCACTGATAGGTTGGCATAAAAATAATTTGGTTACAAAATTAAAGATCTCAGTGAGAACAAGGATCAGCTTGTCATCATAAAGAAAATTAACTATAAGTTGAGAAGGTAAAATATTTGAGCTGACATTTTCTGAAAGGGATCAGTTTGACCAGACCCATCAAAATATCTATAGAATTCATTGCTATAATGGTGTAAAGGTAAAGACAGAAAATGGTAAATTAACTCTACTTGCAGTCTTCACGTTTAACCTAGTTTTACCTCTTTTGATACCAGCTCACATGACCTACTCTTTTTTTTTTTTTTTAAGATTGTATTTATTTATTTGACAGAGAGAGAGAAAGCACAAGCAGGGAGGAGGGGCAGAGAGAGAGGGAGAAGCCAGCTCCCGGCTGAGCTGGGAGCCCGACTTGGGGCTTGATCCCAAGCCCCTGGGATCATGACCTGAGCCGAAGGCAGACGCTTAACCAACTGAGCCACCCAGGCACCACATGACCTACTCTTTTAAAATCTTCCCAGAACCATAACAAAGGTAAGTAAAATAATCTAACTTCAAAATTGGAATCAATTTAGAATAATGAGTATATAAAACCTGATTCCTCAATATATTATTCATACTTAGCAAGTCAGTTATTTCTTTTATTCTCAATTTCTTTAATTTTAAAAAATTGTTGTAATGTTTTACCAAATTCAGTTATTTTAAAAGTAAAGTTATACCACATGTCAAAACACTATGTATCCTATATCAATATTTCCAAATATTAGGTATGATTTTATTTATCTTCATCAGCAGCAGCATATTCAAAGTTGGATTATCCATACAAAATAAACACAGATGTTCAAAATTAAGACTGAGTCTAATCAACTTTGATTGATCTTTTCTCCACCCAGGACCTAGGAATTTACTGAAAATTGTTAACAGATTATCATGGGACAGAACTTGAATTGCTTCTTTTAAAATCTGTCTGCATATTAATGCATGCTTGGTTTCTTATAAAAAAGCTATACCAAATATATGTAAAATTTTGTTCTTCCTAGCAAATAATGATTGCTATTGGTCTTGTTTTCAATAAGAAGAGTGAAAAGTGTTAATTATCAGAATTTAAAACAGTTTGGGATTGTGTTTAGCTGTATGTAATAGAATTGTAACCTCCTACCCCCACCCAGTGACCCCTCACATAAGGAAACATGTAAAGGCAAGCAGCCCAGAGCTGTAGCAAAGTTTCCATGGTATCAGCAATGTCTCCGAGCTCCTTCTTTCCACTTTACCATCTTTAGTAAATGACTTTTATTTTCACAGTCATCTTGGGGTTGCAAGATGGTGTTCTACCTATGGCTTAATGTTTGCAATGCCAGACTAAATACAGGAATAAATAAGCAACAAAGGGAAATAAGTGATGCTTGTATCAAGAAAGCAAATTTTCCCAGATGTCCCCAGCAGAAAATTCATTGGAAATAACTGTATTTCATGACAGGACTAAATTGCAAAGGAGTCTGAGGAATGTAGTTTTTCAAACGGGGCACTATGTTACCTTTTATAAAATATGGACACAGAATAGTTATTGAGGAGGCAACCAACAGACCACTAGGGTCAGCCACAACAAATGTGCAGGCATTCTATGATGACACCAAAAAATAAATAATAAATAAATAAATAAATAAATAAGAAAAAGAAAAGAACGACACATGAAATATTCTACATAATCATTGAGAGTTACAAATCCACTTAAAAGTTTTATGATTATCCAGTGATTCTTTTTCTTTTTTAAAGATTTATTTATTTATTTTAGAGAGAGAGTGCACAGGTGGGAGGAGCAGAGGGAGAAGGAGAGAGAATCCCAAACAGACTCATGCTCAGCGCGGAGCCCAACCCAGGGCTCGATCTCACGACTCTGAGACATGACCTGAGCCAAAACCAAGAGTCAGACACTCAACCAACTGCACTACCCAGGCGCCCCTGTCCAGTGATTCTTAATATCAAATAGTAGTTAGGTATATGCATATTAATGTACTGTTTAATAGTATGTTTTGAGCAAATTATTTTTTTCTAAAATAAAATTCAGATTTGTAAGCCTATCATATTTGAAACTTCTAATTTAAGGCTCAGAATTACTGCAAATACTGTTGCCTTATATTGTTTGCCTTTAAATAGAACTTTTAGTCTGTGATGCAAGTACTTTTGATGATAAACTGTACAAAATGAATGTTCCTTTTGTCAGTGAAATATTTCAGAGCTATGCCTAGTAATGGATATCAAAGTGACTGTTGTTAACTGATCTGAGAAAAATGTTGCAGTCAACCACTGTCAGACCCTTTTAGTAGATATTGGTGGTTTCTGACTACTAGGTACAGAAGATGGGAGATATATACAACTTCCCAATATTGCCAACATGGAACATGCTACAATGAAAGTAAGCCTCTGGATCCTGATAAACATACAAATATTTGTTACCAAGCATGTACAAAAATAATTATGTAACTTATTCCATAACATTGATACTTGTTCTATTTTAGGCACTCATAAATATGTTCAAACTTCCAGTTCACTCTAAGGCAGATAAAATGATAAACCGATGGCAGGATCAGCCAGCCTTCTACTTGGATCAGGAATTAGAGTTTTTGGTTAAGAACAAGATGGAGATATGGAGAAATTGGGAGAGAGAGAAAATGAATGTATGTGTACTGTGGTTAAATGTACTATACCATCTTCCTAGATAGCTATATATCATAACTGTCACTTATTTCCCCCAAATAAAACATTTTTAATGTTTATCATTTTAATTATGAGCCTTCCGCTTCATATTAGTAATGTGTAATGAGCTTATATAGGACCTCTAAAGTATGAATTCCTGATTAAGGGGTTTTAAGTGCCAATTAACCACCTCTGAATTGTATATTCCTAATTAGGGTCCTACAAATATTATCTAACCATCCCAAGGGTGCATATTAATATTAATTCTCTCTCACATACACACACACACACACACACACACACACACACACCACTCTAAACACTAAGGTATCCTAAATTTCATAACCAGTGACCTCTATTGGTCACAAAGCTAATATGACCTGTACTGCACAATAGCAAGGGATTGGATATAGGACATAGGCACTACTCACAGGGCTCTGAGAAGGAGAGCAAGAACACATTATAAGTGAGACCAGCCACTTTGCCTGAGGCTAGTCAGCATCCCAAGTCTCACTGTGGCTCTGAGAACCTTGTCACCTTTTGGGTGTTGGACTTTCAAGACTTTTTTTTCTTTAGTTTATGGTCTAAAGTGTCATGAATTGGCCATCAGATGCCTCCCTAATCCTCTTTCAAGTCTCATGTGATTTATCAGGTATATTTTATAATTTGTGGCTTTAACTTGTGGACATTTTCATGTTTCAAGTGATTTCTGAGATTTCAATGTGTCATTATAGTCTGCAAAAAATATCTGACAGTATAATGAAACATGTTTGTTGAAAAAATTACTGACTCACATTTTGGATTGTAGAGTCAATATAATTATTTCATATTCATACCTGAAGTATTACAATATTCCCATTTGGAATTCACTATAGCAGTAAATTTGAACCTGGCAGTACTGGTATTTAAATATAACACAAACTATGAAAACAAACAAACAAACAAGCAATGTAAAGACTTTACATGACTATTTCAGTTGTTTTACCATATGTGTCTCCAATAAAAATATAATGGTTGCTTAGACAACTACTGATGGTATGCCATAAACTGACACTATAAAAACTATTTTCACTCAGTTAAAAGCTTGCTGTGCATTGCATTGTAATTTTCACTGACAATGAGAAATCAACATATTTTATAATAATTACTTACCCCATTAAAATTTCAAATGGAAACATTTAGCATACTTAAATATGATTGTTACAACTATCATCCACAAAAAGCTGACATTAGGGTTAGGATACTAAAAACAAATCCCCAAAATACCTAACTTCTTTTAATATTCAGAATATGTTGCAAATCTCAGAATGATAATGCTACTTTATATTTTATAGTATATACTATATTATTTAGTTGTTAAAATAGTTGCTTGGACCAAAATTGCAGAAGCAAGCATATTTTTTTTATCTGTTACTCAAATGTCACTTCCTCCTCACTAGTAGGTGGTCAGCTCTCCCTTGAAGATTATTAACTGTTCTCACTGCAGCCTTACTACTAACCTGGTTTGTTGACTATTTGAAGTTCTAGCAACTGCTACTTAACTGATTGAAGGTGACAGCCGAGATGTTTAGGAGTTTTATTTTGTAATTATTTGTTTATTTTTGGGACCTTTGGCTCTCTATTGCCTCAGAATACACACTTCACCAGGATATCTAGAAGGGGCATATTCAAGTTACCACAAGCTCTAACTATTGGTTCCAGGTAGAACCCGTGGTCTCTTATGGTATATCTTTCTAGTTAAATAGTTCAACACTTTCTTGCTGTCAGGTGGTTTGTTTCCCAGAGTCCAGAATCTTCCCCTTGTAATTTAACTTCAAAAGTGTGCCCTTGGTGCTTGGGTGGCTCAGTCAGTTAAGCGTCTGCCTTCAGCTCAGGTCATGATCCTAGGGTCCTGGGATGGAGCCCTGCCTTGGGCTCTCTGCTTAGTGGGGAGTCTGCTTCTCCCTCTCCCTCTGTGTGCTCCCTTTCTCTCTCTCTGTGCGCTCCCTTTCTCTCTCTCTTTCAAATAAATAAATAAACGAATCTTTGAAAAAATAAAGTGTGCCCTCTACATGTATCTGCCTGAAATCCTTTTTCTATCTGAGCACTATTGTTCCAGTTAATTTCAAAGAGGCTCCTTAGCTCTTAAAATGCTAAGTACCTTGATCAAAATAGGCACTGAGGTAAGTATGAAGGAGGGATTCTACTTAACATTTCAGTTTTAATTATTTTTAATTGCTAGAGACACATCCAAATATCCCTTCAATCTGTGTCTTAAACTCTAATGGGTATTCCAAGAAACCTGGTGAGCTTGTTAGAAAGGCAGATAATCAGGCCCCACCCCAAATTTAACTGAATCCAAATCTGCAGTTTAACCAGATCCCTAGGTGATTCATATGCACATTAGAGTTTGAAAATCAAACTCCATTTTTATTTGTCTACAGAATCAGAGAATACTTGAATCAAACTTGAGCATGTATCATGATTTTTCAGATATCTAACACTACATGTGTATAGCATTCATTTTCCAAATGACACTTTCTTAGGGAACACTCAATTTTCACTAGTTATTTTGAGTTCTGAGACAATGATTATGCTATATAAAATCTAAGGAAGAGTGTTTATCACTGTAATAAAATATTTCAATAAATTCTATTGCCACATTAAATATATATAATTTTCTGGTGCTGCATCATAATTAGATATGTCTCTTGCAGACATGATTATAAATGACTTTAAGAGAGCTTTTTCTATGGAGGTAGGAATATTCAAATATCTGTTTTGGGGGCACCTGGGTGGCTCAGTCAGTGAAGTGTCTGCCTTCCGCTCAGGTCATGATCCCAGGGTCCTGGAATCTAGCCCCACCTCAGGCTCCCTGCTCAGCGGGGAGTCTGCTTCTCCCTCTCCCTCTGCTGCTCCCCCGTTTGTGCTCTCTCTCTCTGTCAAATAAATAAAATCTTAAAAAAAATTCCAACACGATTTAAAAACAAACAAACAAAAAACCCAAATATCTGTTTTGCTCTGGGCTGTGGAGTCAGGTGTCTTGAGAAGGAATTTACTCATTCACTTGCTGTTTTGCCACTCTCCTATTCCACTCCTCTCTGCTGTTAAACAGAGGTACCACAACTACTCCCATTTCATTTTCTATGTTTTGCCAAGTTTATTTATATACATTATTAGAATAAACCAAGTTATATGACTAAAGAAAGGTCACATTTAACCATGTTTCACCAAAATGTGTTAAAAACTATACAGAGATCATGGAAGGAGCAGAGGAAATTAGCTAGAAAACGGAGGCTGGAATTTTAGCTTTGGCACTTAGCTGTGTGATACTGGACAAAACTCCCTGAAGATTCTGAGCCAGATTGTCTCCATTTGAAAATGGTGTATAGTAATATCTGCCATGCAAGATTGCTCTTAAGAACTCAATCTGATTATGTAGTTCGAAATTAGGTTATACATAAATGTAGACAGTGGAAAAGGAGCAATTTCTATATCCCATGCTTAGTGCTAACAGTTTGGGAAGAGATTTGATTTAAACAAATTTACTTAAAGAGGATACAAATTGTGATTAAATTTTTGCCTCAGTGGCAGAATTTGGCATTGAGGTAAGAAAATTTTGTCCATGTGATTGCAGAGTAGGATACAAGTTGTGGGACCCTGCCTAAGTTTCTTCATCCACTGAAGTCACAGTATCATCATTTATAAAAAGTGGATATCAAGAGGACCTACTTTATAGAGTTTTTCTTTGAATTAAATAATAATGTATGTAAAGCACATAACTAGTATCTGTTATGATAACAGATACTAGTGTCTGATACATAGCAATGTTAGCTAACAAGAAAGTGGACAGGGAAGTAATTTTGGGATATTTGTTCATTAAAAGAGGATTACTTGTGAAACGAGAGAAGTTTAATATGTGATACTACATAGTCAAGGATGCAGAATGTTGGTAGAGGCCACTGAGGCACAAATAGAAGTTTTCTGAGAACTGAGTTTGCTCATATTCTCCTTTTTATTTTTAATACCAGGTAACTTAGTAAGGCACATAGTAGGCTATGTTTTGTTTGTTTGTTTTTTTAGTTAATTCATTTTTTGGGGAATAGGAACAAACTGGGTTGACCTCAGGATCAACGCTTGACAGAGAAGACATTTCTATTGTGTTAAAGTCTTGTTTGCATGCCACCCAAACTAATCTTCTCCTACACTGAATTATGTTCGAGGTGAAAAAACTAAAGCACAAGGTAAAGAAAAAAGAAAAGGAAAGGAAAGGAAAGAAAAAAGGAAAGAGAAGGAAAGAAAAAGAAAGGAAAAGGGAAAAGGAAAAGGAAAAAAGAAAACAATAGGTAGCTTTTCTTGGGATACATGCTTCCATGGTTGCACACATATGCTTAAGGATGTGATAGAGGGACCTGAATTATATAAAAAAACAAAACAACAACAGTAACAACAGCAACAAAACCCTTATAATTAATATATTGGGTGCTACCATAGAGTCAAATTCATAATTGTCTCTCCTTTCTTCTTTGAGGAAAAGTGTTTGACACAGAGTAAAAGCAAGGGTGATTGTAGCACTAACCTTGAGTATGTATAAATAACTTGCAAGAATGATTTATTGCTGACTAAATTCCAATATGAATAAAGGAACTATTTGCTTTAATTGCGTAAGGGTCAGTCTTACTGACTATATAGATCAAGTTCAACCCAAGATTTATGAATAATGAACAAGCTCACAGAGGGTCATTTAAAAAGTCTTTGCAAGATTATAGTTCTAAAATCAAAGATATTGTATCAAATTTATGTTTGAAGATATCTAAACTTGTTTTTAAAACATATATTTTTTAAATATATTTTTTCCATTTTAAAGGAAAGGTATATTAATATCATTCTGATATCATTTTTATTTATGTATGCAATATGTTTTAAAAACTCTATTGGTAATATTACCTGAAAAGGCATGGAACTTAATTTGATTTTTCTTTTCTTTTTTCTTTTTTTTTTTTTGTTTAGAGAGAGGGCACAAGTGAGGGGGAGGGACAGAGGGAGAGGAAAAGAGGGAGAATCTTAAGCAGGTTCCATGTCTAGCGCAGAGCCGGATGCAAAGCTCAATCTCACGACCCTGCGATCATGACCTGAGCTGAAATCAAGAGTTGGACGCTTAACAGATTGAGCCACTCAGGCGCCCCTGATTTCTAATTATTATGTATGATACATATGATTATTGTTCATATATAATATTGTTGAATAAAATACAAAATTATTTTTAGAAGATTGAATGTAAATTTAGTTCAGCTGAGTAACTATAGGTTTTTACTACCTGCCTAATAGTGCCGCCTTATCTGCAGGCGATATGTTGCAAGACCCTCAGTGAATGCCTGAAACCACACATAGTAAAGAACCTTATATATACTACGTTTTTTCCTACACATACATACCTATGATAAAAGTCAATTTATAAATTAGGCACAGTAAGAGATTAACAACAATAATTAATAATAAATAAAACAATTGTAACAGCATACAGTACTAAAAGTTACATGAATATTGTATCTTTCTCTCAAAATATCTTATTATACTTTACTCACCTTTCTTGTGACGATGTAAGATGATCAGTGTCTGTGATGAAGTATCGTGTGGGGGAATGACGCACGCATTGTGACGTAGGTAGATTCAGGCTACTATTGACCTTCCGATGATTCGTCAGAAGGAGGATAAACTTGATTGCCCGTAGGGAAACTGCAGAAAGCGAAACCGCAGATAAGCGCGGACTACTCTACTTTGGTACACATTGTTGTAGGAAAATAAGGACATATGTATTCTTCTCAAAGAATAGAAGTTGTCATGTTCTCAAGATAGGTGTTATATTCTTCTGAAAAAATACATATATTTCTATGGTTATTTGGTTATCATTCTGTTCTATCTGCTGTTCTATCATTTCAACAAAACTGAAATGCAAGAAATACATCTTTAGTAATTAAAGTAGTAATTAAAATGAATGTGAGGGGCGCCTGGGTGGCTCAGTCAGTTAAACGTCTGCCTTTGGCTCAGGTCATGATCCCAGGGTCCAGGGATGGAACCCCGCATCGGGCTCTCTGCTCAGCAGGGAGCCTGCATCTCCCTCTCCCTCTGCCTGCTGCTCTGCTTACCTGCACTCTATCTCTGTCAAATAAATAAATAAAATCTTTAAAATAAAATGAACGTGATATCAAGTTGTATTAATTATTGATTATAAGAAAGTGAGGAATGTTATCAAGTTAAATTCATCTCTGAACAGAAAATTATATTTGGGAGATAGAAACAAATACAGAGGTATATGTAGAAACATGTGTGTAATTCGTTAGCCCTTAAATTAAAAAAAAAAAAAATGTAGATTTGCCTAGTGAGTGTCTAGAAAGGTAACTTGAGGTACTACGTGAGGAAATGTAGCCAGAAAAATAGAAAGTTATTTAGAAAGAAAACTCATCTCATGGTAAATCTAAAATCCTAAGGATGTGAAACTTATTTTTTTGAAAAGGTAAACATGTAGTTGGTATTGAATGCATTTCGTATTGAATTTGCACTCAAAGTATAACCAGTTGAAACAAGCTGTAACATAAAACTACTATGACACTGAACTGTTCAAAATAGTCTTTCTGTAAGTGAGAAAATTTGAGTATTTTCTTTGAATTACAATACGCTGGTAAAATAGACATCCAAAACAGAATAGTGGGAAAGGGAAGTGGTGTTAGAAAAGAGTAGGGCCCTGGAACCCGATTATGAATCTGAAACCTAGTGGTAGTAATTTCACCCTTCAGTGAAGTGTCAATGAAGGTTATCTCCTAGGACATCCTATCATAGAAGTGTATTAATGATCATGGACTAGAATTAACGTCAACTGTAATGGTCTCTCTAAAATATGTCTATGAAATTTTAAATTCAAGAATTTTGCATAATTTTACACCAAATTTCTCTAAAGTTGAATACCTGCTCGTAGCAAGGAGGTGCACATGAACATCTAAAAGGATGCAACACGGAACAATTCAACTTCTATTTATATGCAACTTTACAAAAAACAGGAGCATTCTCTTTTCCAACATTTAACCTATAGGTATACTCTGCCTCACTGCCAACTTGAGTAAATTAATATCCTGAGGGAATAGTGGGAGTTTTGCTATGTAGAAGGTTTGAAGATAGGGCCATCAGTCTTTGTTCATTTTCATTGTACTCTACTAAGGAAAGAACATTCATAAACCAAAGGCTTGGAAATGTTGGCATAATTATATGGAATGTCTGCCTATACATACTCTCCTATTACTTGCATAGGAAATTTTATAACAATTTTTTTCTTGTTTTAAATTTTTGAAATAAAAGTTTCAGTTGGTTTTAGACCCATATCAAAAAAAATTTTTAATTGATATTTCCAATTAGTTTTCAGAAGGACAATATTAAGGAAAGATGACGACTTCCTTTCCATAGTTAATAAATTCATGCAAATTGTCTATTTCTCTGATTTCAATCTGTTGATTTTTTTTCTCAGTTGTTAGTGACTACCACTTTGAGCTACGCTAGTCAAACCAGAAACAGTGGCATATTTAGACAAAACCCATTTCCTTACTCTAGTACAGATTAAGCCAAAATATTTTCCCAGGCTAACCTGTTTCTTAGACTTGACTTGTGACACAGTTTTAACCATAGAAATACAAGTAGCAGCTGTGCTGGAAAATAATTTAAGGACATGCCTCTTCAATCTTTGCCTTTGTGCCCCTCACCCTGATTTTACCTCTTGCCTAGATAAGAGATGAATATGAAAGATGTAGCAGCCACTGTGTGAACATAAAGATGAAAGTCACACGTTGAAAACAAAGAATAGGAAGACAGGATAGTGGTCCTTGAAGACATACTTGAAAAGATACAATAGCTGTGGACTTCTCATCTTTGTGCTCTTTAAAACAAGAAAAAAATAAAATTCTTATTTGTTCAAGGTACTGTTTTTTACTATTTAAAAACCAAGATATTTCTAAAAGATACTGTAAGTCTTGATATAAATTAAACTAAATCCCAGACTTTTAAATTATTTAATTATCATTCCTAATAAATATTTACAAGTTATTGTATAAACATTGTTTACTTCATCTTTACAAAATTATTTTCTTTTTTGTATTTTTTAAAGGTAGTTGATATATTGTTGTAGTAGGAAATGTGCATTGTATATTTAAAATATACATATATTCAGGAAGGATTATCACAGTATAAGAGCTTGGAGACCACTAAGTTGACCATTTCTTTAAGCATTTTTTTTTTACAGTAGAGTATCTCTGGAGTATTAATTGTATACTGGGCCCTGTGATGCATACTAGCCAGGTAATTTGGTCAAGTAGTTAAAATATGACTTGTGTTATTGCTCAAAAGGGGATAGCACAGTTACATAACCAGATTGCAAAAATGTTTCAGTCTTTCCTTTTCTAAACTCGTAAAGTATCATACAACTAGATTACTGTGAGATGTGTGGCTTCCTGGGATACAAAGACACAAAATTCTGCTTACTCTTAAAATCTTCCAACAACACGGGATTTGTATATAGCTCGTTGTCTTCTATTATAGTTACTTCTGTACTCTAATGGTATGTTTTCTCCACTAAAATTTGAATTCTTTCGAATAGTGATTAACATCATTCACTCACCATGGGTCTATTACTATGCCTAGTCACAGTAGATAATAAAAAATATCTGATGCATAGATGAATACATTGATCCACTTATTTATGCAACAGATAATTATGAATAAATTTTGTGACAGAAGATATTTCAATGCAACTGGAATAGAAAAGATGAGAAGAGAGAGTCCTAGCCTCTGAGAACATACCATTTAGTTAGGAGGGCAGAAATCAGTGCATGATGTATTGAATTAGAAGTAAAGCCGAAGGAATTCACAGATCTTTTGGGGAGTCTGTAAAGATTGTATTTGGACTAAATTTGATGCAAGAATGGGAATTTGCCACGTGTTCCAGATAAACGGAATCCATGCCAGAAGGGAGAACAGATGTGAAATCCAGAGGGTCTGGCCCCTTGCAGTTACTTAATAAAGATCAGGTGCACTGAGTTGAGTAAATGATTCTTACCACGATAGATTTGTTGGGCTCAGGGGAGATTTTTGGGCCAGGAAGCAATACATGTGTTTTGGCAAAGTGTAAACCTAAAATAACATTTTTTCTCTGCCAAGCTTTATGTTTAGACACAGGGTGTTTCAAAGTAGTTCATAGGAGTTTTGAGGTTTTGACGAATCTAATTGAATATGCTCTTAATGTTTGAATATAAAGATACCCAAAATTGAATAAATTGAATATAATGCCAAGATATGGAGCTTCGTGACTCAAATGTAGCTCTTTTGTCATAGCCCCACAGGTCCTTGAAGCTCTGTTCAATTTTTTTTCCAGTCTATTTTTTCTTTGTCATTCCGATTGGGTCATTTCTATCATTCCATTTTTAAGTTCATTATTTCCTCTGTCTCCTTCATTCTGCTTTTTAGCTGTTAAGCCCATTCACAGAGGTGTTTTTGTTTGTTTGTTTGTTTTGGCTATTATATTTTTTTAGTTTTAAAATTTCCATTTGTTTCATCCTTATATCTTCTATTTCTTTGTCGGGTATTTTTACTTTTGCATTTGTTTCAATTGTGTTCATAATTGATCATTGAAGCTGACCATTTTTAACATGGCTACGTTAAAATCTGCGTCACATAATTCTAACACCTCTGCTGTCTCAGTAATGACATCTATTGATTATATTTTTAAAAATTTACTTATTATAATGTCTTCTTTTTTCTTGCATGAAAAATAATAACTGATTAAAACCTGGATATTTTTGTACTGTGTTAGGAGTCTCTGGACTCATGGGTGCTAGACTCATAGGTTCTCTTTAAACGGGCTTTCTCTGACTACTCAGGTGAGAAAAGGGATGGAATACTGTCCCATTACTGACAGGTGGAGGTAGAAATACAGATTCTCCACTTATCTTTTGTTGGTACCTGAGGCGGGCATTGTTCCTACTTAATGCTGGTGCAGGTGGGCATTCTAGTTTTCCATGCCGTTTCCATGACACTGCAGTGGGGCCAGCATTCTAGCGCTGGAGATGGTAGAAGTTTGAATTCCCCGTGTGGCCACTTTTAACACCATCGCACTGTGGAAGGAGGGGGTGTATTGTTACTGCTACTGAGGTACAACAGTCCACGCTCCCCATGTTGTCTCTTCTGAGACAAAGGGTGTCCAGAATGAAAACCTCAGGTCCTCCCTTGTCTTCTGTGACATTGCCCTGATGGGATGTTGGGGGTCTTATTGCAGCCCAGCAAGTCTAGGGACCCCACTTAACCTTTGCAGGTATAGATGAGTGAGAAGCCACAGGCTTGTTGTGATTTCGGTTTTGGTTTTTGCTGTGGCTTTGGCTGCCACAAAGCAGTTATTTTCTTAGTTTTCTGTCATGCTAAGATGCTATTTTTCCTGGTCTTTTGTCTAACAGAACAGGCTTTTGTAGGGGTTTTATTGTGCATATCCACTGGCATTTCTAGGTTGTCAATTTCTTCAGCTCCAACTCTGGAATGCATGAAGCAAAAAGAAATCAGAAAACAAGAGAGATGCAGCATAAACAACTTGTTGCATCGAGGGAAAAAATGTCACTTACTCAGGGTTTTTAGTTGCACTTAGTCTAAGAAATGGGGAAAAATACATCTACTCCATCTTCTCTGACACATAAAATGTATGTCAATTTTAAGGATAGGTTTCTTTTCGCTTAATAGTGCTCATACATTTTATCAACACATTGCATATATTTAATAAATCTAACAACTTTCTGGCTTTATTAGCTACTCCTAGAAAACTTTTGAGATAATAAAATAAGTCAAATTTAGGTTATACAGTGGTTGATTTTAATTAGTCTTTGTATAAGAATGTTGTATAATTATTTTAAAAGATTTTATTTATTTGTCAGAGAGAGAGAGAGAGAACATAAGCAGGGGAAGCAGCAGGCAGAGGGAGAAGCAGGCTCCCTGCTGAGCAAGGAGCCTGATTTGGGACTTGATCCCAGGACTCTGGGATTGTGACCTGAGCCAAAGGCAGATGCTTAACTGACTGAGCCACCCAGGTGTCCCGAGAATGTTGTGTAATTTTATGTTGATGCCAATATATTTTTTTAAATTTTGCTTTCAGAGCTCCTGGATGGCTCAGTCAGTTGTGCCCAACTCTTGATTTTGGTTCAGGTCATGATCTCAGGGTTGTGAGATTGAGCCTTGTATCAGGCTTCCATGCTGAGTGTGGAAACTACTTGGAATTCTCTCTCTCTCCCCCTCCCCCTCTGCCCCTCCCCTCTTCCCAGGATACCCGCGCCACCCCGCCATGCTCTTTCTCTAAAAATAAATAAATAAATAAAATTTTGCTTTCATTTGTACATTTATTTTAATTAGTAACTGAAAGTGGTTTACAAATTAATTTATAATTATATTTTTGTAAAAATGATAGAAATGACTAGATTGTATATTCCTGTATTTTTTTCATTTATTCACAATTGATTCATAACCACATTAGAAAGAGTGAAGATCACAAAATTTATTTCCTAAATAAAATAACTATAAACTATAGTTGTATATATAATGCTTGGTTGGTGGGATTTTTAATATAATTCACTATCATTACATGTTGTCTTCAAAGAAATACAGTTGTAGAAGGTCACCGTTAAAAAATAATACAACTGTAGGGGCGCCTGGGTGGCTCAGTTGGTTGGACGTCTGTCTTCAGCTCAGGTCATGATCTCGGGGTCGTGGGATCCAGCCCCACATCAGGCTCCCTGCTCAGTGGGGAGTCTGCTTCTCCCTCTCCCTCTGCTGCTCCCCCTGCTTGTGTTCCCTCTCTCACTCTCTCTCTCTCTGTCAAATAAATAAATAAAATCTTAAAAAAACATTAATACAACTGCTAATTTCTTCCTCAAAAAACCCCCCAAAAAGAGGAACAGTGCTAATTCTTATGTTCCTATTCTTATGCTTTCTCATAGATATGGGTCAGATCAAATCCTGAATCCAATGGGATGACTAAGTGACACTTCAACATCCTACTTCTATTCTGGATCTTTATAGTTAAATAAGAATATTAACTGGAAACTTCCTTTCAGAAAAAGGCATGACTTAAAATTGTGGTTTTGCTTATTTAATTGGGAGTATACCCAAGATTTATAGCTCATCTTTTTAGCAGAAATCAGACAAAATGAAACATACACAACTTGTTGCACTGAGGAAGAGAAGCCCTCTTTTCCTTAAGGAAAGGAAGATGTTTTCATTCCTTTCATTCCTGTATAATTAAGTATCTACTCATCTAAGTTAATTGGTAGTCATATAAAAATAGTTTTCCATTACAGGAACCAGAACAGCAAGCGCATTATCTTGAAAGGTCTTTGTATCTGTCACCTACTTTTTTGTCAGGGCTTCAGAAGTATTGAAATAGAGGACAGGAATTGCCCTCAAGGGTTGTTTTTACAGTTGTCAGGCCTGGAAATAATATGTTAGGTGTTAGAGGACTCTCAGACATTGTGATTAATTGAAGGTGGGCTTACTGACAAAAGACTTCACAGAGTCATGTGTTGGGAGTTCATGAAATAGCTTAGCTTTACCTGTCTTTTGTACAACCTGCTAGCACATTGCAAACATTCTGAGGGAAACTGATTAAAATGAAAAAGAAAAACTTAGCCTTTGGCATAAACCATATTTTATAATTTTTGACCATATATATAATTATAGAGTTGCATGGTATATATTTAGTTATATTTATACATACACCCACATACATCCACATATTACTCTCATATTTAGTTTTCCATGCTTATCAGAGTTACAAAGAAAATCAAGCTTTCTTGTGACTCCAAAGAATTTCATGATGTCCAAGCTATAATTAATTAAGCCAATAAATCTTAACAAATATCCGCTAGGCTAAAGTATGTAGGAAAAAGACATTGAAACAGCTGTCTACCAGCACTGTTATTAAATAAATAAAATATAATTATGTCTGAATATTAGATGAGCAAAAAGGAGAACCATTTCTTTTAAAAATGTTTATGTTAACCTCTCAAACAGCATCACTGGTAATAAAAATGACAGATGACAATATAGAAGGGAGCAAAAAGCAAATCTCATTTGTGAGATTGAAGGAAGGCTTGTAGATCAACTCCAGAAATGAAGCTGCGAAAATTGAGACAGCAGATCCATCCACCCTGCTTACCTCTCTCCTTGCTGAAATGCCCAATGGACTATTGAATTGTATGAAATTAAAGTAAACCTTGTTTATCATAAAGTATTTTCCTCTGACAGAGTGTTTTTAATGTGTATTTATTAGTATTAAATGCTTTTAAAACCACATTAATGACAGTTACATGTGCTCGAATACCTTTGGATAGTCTGGATGCATTCAATCCCCATCTCAACATCATGGCCTTGAATCTGGGACTCTAACTGAATGGGTCTTCATTTAAAATTTTATTCATCATGATTTTTTGGAAATAATGGAGGATTTAAAAGTAGATTAACATATCATTTATGTTGATTATTGAGGTTTTTAACCCCCATCTTAAATTTTGTACCTGAGATGAGGGTCTCAGTGATCTCACACACGCTCAGTATATGGACTTGAAGGGTGGAGAACTTGACTCTAAAATAGAGCTTGACTCTTTCTCCTTCAAGGAGTGACTCTTTCAATGCCTTAGGGTGGCAAGGAGAGAGAGTGGAGACAAATATTTCCTTTATCACTAACCTTTTGTATCTCCTCTTGACCTTGGCTGTCAGAGCTCTCCACTCAATATTAACTTCTCTGCATCACACACTCCTTGCTTAATCTCATGGAAGGGGTATGAGTGTGTGTGTGTGTGTGTGTGTGTGTGTGTGTGTGTGTTTCTTAGACATAATTACATGGCACCTCAGCACATATTCTTGTTATGAGAGATCTCGTTGTGGCTCAGCTTCTCAAACTCCCCTTCCTCTTTGGCAGGGTCTTGCCTCTCAGATATTCCCCATTGGGTGTTATCATTGAGGTTCATTCATTAGCTCCCTTTCCAAGTATAATCCTGACCCATGAGAACCATTCTCTACATTTACATGCACACACTAATATTTTAAGTATTCGATATGCTAGTGATTTCACTAAACATTTTTAAAAGAAAATTTCTAATTTAAAGCTGAGAACTTGGTACCAGTGAAAACAAGAATGAAACAAACAGGTTTAGACTAGAGTTGGAAAGGAATTACAAAGAAATGTTTTAATATTTAATACATAAAAATATTTATACTATCTGGCAGAATATCCCCCTCTTTCCATTAAATAATTTGCCCACTGTGGTCATTCATGAAAATGACCTCATCAGTGCAGTGCAAGTTTACTTCATTTTTACAAAATAAGTCATTTTTTGTGCCCCAAAACCTATATAGAAGTCGATAACACTTTTCAATTAGGATTGGAATTTTAGTAATTGTTTTAAAAGTGAAGAGCAAATTTTAATACAGTGTATGTTAACTGTACTCTATGGCATTTTTAATTACATTATTCCAAATATACTTCACAACAATCCATCGAAATAGTTATTATTGTTTTACAGTTACATTTGAAGTGCTGGGAGGTGAAATGTTTTTTCTCAAGGTGACATAGCTTTTAGTGTCACATTTTAAATCTTAATTCCAATTCTTTGCCCAGAGTAATTCTTTGGATTTAACTGTAACAATCTATGAAGAGTAATATAGGAGGAACCTTATAAAGATGGATTATTTTCAAATTGGTTTTCTACTTCTCTCTCTGTGATGATGCTTATAATTACAGGTATGATATTTTATAACCTAAAGGCTTCAGACAATAGCAAAATTATATGTGGAAGTGCGTCTGAAGCCGAATATGCATTTCTAGGTCTGTGACACTACATTGTATTCTCAAGGTGACTAAATGGAAATGTCACTGCAGAGGGTCTATCTGAGGCATGTAAGTACAGCATATTGTCTAGCTTTCTTTTCTCTGCTTATCTCCTATGGGCCCTCAAGAAACAAAATTTGGGGTTGAAGGATTAGCCTCAGCAGATCTACTTATTTGATTAGTGTCCTGACTGCTCTGCTTTTACTCAGGTTCATTGATCAAGATGATTGCATTCTCTGTCCTTTGCTGTGCAAGTCAGGCAGAGGGAAGGGATTGTTTGCTGAGATGTGAGTCCTTAGGGCAGGCACATGTCTTTCAATGCACAGTCAACTGGTTAGTTCACGATGGTGTTCAGTAATAAAAATAATAAAATGAGTCAAATGGCCCTTCTGTTAGAAGGAAATTCTACTCTACTCTGATTTCCAGCCAGTAAAGCTGGACTTTGACATAGCTACTGAACTGTATTAGATGGTGGAGTAGTCTCCCCAAAGAGCAGAGAGATGATCCATAGCTTGGAGAATTTTAAAGTGAAATGAACACAGCCTGATAAACAAGAAAATAAGAAAACCTTGTGCTGTCCGATAGCCACACGTAAGCTTGTGGCTTGGCTTTTATAATAGCAAATTCAACTCTGTTGTACTTCAACTCCAAAGGAAAAACAGATTTGTATCTTTTTAGGGTTTGGAGAAAACATATCAACTTCGTTATAATACAGTAGAAGCATATTAAAAATTTTATACATCTCACACTGAAATACATTAGTCAAATGCTTACCAGGTTTAAATATGTTGTTAACAAAAGGACTCCAAGCATTTTATAGAAAATGTTGAAATATTAGATGTTTATTTTCCCAATGGAAACTCAAAACATATTCTGAGTTTTTGTGAAGAGACATACCACTGCTGAGGGCACCGAGCAGGCAGGTGACTTTTTGCAGAGATTTTATGTGAATTCACAGACTAACAAAATGAACAACTCACTAATTCATTTCAGTTGTTACAAGTGAAAATTTGCATTTAATGAACAGGCTAATAAAATCGGTAAAATTTAAATTAAGAAATACTCTATGCTAATAAGAATAAGAATTAGTTCTATTACAATTTATTAACTTTTCTTTTCCACATTTTTACAGCAAAATGTATCATCCTGAAAATATTTCTGAACCTTTAGTATTAATGTTTCCTTAAAAAGACATGATTTTAAAATGTCATTACTGTGTCTGCCTCAATCTTCTACTTAGTATAGTAAAAACATATATAATTAGAGCCGCAAATGCATAATTCATGATAACGTAATGAAACTTATGTTTCATTACATAAATGCTTCCTGAGCACATTAATGGTTTAAACAACATTTCATATGGGATCTAATTTAAAATAAAACAGTATTTTTGACGCCTTCATTGCATATGAACAAATAACATTTAAGTACAATATTCTTTTGTCTCTATTAAATTCTAGTAAGACTTCTACTTAATTCCATCTTATTTGCCAAAAAGGCCAGGATGAGATTAAACTGCATTTATTTTTCAAAAAGCATTGCTTGGGGCGCCTGGGTGGCTCAGTCGTTAAGCGTCTGCCTTTGGCTCAGGTCATGATCCCGGGGTCCTGGGATCGAGCCCCGCATCGGGCTCCCTGCTCGGCGGGAAGCCTGCTTCTCCCTCTCCCACTCCCCCTGCTTGTGTTCCCTCTCTCGCTGTGTCTCTCTCTGTCGAATAAATAAATAAAATCTTTAAAAAAAAAAACAAAAAACAAAAAGCATTGCTTCATGCAATCTGTTATTTATTTATTTATTTGAGAGAGCATGAAGGGGGGTGGGGGGGGAGGTAGGAGGGGCTGAGGGAGAGGGAGAGAGAGAATCCTAAGCAGGCTCCACACCCAGCACCAGAGCCAGAAGCGGAACCTGATCTCATGACCCTGAGATCATGACCTGAGCCAAAGTGAGTCTGTCACTTAACTGACAGAACCACCCGGGTACCTCAGGGCCTGTTATTTTAAAACTGGTTTCTTCTCTTCAAATTTATTCATACTGGTCACATTTTATGTACGTGTGAATATATTTCTTCTCTAAAACATGATGCTCTTCAAAAATATGAATTTAACTATTGTACATTTTACTGGGATAGCCTTTATCAATATTAAAGGAAATCTTTAAATCTAGTATCATACCTCAGAATCTGCTTGTTTTCAGTGGACATATTAAAGTAATAAACTTTTGCGTATGAGACTTTTTAAATGTATGTAGACATATCTTCCCAATCTGTCACTGTTTTGTCAATTTCCTACTTGTTTCCTCCTTGCTAAGGAGAGCCTACTTTAGCCAGCCTCTTCCCCCAAGTATGACTTTAAAATATTTATTTTCTTTTAAATTTTTTTTCTTTTTGTTTGAGAATTTAATTTACCTACATTTTATTTAAAGTATTAAATGAGATACAGGGTTAAGATTTTTTAAGATTTCATTTTAGAAGTTTTAAGTTTACAGCAAAATGGAGAGGAAGTTGCAGAGATTTCCCATATACTCCCTGCCCCCACACATCCGTAGCCCCCCTATTACCGACATCTCCCACCAGAGTGGGACTTTCGTTACAATTGATGGACCTAACTTCATATCATAATTATCCAAAGTCCATCGTTTACATAAGGTTCACTCTTGGTGTTGTACATTCTATCAATTTGGGCAAAGTTAGTGACACATATTCATCATTATAGTATCATACAGAGTATTTTCATTGCCCTAAAAAAATCTTCTTCCACCTATTCATCCTTCCCACCTCCCTGACAGCCCTCATCTTTTTACTATTTTCATAGCCTTTTCAGATTGGCTTCTTTCATGAGCAGCACGTGTTAAAGTTTCCTTCATTTCATTTCATGGCTTGATAGCTCATTTCTTTTTAGCAAAAAATAATATTCCATTGTCTGGATGTACCACAATTTATCCATTTACCTACTGAAGAACATCTTAGTTGGTTTCGAAATTTTGACACTAAAGCTGGTAAACATCCATGTGCTGCTGGTTTTTGTGCAGTTATCAGTTTTCAACTCTTGCACAAATACCAGGGAGGACAGTGCTGGGTCATATGATTAGAGTATATTTAGTTTTGTAATAAACTACCAAAGTGGCTGTATCATTTTTCATTCCCACCAATAATAAGTAAGAGTTCCTGTTACTCCACATATTCAGGATTTGGTGTGGTCAGTGTTCTGGATTTTGATAATTCTAATAGTTGTGCAGTGGTATTTTATTGTTGTTTTAATTTGCATTTTCCTAATAACATATGGTGTGGAACATCTTTTCATATACTCATTTGATACCTGTATATCTTCTTTGGTGAGGTGTCTTAACTCTCTTTATTTTTATTGGGTCACTTGTGTTTTGATGTCTTATATAAGAAACCATTGCCTGATACAATATACTTCTATGTTTCCATAGAAAAGTTTGCCAGTTTTAATTATTATATTTAGGTTTGTGATTCACTTAGTTTCTTTTCTTCTTTCTTTCTTTCTTTCTTTCTTTTTTTCTTTCTTTCTTTCTTTTTTGTATGTTGTAAGAGGTAAGGGACCAACTTCATTCTTTTGTGTGGATATCCCATTGTCTCAGCACCATATTGTTAAAAAAAAAAATAATTTCCCCTTTTAATTGTCTTGGCACAGTTGCCAAAAATCAATTGACTATAGACATAAGAGTTTATTTCTAAACTATTAATTCCAGCTTATTGATCTATATGCCAATCCTTATGCTGGTACCATAAGCAGCTATCTTGATTACTGTTGTTTTATAGTAAGTTTTGGAATCAGGGAATATGAGTCCTCCAACTCTGTTCTTCTTTTCAGTATTGTTTGGCTATTCTGGGACCTTTGCATTTCCATAGGAACTTCAGCATTAGTTTACCAATTTCTGCAAGAAAGCACCTGGGATTAAGATAGGGGATGCATTGAATCCAGAGATCAATTTGAGCAGTATGCGATTGTAACAATATTAAGTCTTTTACCCCATGACCTTGAGATGTCCTTCTATTTATTTAGTTCTTTTGTGATTTTGTTCAAATATATTTTGTAGTATTCATTGTGTAAGTCTTGCACTTTTTTGGTGAAATTTATTAAGTATTTTATTCTTTTGATGTTTTTGATGTTTAATGGGATCATTGCCTTAATTCACTTTTAGGTTATTCACTATTATTAGAAATATACTTTATTTATATATCAATCTTTTATCTTGCAATGTTACTGAACTCATTTTATAAGTTCTAACAATTATTTTGTAGATTCCTGAGGGTTTTCTATGTACCAGATCATGCCCATCTGCAAAAAAAAGATAATTTCTTCTTTGTTTCTAATCTGGATGCCTTTGATTTCTTCCTTTTGCCTAATTATCCAGGATAGAACTTCTAGCAGACATGTTGAATAAAAGTAGTGAGATGTTCTTTCTCAGTATGAGCAAATTCCATTTTATTCTTAGTTTGTTGAGTGTTTTTTTTTTTTTAATCATTTTATCAGGAAAAGTTATTGGACTTTACCAAATAGTTTTTCTGTGCCTATTGAGGTGGCCACATGGGTTTTGCTTTCTATTCTGTTAACAGGATGTGTTCTATTGATTCATAAATTACTATTCTTGAGTGGCTTTTCATTCTTACTCTGTGTGCTGGTTGGTCTGTGCTATAGACCAAAATATGCTTTAGTACCGGCTGATTCTAACTGTTAGCTGTACAATCTTCATATGCTGTTCAGTGTCTAAGCTTATGGGGATATAATATTAGTAAGGCAGCAAATTTGGACTCAGGGCCAAACCATGTTTTCCTATGTCTTTTTGTTATTGGTAATAAAGAGGGTATTCTTAGCTCTTGTTGACTAGTATATCAGTTTCTCCTATGGCTTAAAATTTGAGGAGAGAAAGGTGTGATTAATTGGTTATTTTCAAAATGCTGTGAATCAGGTATTTCCAGTGGCTACTAACTATGAATCTAAGGTATAACCTCATTTTTTTCCAGTTTCAGTAATAATTGCATTGACTTACCATTTAGGTCAAGTTAAATATTGCCACAATTTAAATATTATCCTCAAATAGCATCTATTTAAAATTGGCATTTAAGTAATAATCACTGAGCAGAAATTGTATTAAATTGAAGGATTGCTTATCCTGATCTACCCAAAAATAAATTTGCAGCTATTCCATGCATTTCTACTTTCTGAGAACAGACATTTTCTGTATTAGTAAAATTAAAGTTAAAATACTTTAAATTTAACATAGAACTGAATGCTAGCAGGACACTACATTAAATGTTAATTTTACTCCTATTAATTTTATAGTTTTCATTAAACACAATTTATAAATTTGCATTAGTTTTATACTTTCTTAATAATTTATGCATAAGATGTTTTAAAATGATGCTCCATATTTATAGATATTAAGTTACAATACACTTTAGAGTATGTCAATGGGAATTATGTAAGATTTCTTTTTTTTTTTTCCTTAAAGAGAGAGAACATGGGGGGAGGAGGCATAGGGGGAGAGAGAGAGAATCTCAAGCAGGTTCCATGCTCAGCAGCTCAGAGTCTGATGTAGTGCCTGATCCCAGGAACCTGAGATCATGACCCAAGCTGAAATCAAGAGTTGGATGCCCAACTGACTGAGTCACTCAGGCGCCCAAGATTTCTGTTTATGCCAGTTTCTTACATTAATCAAATTTGATAATCTTTGCTCTGAATAATCTAGACTACTTGCATATCTCTGTGCTAGTCTGACTTCTTAGTGTTTTTTGCTAAGTCATCCCTTTCTGACTCAGACTGCCTAGTGGATCCCTACTGCTCCTTTTAGGTGGGTCCAAAAGCTGCAGTCATTCTCCAGCTCCCCACCAATCTTTACCATGCATCCCACGGGTGTGTCCATACGCATGCAGGTGCGCGCGCTCATGCACACACGTCTTTCATTTCTAGTCTGTGTTCCTATTGTGTATTTTAACATCTATATCACTTACCCAATTCTCTTACTTATCATTGACTCATTTATCTCCCTTCTTATGTTAAAATTTCATTAAGAACAAGAGCTACGTCTCACTGTGCTCTCTATCTTCCTTTTCCAGGTTACTACTTAGTCCAGAGTACATTTTCTTGATTATGAGTTGAATTAAGTAAACATATGATCAGTACTATGTGGTTTTAGAATGAAGTGCTATAAAATGACATTATGAGGTTTTGCTTTTTCATATGTTAAAGAATGTGTAGAAACTTTTTTTTTCTAAAAATGTAGGAAAGGCATATTGCTCTTTAGAACATATTATACATTTCATTTTATTTTTTTTTTAAGATTTTATTTATTTATTTGACAGAGAGAGATACAGAGAGAGAGGGAACACAAGCAGGGGGAGTGGGAAAGGGAGAAGTAGGCTTCCCGTGGAGCAGGGAGCCCAATGCGGAGCTCGATCCCAGTACCCTGGGATCATGACCTGAGCCGAAGGCAGACGCTTAATGACTGAGCCACCCAGGCGCCCCACACTTTTCATTTAAATAGTCAGTTTTCTAATAAGGAATTAATGCCTTTTTATAAGCTAGAAAATGTTATGATCTAAAAATAGAATATATTTAAACTCTCTTTATACTATTCATTTTAATTTTGGAAAAGTTTGCTATCAATACCCATTGTAATAACAGAAAATCCAATTCTGATTTATAGATAACTTAGTGATTCCAGTTTTCTCATTGCAATGCAGCTTATTTCCCTAGTGACAGAACACTGTATTAAAGTAAATTACCATTTCTACTAATGAAGTCAACTCTATTTACACAAGGAATATTTTGCTGTTGTTTTGTTTTTTTTGTTTGTTTGATTGTTTGTTTTAACCTGAATTAGATTGAAGGATATGAAACAATGAAGCAAGTCAAGAGCCATGAGGAAGAGCCTCGAAGACAAGTGGAATAATAAGTGAAAGGAACTGAAGAGAGAGAGAGGTTGATGTGTTGAAAAATTGTAATTGGTGTAATTGTAATTGGTCTATAGTTGAGCTGTAAGGTACTCTTGGTGGGAAAGTAAATACTAACAAAGGAGAGTCAGTTTAGTAGGCTTAATAATGACACCCCAAAATAGATGCATGCCCTAGTCCTTGAAATCTGTAAATTTTACCTTATATGGGCATAAAGGTCTTTGCAGATGTGATTAAGTTAAAGATCTTGAGATGAGATTTTACCAGATTGTCTTGGTGTTCTCTAAATGCAGTCACATGTATCAACAAAAGAGGGAGGCAGAGAAAAAAAATTGAGACACACAGAGAAGAAGATAATGTGGACACCAAGGCAGAATTTGTGGTGATGGAGCCACAAGCCAAGGAATGGTTATAGCTACCAGAAGCTGAAAGAGGCAAGGAATGGATTCTCTAGAGTGTCTGTGGGGGCGGGGTAGGGCACAGCTCTGCTGTCACCTTCATTTCAGCCAAGTGGAACTAGTTTTGGACTTCTGGCTTCCGGAACTATAAGAGAATAAATTTTTGTTATTTTAAGCCATCAAATTTGTGCTGATTTGTTACAGCAGCCCCAGGGAATAAACAGTTGGTAAGGGCCAACTCTGGTGGAAATGTGCATGATAAGCTAAGTAATTGTACTATAACCCCTGGTTATTTAAAAAAAATAATCAAGGTCTTATAATAATAAAAATAAAGTAAGTAACAAAAAATACATCTTCAATTATAATCCAAATATATAACCTTACCATGTATGTTTATTAAAAACCAGGTAATTTTTTATATTAATCATTCTGTCTACCTATATGTATACATATTAACTTTTTTATGTGTCTTTGTGCTTTGTTTTACTGAAGAGGTTATGAAATTTAACCTTTTAGGTCATTTTTTTTTTTTAAGATTTTATTTATTTGACAGAGAGAGACACAGCAAGAGAGGGAACACAAGCAGGGGGAGTGGGAGAGGGAGAGGGAGAAGCAGGCTTCCTGCCAAGCAGGGATCCTGAAATGGGGCTCGATCCCAGGACCCTGGGATCATGACCTGAGCCGAAGGCAGATGCTTAACGACTGAGCCACCCAGGCGCCCCTAGGTCATTTTTTTCTTTTGACAATTTTATCAAATCTATCAATATGCCACAGGAAAATATACAAACACAAAAAATATCATACACAAATTTTATGCCTTAAAAAATTGATGAAACAAAACCATCCACTCCATGGGAATTCATAAAAACTTTGGTTGGGATAGACTTTAAAACAAGAAATCAGTGTTAAAACCTGCAAAGTCAATGTGTAACCATTTCAGAATTTATTTTGTAATCCTTACCACTAGTGAACCAAGAATAAAGAAAGAGCACACTGTATCATTTGCTGATAGTGAGTTAAAGTGAAAAACAATTTGATTTTACTCCCCTTCTAACTAGCAACATGACTTCAAAGAAGTTCCTTTAAGGTTTTCTATTTCAAATTCTCATTTATACATTGCTGCAGTTACATAGGTATTGTGTAAGGCCTGTTTCAGTTTGAATCCTCTACTTTTCCCTAACTACAATGTTTTACTTTTCTAGCTAGAGAAGAAGGACCAGACAATATTTTCAGAACAAGTTAACTCTTGTGGAAATGCTGACAAGGTTCAATGCAGTTAGAGCAGTCAAGAAAGAAGTGAACTGTGAAACAATTGGCATTGTTGTTCTTTTCTACCAGTTCTGAGAATATTGTTAGATTTTGACATAGAAACTTACTTCCTAAGAGCATATATATATATATTTATGAACATAGATAACTTGTTGATTGTTCAATATATTATCTGATCCCTGCTCATCAGGCAAATGTCTAATTCCACTTTAGTGTGTGTTAGTTATTGAAAGTCTGTTTTTTTTTTTTTTTTTTTAAAGATTTTATTTATTTATCTGAGAGAGAGAATGGGAGACAGAGAGCATGAGAGGGGAAGGGTCAGAGGGAGAAGCAGACCCCCCCGCTGAGCAGGGAGCCCGATGTGGGACTCGATCCCGGGACTCCAGAATCATGACCTGAGCCAAAGGCAGTTGCTTAACCAACTGAGCCACCGAGGCGCCCTGAAAGTCTGTTTTGTGGGTACAGATTCTACCAATGCCAGTGGTCACTCACTTTGAAAATAACCTCTCTTGAAATAAATGTGTAAACATAGCTAGCTAAGATGTGCACATTTCTCAATACTATCAATACCCTGAATTAAAATGACTAAGGATATCAGTGCCCTACAAATGGTGTATCTGAAAACTCAAAAGAGAATAGCATTCATTTATTATTGATTGTGTGTCTGCTTTCTAACATTTTCCTATACCTATATGTTTCCTATATGTTGGCTAGAAGGGTGAACTAGAATGTAGACTGTTTCGGCTTCACTGGTTGTGTACAGTCCTTAGCACTGGGCAGTAGACTAGATGACACAATATATGTTTTGATCATATTTAATGATTTTGAATTATCTTAGTTTTTCATCACCTTATATCATGTGTAACAATCCTGAGATTGCAGAGGTCTTTATAAAATGGGCTGACATATTTAGTTTGAGAAGAAAAAATATTCATGCACCAAGAATAAAGATTTTAATGTGTTTATAAACTCAGTGCACTTCATGAAATCTTATATTGCCCACATAAATTTTGTATGGTATTACTCAGGCTGTGGCAATCAACTATAGCAAAATTTTGCAACTATTTATAGAATTAAATTTCACCTTATGAATATGTCATATGTCAGGAACATATATATTTGCTAATGTTTCAATAAACTGTGTCAAGATATTCTAAATTAAAGTAATATAATATGTACATTATTTCTAAAAGTTAGTGATGTTTATACCTATTTTAATAAAATAATTTTATACTTTATACAATTTTAATTTTATAAACCAATTAATATCCTAAAAGCACTAGTCAAAAAAATATCTATATATCATATAGCTAACTCTGGTAGTAAATAATCACCTCCCATTAATCATTTTATGTATCCTTTTTGTATATCCAAATTTTTACTTTTGGAGTGAGTACTTTCAAACACATTACTACTTAGTTATAATCTGATTATGAAACCACCAAAATGAATGAAATCATTAGATAAAATGAATCAGAATTCTGTACCGCCCATTTTAAAGATATTGTTCTTTAATATTAACATTGTGTTTCGTCCATTTGGCAGACTGAGAACTTGGGTAAAGAGAAGTTATGTGATTTGTCCACAACACAAAGGAAACTTTCTGATCCAACAGTTGTCAACAGTGCTGATGACTCCAGCCACTGGAATTCATTTCAATTCTGATAAATAAAATAAGAATGCTTATTTCTGACCTCCCTTATTTACAGAACAAGTGAACAATGTAGGAGGAGAATACAAGAGATATATTACAACAAACATCATGTATATATGAATCAATATGTCCAACACAGCTACATTCTAAAGCTCTTACTGGTTCAATCAAAATATTTCACTCAAGCATATTGACAATTCTGATTCTGTGGATAAAAATGTACTGCCTATGCCATAGACACCAATCATCTCTTTGAACCAAGTGAAGATATAAATCACCAAGCAAACACAAGTTTTCAAAGCTTGTTCCAAACAGAACTTCAACAACCCAACAAAGCTGTAACTAGCAAAGACATTACATGGATCAGCCTGCTGTGCAACAAACAGAGGAGGTAGCTTTGTTCAACTCTGGCTTTGAGCTGACCTGGGGCTTAATAGGCAGTCACAGTGCCAGGTTCTGCAAACTGCAGCATTGACCACAAATCAAAAAATAGTCTTCCTTGGCAACCATGATTTTAGCTAGAGCTAAACATATAGGCAGTTAAAAATGACAGTGTCATAGTTACATAGGCAAGAATAACACATTATCTAGATATATGTACATGTAAGTATTTTTGTAAAATTCCAAAATATATATTATATATATATATATATATATATATATATATATATATATACATATATATATACACACACACACATATTCATATACAAAATATACATGATTATTTAATGGACTGAAGATGCAGAAAAGAGTAGGAGTCAGTTTGAGGACTTATTAAATTTTGTGATAAAATCTCTGATTTTCAGATTAAAGTAAATCATAAGAAAGAAATTCACATTTTAGAATTTGGGATGATTGCAATGGAAGATGGTACCATCTTCAATATTAGATCACAGGAAGGGATATCTGTTTTCTCTTATATTTTACTACCCCATTTATTAGAAAAATCTCTGCCTTGCAGATATTGAAATTGGTACATTGCTTTTAATTGCAGTCTCCCTATTGAAAACCATCAATTGAACTGCCAGATGTACACCAATGTTATCCTTATCTGCCATATTTACAATTTTGATTACCAAACTAGCATTACACTGCAGTTATCTTGAAGTGACACTGTATTAAAAAAATTAAAAAACAGATTGTGATGCAAATGCTGTACTGTTGAAAGTCTCTAAATATAAAATGGTGCTAATGATTAAATTGTGAATCACAATTTGAGGTGGTAGACAAGGAAAATAATTATTTTAATTTCTGCAGATATTATTTGGAACTTTAATACATGCAAGATAATCCTCAATCAGAGCAATGACTTCAGATTTATTCCATATGCATGCATGCAATACCATTATATAAGTCTCAATTACTTTGAAATATTTCTTCCAAATTTTAATCATGGTTAGAATTGTTGTTATTGTTATGATTACATTATTGCTGCCTTCAAAAATATCCAGTCTCCTACATTCTCTTCTTTTTCATAAAGTTCACATTTAAAACGTTTAAACGATGTCACAAATTATCATAAAAAATTTTGATTGATTAAAATTAATTAATCAACTTAAAGTTGGAATTATGTAGTACTCAAAGCATTCCATTAGAAAGATAAAATCAGAATTCCAATTCTACCAATTAAGTTATTTGTGACCCTTTTGAAGACCTTATTTACTTTCTCTGGAACTCACTAAACAAGATGATCACACCCTACTCAATGATGTCTAAAACATCTTAAAAATCTAAAGTTTGACCTTACTGTTGTTTAAAATTTATTTGCTAGAAGCACAAAATCTTCAACCCCTAGAATTGATTACATTAAATACTGAAAAGCCATATTAAGGAGCTACATGGGTTGTTGATTTATCTCATGATAAGAATACTAAGGTCAATTTTTAATATAAAATGAGCACTTGACTTTCTATTAATTTCTGGAGAATAAAAAGATGGGTTCATTTGTGAAGATTTTCTTTACTTACCCAAATGTAGTTGAGAAACTCTGCCCTTGTATGGCTTTATTTATGCATTTCATGGAGTGTTGAAATACATATTTTATAATACACAAAAACAGTATTTGCATATAAATTACCTAAAGGGATGGATTTTTTTGATATATAGATTATGCATGTGTATGTGTCTTTAATTTTATGAAGAGAGACATCATGTTCTTAATTTTGATTATAAGTAGTAATAGAGAAAACCTTTTAAATAAATATTTAATTGAAATATTTTTTCTTCATTCTATGAGTAAAACTTTTCTTTAAATTTAATAATAACATTTATGTAAATATGGAAAGTATTTATGATATAGAGAAAAATAATACTTAGGGGAAAGCCAGCCGTTTGAGTATTATGAGTATCAGAAAAGCTGATTCTAAAATAGATTAAAATATAAATGACACAAGCATAATGCTAAGCAATTTATCTTAAAAAAATAGATTGAAATATCTTCAGGAAATCACGGCAGCATGTTATTTCTTAAACAAGACTCAAAAAGCATAAGGCACAAAGGGAGATTAATTAATTTGACCACATTAAAATAAATAAACTCTGTAAGAGTTTAAACAAAGTAAAAAGACAAGCTATATATTGTGGGAAACAAAAGGCATTTGCAATCCATATGACTAACAAGGAAGCCTGTAAAGAACTCACAAATTATAAGACACAAAATGGATGCAGGGGTGCTTGGGGGCTCAGTTGGTTAAGTGACCTACTCTTAATTTTAGGGTCGTGATCTCAGGGTCATCATCTCAGGGTCCTGAGAATGAGCCATGCCTGGGCCTCTGTTCTGAGCGTGGAGTTGCTTAAGATTCTCTCTCCCTCTCCCTCTGCACCTATTCACATGCACGCACTCTCTGTCTCTCTTAAAAAAAAGAAAAGGCATAAAAAGGATGCAAAATTTCCCTAAGCATTAAGGAAATATGAGTTAAAAATAATTTAATAAAGTATTTCACTAGACAAAAATTTACATTTTAAATTTTGCAAAAAATTTAAAAATCTAAAAATAATTTTTTAAAAGATTTTTATTTATTTACTTGAGAGAGAGAGAACATGAACTGAGGGGGAGGAGCAGAAGGAGAGGGAGAAGCAGACTTCCTGCTGAGCAGGGAGCCCAGTGCAGGTCTGATCCCAGGCCCTTGAGATCACAACTTGAGCTGAAGGCAGAGGCTTAACTGACTGAGCCACCCCGGTGCCCCCAAAATCTGAAAATAATTTTAATCTTACTAGTATTTTTCTTTTTTAAAAATATTATACAAGGCAGTGATTTAATTTCATTTATATTCAACTGTATATCCAATTGCACAGACTACATTTAATGATAGTCACCGTTTTGATTTTAATTACTAATGACACCCAGTCATACCCTTTAGTCTCTCTCTTATGTGCACACAAGCACACACATATATGCACACATGCACAGACATACACATACACAAAGAGAACTATCTTTTTTCAATTTTCTAAGCTACTGATATATTCTTTCTATTCTCTCAACTTTATCATTTGTCCATTTTGTACCATTTGGGGGAAGTTTTTATTTCTCTAAGGGTCAGCTTTATCCATCTTCAAAACTTTTCAAAACTTTATACTTACAAAAGAATACAAAAACCAAATTGTTAAGATTTTTGAATGATTGTAAAGGAAATGAACTGAAAACTGCACAGGCATTGTTTCAGCATTTGCCTCATTATCTACAGCATCTTTAGGCTGTAATTTATCTACCTTAAAACATAAATAAAACCACCTCAATAACAGAGTCCTCTTTAGCAAATAAGCTATTTCTCTGTACTTCCTAATAAGAAAATCTTTGAAAGAGAGGTCCATATAATTATTTTTCTTCTATTTTTCTTTTTGGAATGACTCCAATGAGCCATTTTCACAAAGTTGATTGAATGAGATTTTGTCAAGGATAACAATCACCTGGAAATTATTACATCTAATGGATAATTTGACTTCTCATATAACTTCACCTCTGAATAGTATTTGATACAATTAGCTACACTTTCCTTCCTGAAGCCATATGTTTTTCCTAGTTTCTAGGACATTATACTCAATTTTTCCTACCTCACTTGTTACTCCTTCCATTTCCTTTGCTAGATTCTCCTCATATCCATGATCTCTAAATGTTATAGTATCTTAGAGCACCGTTCTAGGCCCTTTCCTCTTTTCTATCTCATCCAATCTCAAGGCTTTAAATACTGCATAAATTAACAATTCTCCATTATTTTTCACTGAACTTTTCCCTTGAATTCCAGACTCTTTTATCAAAATGCTTACTAGATCTGTATTTTGATATCTAATAAGCATCTCAACTTAAATCTGTCCAAATCCTGATACAATGTCCTTGTGCCCAAACCAATTCTCCTTAAATTTTATCCAGCTCAATAATTGGCAGTTTCACAGAACTAGTCTGCTTCTCATTGCCCTCATTACAAATAAAAGCACTGAAAATTTAGTTTTTACAATCATTTGGTTTCTATTAGATGGCAGAAAATACCACTCTTTGAAGTAGTGGCAATCATAAAATCTGATTATCTTTTTATACTTGTTTGTCTTGATGATTCTCAGATCTCTAGGCATCTGGGATACAAATGACATTTAAAATTGTTCCCAATTATTGATAGAATACTCAGTGCTTTTTATCTTATGATCTACATTCAATTTTGTTAGTTTTTCCCATGACATCATAATTAAAAATCTTACAACAGTAAAGTACTTAGCTTTTTATAATGTTCTATTTATAGTTGTGGTGGTTCTTTTGTATCAGCGGAAGACATTTTAAAACATTTGGAGATTATTTGTACATATAAATTTGTTATTTGTACTATAGGAATAGAAAATATAAGCAAATACTGATATTAGATTAATTACAAAGAACTTTAATTGTTTTCACAACAATTGTATAAATGAACATTAACTGTTGGAATGTGAATGGACATGGAATGAGAGGAATGACTTCTGGCTTGTCTTTAGCTTTATACCTTCTTATAATCTTGATATGAAATCTAAGATATGAAATTTCTCCTTGTTTTTAAGGTATTGGGGAATTTTCATAAAATGTACACAAATGAGTCAAATCAATATGGAGGAAAATCTTCATATGTTAACCACCATTTGATAATATGTGTTAAAGTTAACCCTGACCCCATCCACAATATGACTAGAAATGTATTATAGATAACATCATACAATAAAGTAGGGGTAACCCATCAATAAACTCCTGTAAGATTACCTAGATTCTTGGAAATTTTAATGAGATTTCCTCTATTGTATGAGTACAACATATCTTCTAAACAGACAAATTGAGTACAACATATCTTCTAAACAAACAAATTGGATATATCTTTGCTTCTTTCTTGAAACAAAAAGTAATTTGGATTATAAAGTCTCTGAATTTAAAAGAAATACTTGCTTATAGAGATTAAAAACACTTGAAGATGTTAAAAAATCTAATCACACATGCAGATTGAAAGGGATGAAAAAACATGTACCATGCAAATGAAAGTGAAAAGAAAGCTGGGGTAGCAATACTTATATTGGACAAAATAGACTTGAAAACAAAATCTGTAACAAGAGAGAAAGAAGGACACTACATACTGATAAGGGGAACAATCCAAGAAGAGGATATAACAATTGTAAATTCTATTCACCCAATATGGGAGCACTTAAATACATAAAGGAACTGTTAACAGACACAGAGGAAGAAACTAACAGTAATACAATAACAGTGGGATACTTTGACATCTCTCTTACACCAATATATAGATCTCTCAGACAGAAAATCTACAAGGAAACAGTTACTTTGAATGACACATTAGACCAGATGGACCAAGCATATATACAGAACATTTTGTCAATAGTGGAATACAAATTCTTTTCAGGTGCACCTGAAACACTCTGCTGTATACATGACATGTTAGGCCACAAAACAAATCTCAATAAATTAAAAAAAAAATCATGTCACACTTTTTTTCCAACTACAGTAGCATAAAAAATAGAGATCAATCATAAGAAAAAACCTGGAAAGAATGCAAATACATAGAAGCTAAATAACATGCTACTAAACAACAAATGGGTCAACCAAGAAATCAAAAGGAAATTTAAAAGAATACATGGAGACAAGTGAAAATAAAAACACAACAGTCCAAAATCTTTGGGATGTAGCTGTTCTAAGAGAGAAGTTTATGGTAATACAAGCTTAACTCAAGAAACAAGAAAAAATTCAAATAAACAATCTAACCTTACACATAAAGGAACTAGAAAAAGAAAAATAAAAAATACCCAAAGCCAGTAGTAGAAGAAAGGAAATAATAAAGATTAGAACAGAAATAAATGAAGTGGAGACTAAAAAAACAAAACGATAGGAAAGATCACTGAAACTAGAAGCCGGTTCTTTGAAAAAATAAACAAAATTGATAAACCCTCAGCCAGACAGTGTTGGGAAAATTGGACAGCCACATGCAGAAGAAAGGAACTGGACCATTTTCTTACACCATACACAAACATAAACTCAAAATGGATGAAAGACCTAAATGTGAGACAGAAATTCATCAAAATCTTACAGAACACAGGCAGCAACCTCTTTGACCTCAGCCACAGCAACTTCTGGCTAGACACATCTTCAAAGTCAAGGAAAACAAAGGCAAAAATAAACTATTGGGACGTCATCAAGATAAAAAGCTTTTGCACAACAAAGGAAACAGTTGGCAAAACCAAAGGGCAAACTACAGAATGGGAGAAGATATTTGCAAATGTTTTATCAGATAAAGGGTGGTATCCAAAATCTATAAAGAACTTATCAAACTCAATACCCAAAGACCAAATAATCCAGTCAAGAAATGGACAGAAGACATGAACAGATATTTCTCCAAAGAAGACATACAAATTGCCAACAGACACATGAAAAAAATGCTCCACATCACTCAGCATCAGGGAAATACAAATCAAAACCACAATGAGTTACCACCTCACACCAGTCAGAATGGCTAAAATTAACAAGTCAGGCAACAACAAATATGCGCGAAGATGTGGAGAAAGGGGATCCCTCTTACACTGTTGGTGGGAATGCAAGATGGTGCAGTCACTCTGGAAAACAGTATGGAAGTTCCTCATAAAGTTAAAAATAGAGCTACTCTATGACCCAGCAATTGCACTACTAGGTATTTACCCCATAGATACAAATGTAGTGATTCAAAGGGGCACCTGCACCCCAATGTTTATAACAGTAATGTCCACAATAGCCAAACTATGGAAAAAGCCCAGATGTCCATTGACAGATGAACGGATAGGGAAAATGTGATATATATATATATAATGAAATATTACCCAGCCATCAAAAAAAAAAAAAAAATCTTCCCATTTTCAACGATTTGGGTGGAACTAGAGGGTATTATGCCAAGTAAAATAAGTCAATCACACAAAGACAATTATCATATGATTTCACTCATATGTGGAATTTAAGAAACAAAATAGAGGAGCATAGAGGAAGGGAGGGAAAAATAAAACAAGATTAAATCAGAGAGGGAGACAAACCATGAGAGACTCTTAAGTATAGGAAACAAACTGAGGGTTGCTGGAGGGGAGGGAGATGGGGAGATGGTGTAACTTGGTGATGGGCATTAAGGAGGGCATGTGATGTAATATATAGAACTGATGAATCACTGAACTCTGCCTTGCTAACTAATAATACATAATATGTTAATTAATTAAATTTAAAAAATTAAAAAAAATCTGTTCCACTTCTATACACTAATAATGAAGGAGTAGAAAAGAGAAATTAAGAAAGCAATCTCATTTATAATTGTGCCAAAAAATACCTAGGAATAAACTTAACCAAGGAGTTCACCTGTACTCTAAAATTTATAAAACACTGATGGAAAAAATTGAAGATGATAACAAAAAATGGAAAGATATTCCATGTTCTTAGATTGGAAGAATGGATATTGTTAAAATTCTCATCCTACCTAAAGCATTCTACAGATTTTTTTTTTAACAAGAACACAAATCTACACCTTTATTTACTTTTCATTAAATTTAAATCCTTGTGGTGAGTGCTGTGAATTGTGCAAAACTGTTGAATCACAGATCGGTACCTCTGAAACAAATAATATAATATATGTTAAAAAAAAAAAAAAGAAGAAGAAGATAGCAGGAGGGGAAGAATGAAGGGGGGGAAATCGGAGGGGGAGACGAACCATTAGAGACGATGGACTCTGAAAAACAAACTGAGGGTTCTGGGGGTGGTGCGAGGATGGGTTAGCCTGGTGATGGGTATTAAAGAGGGCACATTCTGCATGGAGCACTGGGTGTTATACACAAACAATGAATCATGGAACACTACATGAAAAACTAATGATGTAATGTATGGTGATTAACATAACAATAAAAATTTAAAAAAAATCCTTGAGGGGTACAGCATCACACAGATTCTGTGGCCAATGGGTTTAGCAGGAAGGTTGCTTTGGAATTTGGCACGAACCATGTCACTGTTTCCATGAGCATGAGTTACTTTTCCCCAGATTACTCTTCTTTGGTTTGGCTTGCCACCAGGAGTCACTGTGTTGTTCTTTGCTTTGTGCACATAAGCACATCTCTTGCCTAGATAGAATTCCGTTTCATCTCGAGCATAAACACCTTTGATTTTAAGAAGATTTCTGTGCTGCCTCTGGTTCCAGAGACCCCGCTTGTCGCCAGCAAAAATGGCCTTGGACCACAGCCTTCCAGACATTATTTGGCATTATAGGAGTCCTGTTCCCAGCAGGCCTCCACAAACTCCAAGATGGTGGAAAAAGAGCATTCTACAGATTTAGTGCAATTCCTATCACAATGTCAACATTTTCCACAGGACTAGAACAAATAATCCTAAAATTTGTATGGAACCACAAAAGACCTCAAATAGACAAATCAATCTTCAGGAAGAAGAGCAAAGATGTGAGTATCACAGCCCCAGATTTCAAGATACACTACAAAGCTGTAGTAATCAAAACAGTATAGTGCCAGCACAAAAATAGTTACATATATCAGTGGAACACAATAGAGCGCCTAGAAATAAACTCACACTTACATGGCCAATTAATCTACAAGAAAGGAGAAAATATACAATGGTACAATGGAGAAAAGACAGTCTCTTCAACAAATGATGCTCGGAAAACTGGACAGCTACTTGTAAAAGAATGAAGCTTGGTTGACCCATTTGTTGTTTAGTAGCATGTTATTTAGCTTCTATGTATTTACATTCTTTCTATTTTTTTTTCTTATGATTGATCTCTAGTTTTTATGCTACTTTAGTTGGAAAAAAGGTGTGACATGATTTCTTTTTCTTTCTTACCCCATACACGAAAATAAACTCAAAATGGATTAGAGACCTAAATGTGAGATCTGAAATCTTAAAACTTCTAGAAAAACACATAAGCAGAGTTTCTTTGGAATTGTTAATAGAAACATTTTTCTAGATATGTCTCCTGAGGCAAGGAAAACAAAAGCAAAGATACACTATTGGGGCTATGCCAAAATAAAAAAAAAAAAAACAAAACTTTTGCACAGCAAAGGAAACCATCAACAAAAAGACAAGACAAGGTACTAAATGGAAAAAGATATTTTCAAATGATATATCTGACAAGGGGTTAATATACAAAATATATAAAAACTTAAACAACTCAACATCAAAAAATCAAATAATCTGATCCAAAAATGGGCAGAGGAAGACATACAGATGGCCCACAGGTGAATGAAAAGATTTTCAACATCACTAATCATGAGGGAAATGCAAATCAAAACCACCACGAGATGTCACCTTATACCTGTCAGAATGACTAGAATCAAAAAGGCAAGAAATAACAAGTGTTAGCAAGGATGTAGAGAAAAAGCAACATTTGTGCACTATTAGTGGGAATGCGAACTGATGCAGCCACTGTGGAATACAGTATGGAGGTTCCTCAAAAAATTAAAAACAGAAATACCATATGATTCAGTAATTCCACTGCTGGGTATTTACCCAAAGAAAACAAAAACAAAATTTGAAAAGATACATGCACCCTAAGGTTTATTGCAGCATTATTTACAATAGTCAAGATACGGAAGGAATCCAAGTGTTCACCTTTAGATGAATGAAGAAGGTGTGCTATATCTATCTATATATGATATGATATGATATGATAACTATATATATAATGAAATATTACTCAAGCATAAAAAGAGATCTTGTCATTTGCAACAGCATGGATGGAACTAGAGGGTGTAATGCTAAGCGAAAGAAGTCAGACAGAAAGATAAATAACATATGATTTCACTCATATGTGGAATTTAGAAACAAACATAAAAAATAGACAAACAAATTACAGACTCTCAAACACAGACAACACACTGGGGAGGTGAGTAGAAGGATGGGTAAAATAGATAAAAGTTATTAAAAGTACTTATTGTAATGAACACTGAAATAAGAATTGTTATAGAATTGTTGAATCATTATATTGCACACCTGAAACTAACATAAAACTATATATTCACTATAGTTCGATTTAACAAGTTGAAAAAAGAAGCAAGAAAGGTATTCGAGGCCTCAATATTTGAAATTGTAGCTAGAATTGGCATATAAGATTTAACTGTAGATACATGTATCGGTTATTAAAATTCAGCCAACTCTATGATCTCCTAACAGAACTTAGGAATTTGACTCTGCAGTGTAGGCCCTCAGAAATATCAAATCGAATTGAAGAAACTAATGTGTGGAAGCTACTGTATGTGTAGATTGTAATTTTTTTTTTTCCCTATAGTAGAGCTGTTACTCAAGAATCAGGCTAATGCTCTGCAGGAGAGGGCCATGTAGAAGGAGGAAGAGGCGTTCAAGTCACCACGACTGATGGTGAGGAGGGGAAAAACAACAACAACAACAACAACAAATCTAAGTAAAGGAATTCAAAATTTTATATAAATTTCATAATAAATAAATTTTATAATAAATAAATTTAGCTTCAAATGCTATAAAGAGCCATCCCTTTAAAAAAAAGTTTCAAATACTACCCTGAACTATAGCCTTGGATTTTTTTTTTAAGTTTAGCCATGAGATAAAATCACTGTAATTCATAAAATAAGAAGCAAAGAAATTCAAGTTAATATCTAGCTGACAAGGAGCTTAAAAAATATGATAATTTTAATAGGTTTATGCAACATTTGAAGATTTTTAAAACTATACCCTATTTCACATGTAAATACAATAAATCACATAATTTAAGTTCAGGAAATATCTCAAAGCAAGGTAAATCTCTGAACAAATTTAATTGCTTTAATAATTTTTATTTAAAATACATTTCTCTCTGATTTTATCAGAGTATAAAAATTAAGTGATTGTATTAAGTCTGGGTCTACTTTTGTTCTCTATACCAATGACCTATTTTTTCATCCTTATGCAAGAACCTCCCTCTGTCTTGATTACTGTAGCTTTATAATCAGGTATCGGTGTTCTAACTTTGTTCTTTTTCAAGATTGCTTTAGAAAATCTCAGTTATTTGCATATCTGTATACATTTTATAATCTGTTTATCAGTTCTACAAAAAAGGCCAACTGGAATTATAAAAGATTTCATTGAATCTGTACAACAATTTTGAGTAACTGTCATCTTAACAATTTAGTCTCCAATACATAAGCATGGTTTATTTTCTCATTTATTAAGGTCATTTAAAGTTTTGCTTAGCAAAAATTTATAGATTTCAGTGGATCAGTATTCCATATCCTCTGTTAAGTGTATCCTTTCTTATATTTTTGATGTTGTGGATGAAGACAATTAAGTCATCCTCAGCAAAATGACTTTTGGCTGAGCTGTTAAATTTGCCAGGTTAACAACCAGTAAATGCTCAACTGCACTCACTGAATGGGGATCAGTAGAGCTCTTACCCTAAATGTACGTTTACAGCAGGCCCACACTTTACCTATTCTCCTCCATTTAACCATGTCAGAGAGCCTTTTTGCTCTTGGGTCATGCTGTTCTTCCAGAGAATGAACTTGCTTTGCCTATGCCTGAGTGAGAAATAAATATGTGCAAGCCTTGTAAATGCTGCTTTGATGTGGTGTGTTTTCACATCCCATACTTTAAAAAAGGGAAAGAGATATTGCACCAAGCTGCAGTCCCAGCAAAGGACCGGTGGTACTGTAACAGACATTTTGTAAATAAAAATTTTTCTTATAAGTTCCTTTTTGATTTGTTTGCCAAGTATATATAAAAAATGGTTAGTTTTGTATGGAATCTTATAACTTTGCTAAACTAACATACTGTTCTAGTTTTTGTTTTGTAGATAGCTTAGCATTTACTCTGTCAATCATGTCATCTAGGAATCCAGACAGTTTAATACACTGCTTTCTGAACTTTCTTAAATCCCTGGTTCAGGTATCCAATTCAGTGTTAAACAGAAATGGGGAGAACAGACAGCTGGTGTTGTTTTCAACTTTACAGCTACATTTTTCAATATTCTACCATTAATTAAGTATATTGTTAACCATAGATTTTTTCTTCTATTTTCTTCTGTCTCTTCAGCCCTCTTTTTCTTTAAACCACACTTGAATGCCTGCAATATACTCATATTGGTCATCATATTTTATTTATTTTATGTATTGCTAGAGTCTATTTGATATTTTGTTGTTTTATTTATAAGTTATTTCATAATTTTTTGTCAAATTCTTGTTAGGTGTTTTATAAAGATTACATTGGCCTCAGAAAACAATTTAGAAATGTGTCCTTCGTCTAGCTGGAAAAGATTGCTGTCATTTCTTCTTTAGATTTATTGAAATTGTAATTTACCAATGAAATCATTGTTGTGAATTTCTTTATGGGAAGCTTTTGGGAATTAATTCAGTGTATTTTACAAACATAAAGTTGTTTGGATTTTTATTCATCATGTGTTGGTTTTGGTCATAGTTTTCAAGAAATGCATCCATTTCATGAAAACTGTTAATTTATTGGCATAATTCTATTTGTAACATTCTTGTAACATTTTCTTTCTATGTGTGTAGAATCTGCAGATATCTCTTTTTTCATACCTGCTGTTGGCATATGTGTTCTCTCTCTGTGTTCCTGATTACTCTAAGATTTATCAATGTTGCTAAATTTTTCAAAGAGGCAGATTTTGGATTGCTTAATTTTTTCCACTGTCTTTTGTATCCCTGATTTTTCAGTCTTAACCTTTATGGTTTCCTTCACTTTATTTGCTTAGGATTTATTTTGTTTTTCTTTTCCTAGCTTTCTAATTTGGACAGTTACACCGTTGATTTTAGATTTGTCTTCCTTTCTAATATAAGCTTTTTTAAACCTGAACTTTCCCTGTAAGAATCTTTTTAACCGTGTTCCACAATTCAGATGCCTTATTTTCCTTATAATTTAGTTTGAAATAGTTTTTAAAGATCTCCTATGATTTTCTCTATGACCTGCCATTTATTTGGAAGTCTGTTATAAATTACAGTGCTCATTGTTCTTAGGATTTGTTTTTGCTTTTGGTAATTTCCAGTTTTTCTGTCATGGATTTAGACATAATTTTTTGCTTTTCCAGTTCATGAAATTACATGTCTTCATTTTGTCTTTCATCAATCTGGAAAATTCTCAAAAAGAATTTTCATGCTTATTGATTTTTTTTTCCATTCTCTCTTCTGGAATTCTTATAAATCATTTGTTAAATTTGCTATTTAAACTTGTATTAATTTCCTGGTACTGCCATATCAAGTTACCACAAACTTGGTGGCTTAAAAAGCAGGAATTTACTCTTTCACATGTTTGGAGGCCAGAAATCTGATCAAGGTGTGGTCAGGACTGCACTCCTAGAAGACATCCTATAAAATTTAAACCCATTAGGAGTGCCTGGGTGGCTCAATCATTAAGCGTCTGCCTTTGGCTCAGGTCATGATCCCGGGGTCCAGGGATCAAGCCCCGCATCAGGCTCCCTGCTTGGCGGGAAGCCAGCTTCTCCCTCTCCCACTCCCCCTGCTTGTGTTCCTGCTCTCGCTATATTTCTCTGTGTCAAATAAATAAGTAAATAAATAAAATCAATCTAAAAAAAAAATTTAAACCCATCGGAGTCCAAGGAGAATTAAAATGTTTGCTATGGCATATCTAGTCCAGCTAGTTTGTCATGGTGCGTTTTCTACAGATTAGTGTCTCTTGGCCAAAATGTTTGGACATCCCTATGTAGATATTTCATCTCCTAATCCTTGGCATAATGTTCCAGTATCTCATGAATTTTCCCTGTTTCTAATGGCAAATGACCAATACCAGTATTTCTAAAGTATGTTAGATTTAAATCCCACTGTGAAATCTAATTTGTCAGAGGAGTGAACCACATTTACTACAGCAAAAACTTAGAATAATTTCAATTTCATATATTCAAAAATACCTGAAATTTCTTAACAACAGATGTCTATGGGCTAAAAATAAATTTCCAGATTGCAAGTTTATGGTGTTTTTATTCCACTTAATCAATTTAATCACCTTTCCGAGAAATATCAAAATTTAATTCTTATTGTAGCACCCACGTCTCAAATATCAGATTCTCTCCCATATCACAATTGTACCTTTCTGGTTTCCTATGATTTTAGAGAATAGGTCTGACCCATGACAAGGCTTTAAGCCAGAAGTATAATAATAATAATAATAATAATAATAATAATAATAATGTAGTCAGAAGGGGAGAAGATTATTTCCTCACACTCAGGTAACAATTCAATCCAAGATGCACCTGGGAAATTATTTTACTTTAAACTCAAAAAAAAAAAAAAAAACCCTCAAAATGTACCTCAGATTGGGATTTCCCTAGGATAGTATTACAGTAAAAAAAAAAAAAAAAATCTGATGCTAAATATTTTTTTAAGTACAAAAACTAGTGGGATTTTTGGAAAGAAAGCACTGAGTGAACAAGTCTGTAAAATTGGTCTTGAAATATTTCCTCATTGTGCCCTTTCAGACTCTGCTGCTGCTGAATATCTCATCAGTCCCCTAATTTTGTCTTTCCTACTGCTACCCCTCCCTTACTCTCTCCTCTTTTCTTGTACTTCCTCATATGTCTCCTTCCTCTGTTCACAATTGCTAAGGCATTAATGTTTCCAAACACAAACCCTCCTAACTATTGCACCTTCTCACTGTAGGTAGCCCCTTGGAAATCATTGTCTTTCTCTTTTCTAATTTTTTTTTTTTTTTCTTTTTGAGATGGGTCCTATTGGAATTTTAGTGATTAAGTCATCCATTCTGTTTTACAAGTAAACACTAAAGACCTTTTCTTTGACTTTTTTTTTTTTTTTTTTTTTGAGTTGCCAGCAATATTATCTCATGCATGCTGCACGGATTCCTCTGCTCCATAAACCAATTCATAATAGTCTCCTTATTATTTAAAAAAATGATGTGCATCAAAGAAGTCTCCAGGGAATACTAGCAGATGATTTATAAAAATGTTAGGATGATATGAGTTACAGAAGATCTACAACACATGCTTCATTGTGATTTTAATGGTTGAATGGGAATATTGCACTGTTTATTTGGGATATCTCATTCCTCCTGTGGGTCTCATCAATGATTATTTATGGGAATTTTTGAAAATTAACTATTTTTTTTAGAGAAGCTTAAAGTTCACAACAAAATCAAGGGGGGCGGTGACAGAGATTTCCCATATACCTCCTGTCCCCACATATACATAGTCTCCCTAAGTTATCAACATTCCCCACCACAGTGGTACATTTTTATAATCAATGAACCTACATTAACACATCATAATCATCCAAAATTCACTATTTAAAGTTCATTCTAGATGCTGTATATTCTCCTGGCTCAGACAAATGTGATCATCATTATGGTGTTATGCACAGTATTTTCATTGTTCTAAAAATTCTTTGTGCTCTATTTATTTGTATTCCCCCAACCACTAGCAACCACTAACCTTGTTACTATCCCCTGCCTTTTCCAGAATGTCATATAGTTAGAATCACACAGTAGAAGCCTTTTCAGATTGGCTTCTTTCACTTAATAATATGCATGTAAATTTTGTGTATGCTTTTTCACAGCTTGATAGCTCATTTCTTTTTAGAGTTGAATAATATTTCATTGTATGGATGTGATGTAGTTTATTTGGTTTATTTATCTATTCACTTAGTGAAGGACATCTTGATGGAACTTCTATTATTCATATATATTTTTAAAAACAGTCACCACTTAAAATGTTTCTAGCTTACAGACAATTGAAAGTCTTCCAAAATGTTTAAATATACCATTTTCTAGAGCAATTGAAACAACTTAAAAATAGTATGAAACCTAATGATACTATGGTTTTGTTTACAGGATTATCATTCTTTCAAAAGGAGAATGACAAAAGTAATTTTTAAATGGTTTTCATTTGGGAATAGTCAAATTCTGAATGTGTAGACAAAAAATTATATAATGTAATAATATATAGTTATATTTTATTATTGGCAGGTAATTTTTTTTACATATGTTGGCTTTCTAAAGAATTCTGTACATACTACTCACTATTTTCTCAAATAAGTGTTACATTAGAATCTTTTACAAGCTTACTTCACAAAAGGTGCTAAAAAGATATAAATCATTATGCTTCCTTACATTGTGGATCTGCTGAGGTTATAACATTTAATCTTTTAAAAATAGCACTTGATGTGTTCACAAATGAGTATTTAGTATATTTTTATTTTTCTCTAATAAGGGTAAAATTATAAATATTTTATAGATTGGTCACATGATATTATTACTAATATCAAAATTTTCTGCAAAGACACTATTTAGAGAAGTATATACAATGAAAAGGTTAGATTTCATTGCTAAAACTTTGTTACAGCTGCATAAAAAATACTGTGCCAAGTTGATAGTTAACATTTTATTGTAGTTGTTTTGCACCTTGTTGATCTGGAAACTGATATTTCAGCATTCCAGAGTGGGTTAGTTTACAGTTTATAACATAATCTAATATTTATCACATTGTACATCTATATCATTTCTATCTCTTCAAAAATAGTTTTTATTACTAAATAGTAAAGCTTTTCAAGTGTAGAAAATATCATGAGATTTGCTGGATGAATTAACTGCCTGGCAAATGGCATAAGAAATGTCACATTTTATGAATCAGAGTTAACAAGATCTAAAACATGGTATGCCACAATTTTCACAGTGCATGATAGGAATATTCTATTTGGGTATATTGTAGGCTTTTATGATTAAATTTCAAAGCGTCAGCAAAAAATCTCTTTCTAGCAAGTTTTAGAAGTGATTTCATCAAGATTAGTCCAAAGATTATTTAATATCTATGAGGTTTCTATATGACATGCATGAAAAAATATCAAGGAATGTATTTTGTCTGAAGTATATCCATTTCTTAATTTTTATAACTTTTTAAATCCCGCATGTTCCAGTGAGATATTTATTATATAATGTTATTTATTCTAAAAGACAGTGACAATCATCTGAGGTGTTCTGAAGATATTTCTGTATACTTCAAAGTTTAGGCATCCTCAAAATTCCATAAATGGGAGGCACATAAAACCTATTAGAATTCTGTTTATATGAATTAGCTTTTCAAAGAGATTTTTCTGTTATTTTTGACTGTCTTAGTTTTGAAAAATCATGTCTGAATGAGAAATGTATTATGCAGTCTAATTACAATAACATTTTTCCTTTAATTTCCTTAATATATTCAACTAAAGGCAATTAATAAAAGGAACAAAATTGATGTTTATGAAAACAGTTTTCCTTACATGATAAAAATTAGTTTTTAGTAGAACCTAAGTGAGAGTATCCCTTATTTGAGAAAGGTGACATATATAGCAAATAGCAAACCTATATACCACAATTTTTTTTTACAAAACCAAAAATGTTTTTAAAAGAAAAAGAAGAAAATAAAAGCACGGTTGGAACAGAGGGAGGAACTACAAAGAGGACCAAGAAGAAACTTTTGGAGATGTTGGATATGCTCATGGTAAGTTAATATCTTGATTGTGGTGATAGTTTCACAGGTATATACATAAAATGTAGAGTTTATTGTATGTCAATTATACCTCAATAAAGCTGTTAAAAATGGGAGAAAAAAGTAACAAAGCTGTTGGCTAATAATATAAATTGATCCCAAAGAAGCTTAAGGAAAGTATAATTTACTTACTTAATACCTGCCTTAGCTAATTAATTTGTCTTTTTTCTCTCCCTGGACTGCTATAGTTATTTTACAATGTATTCTCGATGATCTAGATCCTTGCTGAAGATAGGACAAAATAATCAAATCTGTGTATGCTTAGTAGCTAATAAGTTGTTACAATGATAGAAGTGTATTAAAGAAATAATTATGATTATTATGGCATTCCATACACATGCTAAAAACTACCTTCATTTTTATGTTTAAAAACCATGACCTGTTTCATTATAACAGCTTTGAGTCTCCTTAGAAATGGAAATTCATTGGTCCATTGTTGAAGCTAAACAAAGTATATTCTTAATAGGCTAATAAGTGAACATAAGTCTTTATTCGAAATGAAAATCATTAAAGATCATTTCATAGTGTTCAGATGCTACCAGATAATGGCTATAAGTGTTCACAAATTAAACAAACTAGACTGCAGGCTGCCTAGTCACAATTGCCTACACGCATAATTCAGGGGACATTGTGAAGACTGCTCTGAACAATGAAAACAGCATTCTTACCTGTAGTCTTAATACCTCTTCTATTGTTTCTAATTTAGCTTCACCTACCTCATTATCTTCCTGGTAGAGGGTAGAAAGCATTAATATTAATACAATTACTAAATTTCCTGGATCTTATGGGACAGCTTATAGAAAACACCCTTCAATACAAAATCTTATTGCCTTGGGTATGACAGTTCCTGACACATGTCTCATGAGCCATGGTCTTCATCTCTTGCTTTAGTTGAATTCTTCTCTACTGTGTGCTTGTGTTACTGTTAATGGGTATGCCACCAGGACTCATGAATACTGTGATATCACATAAATGGTACCAGTGTTTCAAAAACCGGACTTGTATACTTTAAATAAGTGAGATGAAAGCCCATTTCCCCATCACTAAACACCCTGGACCATGCTAAAATTAAACTTCTAATTTATGATGTAGAATGAAGTAGCATATTAGGAAATACCCTAATATTTTAAATATTGCTATTTTTTTGTATGTTGGGATGAGAATGTCACCTTTCTTCTGGCTTCAGCTATCCCCAGTTTTCAGTTTCCTTTTCTAAACATTGAAAAGATTTTCCCTGAGGCATATTTTGAATTTAGTAGTTTGCTTGAATTAAGAGTTTATTCTGACATATTTTACTGACATCACAGAACAGAACAGGGTCATAAAAAAACCACGTTGTTTTAAGTGAAAAGTATAAGTCAAATGAAGAAAATTTTGAAGAGAAAAAAGTAATCCATTAGTCAGGAAAAGTAAGGACTAAGAATTGACCTTGGGTTGAACAACATTTAGGTTACTGTCAACAAAGTGCGTGTGTGTGTGTGTGTCCATGCGTGCGTGTGCGCGCACACACACTAACATGAAATAAATAACTTCAGTTGAAGTTTAAAGGAAAGGACACAGTTGAATGTGAAACAACTTGAGAGAGAGAGAAAGAGGGAGATTGAGAGATTGAATTACCAGAATGATATGAATAAGCAAAAGAGGATGGGTCCTATGTACAAGAAGACAGGATGGCCCTAAGAAAAGAGATGGTTTATCTTTAGATATAGGAAGAAAGGAAAAAAATATATGGTTAATGACACTGACAGAACACTGGGTTTTCTTTCTCAATAAAAAAAGAATGCTAGTCAGTAAAAGGAAAAGCATGATTACTCAAAGCAATGAAGAAGGTGGGAGGTATTTAACAAACTTGGGGAGAGAGGAGAGGTATAAGACTTAAAAAGAATAAGATACTAAATAGATTATGAAACACTAATATGCTTACTGGGCAACATTTAGGGCCCTCTTGAGATTAGTGGCCATGGATCTAAGGTAAGACCAGTTAATCTTTTTACATCTTTTATCTCTGTGCAAGTATAGAATTAAAGTAGAGACATATTTTTAAAAAACAGTGGGATTTTCCCAAGAGACTAGGAAGAAATAGAATTGAAGAAATGATTTGCAACTATATATAGAAGAGTGGTTATAACATTAAAACAAATAACTTAAGCTAGATAAAGATGAAAATGTAGAAATGAAGACATTTAAAATTAGTGAAAAGTTGTAAGATAAGTGAATTTTAGGTTCTTGTAGGGAAAAATCTAAGGATGATGGTAATTGCATTATTCTGTAGATCAGGATAGAAAGATATTGATAGTGAAATAATGGAGAAGTTAAAGTGATTTGCAATTCTATATTACCACTATGGGAGTGAATGACTAATGTTAGATAGAAGACAAAATTATTGAAAGATATGAGGTCAAGGAATGGAGACTCAAGAGTTTTGGAATGAAGGACAGATAAGTGGATATTGAAATCACCCAGATATGTAAATAAAAGTAGTGTTACAGAGTAAACAGAGATCTAGGAGTTAAAATATTGACTGAGTGGAGGCAATTAACCTAGGGAATCTACAGATGACTATAATAATCAGGAATATTGGGCTCTATAGTCTGCTGAAATGTGAATCAATGTTGAGAATTTTAATGGGAAAGTAGAAAAAAATGATCTGAAAGCAGCAAGGAGGACACTAACTTCATTTCTTGGCCCAATCATATGAAAAGTGTGCAGAGAAAGTAGTTAAGAGTTTTGAGAACAGGAGAGGACATGTTCCCAAGGGAGAGGTAGTTATCAGTTAGATCAAGAGGTCAAAGGAGACATTTAGAACAGAGGTTCAGAAGTTAGGTAAAAATTCATGTCTGGTATTCTCACTATAAGCATCTAGGCCATAGACATCTTTGCTACAAGCATTTTTGCTGCAAGAAATTTTGCTGCATAACTAATAAACCTTAAGGCAATTCTGCCATAAAAGATAAAAATCATGAAAAATAAAAGGGGCATTCATTAAAAAGGACATAATAAAACATGATAAATAAATAACAAAATTAAAAATATTTTCTTGGGAAATATAAAATATTTGAATATATTAAAAATGTATACTGCAGATTCACAGCCATACTGCACTAATTTTATTGGTGTACTTATCTTTGAAGTCTTTCCTTCACAGAACTGTACTTTTCTTTTTCCTTGTTGATATGACTCCTCATTTGGCATCAGACTTTCTTTTATTGCTGAAATATTTTCCTTCATTAAAAGACGTATCAGAGAAAAGATAAAAAAACATATAATCATTTCAATAGGTACAGAAAAGGATTTGACAAAGTACAACATTCACTCATGATAAAAACCCTCAACAAAGTAGGTTTAGAGGGAACATACCTCAACACAATAAAGGCCAAATACAAAAAACTCACAGCTAATATCATACTCAATGGGGAAAAACTGACAGCCTTTCACCTGTCAGGGACAAGACAAGGACCCTCTCACCACTTTTATTCAACATAGTATGGGAAATACTAGCCACAGCAATCAGATAAGAAAAAGGAATAAAAGGCATCCAAATTGGTCAAAAAGAAGTAACACTTTCACAATTTTCAGATGACATAATATTCTAAGGAAAACCCTAAAGATTTTACAAAAAAAACCTACTAGAACTGATAAATGAATTCTGTAAGGATACAAAATCAATGTACAGAAATCTGTTGCATTTCCATACACTAATAGTGAGGCAATAGAAAGAGAAATTATGAAAGTAATCCCATTTACAATTGCACTAAAAAGAATAAAATACCTAGGAATAAAGTTAATCAAGGAGGTGAAAGACCTGTACTCTGAAAACTATAAAACGCTGATGAAAGAAATTCAAGATGATCCAAAGAAATGGAAAGATAGTTTATGCTCATGGATTGGAAGAACAAATGCAGTTAAGATGTCCATACTACCGAAAGCTATCTACAGATTTAATGCAATCTCTATCAAAATACCAACACCATTTTTAACAGAACTAAAATTTGTATGGAACAACAAAAGACACTAAATAGCCAAAACAATCTGGAAAAAGAAAAACAAAGCTGGAGGCATCACAATTCAGATTTTAAGCTCTATTACAAAACTATAGTAATCCAGTATGGTACTGGGATAAAAATAGACACTTAGGTCAACAGAACAGGATAGAAACCTAGAAATAAACCCACAATTATACTGTCAATTAATCTTCAATAAAAGAGATAAGAATATCCAATGGAAAAAAGTCTCTTCAACAAATGGACAGTTGATGGGCAGTTACATGCAAAAGGATATAACTGGACCACTTTCTTACACAATACATAAAATAAATTACACTACTGTTTGTTCTTGGCATATTGTCACATATCCATTGATAGATGCTCCCAAGTTCTATGAGAACTGTGGGTTCAAAACTCTGTATCACTGTATAGAACATTATGAAGGCTAAGACATATAATATAAAAATAGGGGAACTGCATCAATGGAGGAATGAAACCAAGCTATCAACCAGCTGATAAAATCAAAGTGTCAAAATGTCTCATGGCCAATTAGTCGTGTGGAAAAAAATGCTTGCAGCAAAAGTGCTTACAGAAAAGGTGTCTATGCAAAGACACTTTTGGAGAATATACCCAGGACCTATTTTGCAGACAATTGGTTATCTGCTCCAAAAAGCATAATGCAAAGATTTCAAGATTTAGGAGGAGAGAGGTGGGGTCATAAAGAAGGAAGGAAGAACTTAATGGGGATTTGAGTGTATTAGATGATAAGTGACCCGAACACCTTAGACTTCTTTTTTTTTTTTTTTAAGATTTTATTTATTTATTTGAGAGAGAGAGCACATGAGAGGGGGAGGGCCAGAGGGAGAAGCAGACTCCCCGCTGAGCAGGGAGCCCGATGCGGGACTCGATCCTGGGACTCCAGTATCATGACCTGAGCCGAAGGCAGTCGCTTAACCAACTGAGCCACCCAGGCGCCCCGGACATCTTAGACTTCTTGTAGTGATTGACATAATGTGGAGTGAAAAGCAACATGTGATGAGATCTGGTGGTCTTACAGGTAAAAATTTTGATAAATTTTAAACTTAGTGGTATTGGGAGATATGAGTGTCTTGCCATGAGAACCCTTAGGCCTAGGGCCTCTTACTGACTCCTTCCTGGTAGATGTGTGAAGACAAGAGGAGCGGTAATTGAAGTTAATCTGGGAGTATACAGCCCCTAATGACATCCCCTTAATGGAGGAGGAGGAGAAACTGGTTACTGTGGTAGTGTTCCTCAACTGAATTAAGAAAATGGAAAAGAAAATATAGCTCATGCATTCATCCTTTGACTTGGTAACTTTCCAGTGATAATCGTCATGCTAAACATTACCTAAATTCAAGAAAAAAGGAGGGGAAGGAGAACAAGTATAAAAAAATTCTATGGGAATTTACTCTAAGTGGGAGCCAAAAAGTAGAATAAAAGCTGGAGATACATGTGATTCATTCATGTGACTATAACCTCTGTATGCTTATGAGATATATAATCCAAAATACATTCTTTTTCACAAGATCGACACCACTGTCTCATTTGCTAGCCTATGGAAATTGAGTGCAAACTTTGAAACTCCTCTGTAAAGTAGTTACAAAGGGCATTTGATAATGTGTTAAATAACTGGGTTTCTCTGTACAGAACAGAAGAGATATAAAGACTACTAAGATCATTTGAGTATGTGTGTCTAAAATTCACATTCCTTCAGTTGGTAAGTTTAGGAAAGAAAGAATGAAGGTAAACTATTAACATAGCCATTCTTAGGTTTTCTGCTGGTTTTGTATATACTTACAAAGGTCAATAAAATCTTCTTGTTTATGAATTTAACAAATAATTTGTATGTTCTTGAGCCTTTGGTGGACAGCATATGCAACTGTTATATAGATTTTTGCCTCCATGACATGGGACTATATGGTGTTTGTGATAGCTGCTTCTGTCACTATGAATTTTTGATGAATTTTCTACCTTACTAGCAATACTCATTTTGTATGTATATTAGAATGTAGATTGATGCAAAAAAAATCCAAATTTTAAATGTGCATAATTTTATTTAACTAAAAACATTTATGTTTTTATATTCTCATATTTCACATTGAGATAGTCATCTCTTCTGCCCTCTGCTGATGGGATTTGCTCACATGAATTTTAAAACCTGCTGTCTCCTTCGTGTACCAGTTAAGAAAAGGATTCTTATTTTATACTAAAACTAAGACATGCAACTCCATTTCATTTCCCATAATTATATAGATTTTTATATAAAATTGAGGAGTCTAGAGAATCACAATTATGGAGAAAACCATAATTGGCTTAAATATATTTTCTACTCTTCTCTCATATTCAGCAAGCATCAAAAACTTCATAAATGAGGTTGCAGTGATGATTTCAAATCATTTCCATAATTGGTTATCAGACATATATGTTTCAATGACAGGATGCAATACTAAAAAGAAAAGAAAGAATTAAGGCAACATTTTGTGCTTGTCATGTAGGCTGTATAGATTGAAATTTGTAACTATTGGATTTCACATTCCTAACCTTGAACTGAGAAACAAAGCAAAATGAAAAACGAAGTTTGGCATGCACATTCCTTTTTTTCCTGATAGTGTACTCCTTCAGAGATTTTTACAATAAGTGGTATTTTGCTCTCTATGCACTTTATGTTTGTTCTCTTGTTCTCAGTTATTTTTCAGTTCTGTACCTTGTTTAGTTTTCATTTTCCTTGTGGTAACTTGCTAGAGTATTTTTCTGCCTTTAAAAAAAATATAAAGTTTTACTCTATAAAAAAATCACACTTTTCTTACAAGAATGATGCCTCCTGCAATAAAATGTGTCTATATTTTGAGGCTGTTTTAAAAGATTATGTAATGTTGAGAAGTCTTTGTTTTAGTATGTTTATGTGTCTTGAAGTGACTTATAAATTTTCTGTAAAGTTGAAAATAAAACTAAATGTATAATAAATTCCTATCAAGGTTTCAGTAGTAACCCTTTAGCATACAAATATGCTTTTAAATCCCAGCTCTGCAAGTATCTAAGTCTTTATTCTTTGGCAAGTTCTTTTACTTCTGTGTCTCTTCATGTTTTCCGTAATAAAATACAGATGATAATGCCTATCCCAGTGAATTGTCATAAAGATTTAATGGAATAATACAGGTAAATTACATTTGACAGATTTTGCTACATGATGAGCATTTTACAAATATATTCACTTTATTAACAAAAAGAATAGATGCTAAATTAGAGCAAAATAATAAGAAGGCAGGATAGGATTAGATATATATGATTAAAAGTTATATATCCATATTGCCAACTCAGTTATGTCTGAATAGGTTTTTATTTGAAATTAATCTGAATGGGTTTTTATTTGAAATTAATCCTTTAGGCGACTATAACAAAAATTATAACAGAGCCTGATTTTAATAAAATGTCCAGTGTTTTCAGGATTAGCCTTTTTTTTTTAAAGATTATTTATTTATTTATTTGACACAGAGAGAGAGAGCACGAACCGGCAGAGTAGCAGGGAGAGGGAGAAGCAGGCTCCCCACTGAGCAAGGAGCCTGATGTGGGCCTTGATCCCAGAACCTCATAACCTGAGCCGAAGGCAAACACTTAACTGACTGAGCCACCCAGGCGCCCAGAATTAGCTTTTTCTTAAGCAAAGAGGTTGACTTTACAACCCAACTGCCAAGAGAGAGATTATTCATCAATATATACCCACTGCATAATGTCATATAAGTTCTTGAATGTATCTATTAAATAAACAAATTTGTGGTGTTTCATACTTTTTTATTGGTGAATGAAATCGTCTTAGTCTGTCCCCTTAGAAGATTTAGTTAGCTGGAGCTCATGATGGAGAGACAAAAAAGAATGTAAATCAACAAAAATGAATGTCGTTAAAAAGTATTATAAGTGCTCTGATTAAAAATGGAAGATGCAGGGGTCGAGATTAATAGGATTATAGAGGACAAGGCTTCTTAGAGTAGTCAAGGTAGACAGAGGTCAGAGAGAAAAAAATTAAAAAAAAAAAAATGAATCAGAGGATGAGGAAAAGCCAGCCATGTATAGAAAAATGAGAACAGCAAATGCAAAGGTCTAAAATGGATAAGGATTTGGTGCTTTAGGAATGGCAAATAAACCATTTTTTCCCCCAGCACATTAAAGAAGAGTCTTGAAATGATGTTGCAAAGGTAATGAAAAGAAATCATGAAGTGCCTTATAAACACTGTTATGGAATTTACATTTTATTCACAGGGCCAGGAAAAGTCATTGGTTTTAATCAGCAAATTAATAAGATTATAGTTATATTTTTCAGAAGGATCATTTTGACTGTTATATGGAGGACTGTTACAATGTCTGTATTATGCTTTGAACATACTTTGATATTGACAAAGTGGTTTGTGAGTGTGTGTAAGCTATTATACTACAAAACAGGGGGAGGGTATTTGTTTATTTGTTTAATATTTATAGTGCCTAAATCAGTAATTCCCACTCCTGGAGTGTTTAGTTAACATCTTAAAGATGCTAATCAGGAGTCTACACTGCAGAAATGATTCTGCCTAGCCCATCACATGAAGCTAGCTAAGTCTACAATGGAGTAGTTATTTTCAATTTTCTTTTTTTCCTCAAAACTTTAAAAGAAGTTTTTGAAAACCAGTATACTACTTTGCTTATTTAGAAACTACATTTCAGATATTTTGTCAGAAATTTAAGTCTGATAAAGTAGTAATTTTTAATGTATTATAAATAGAGGCATTTAAAAATTAAACCATTGGCATATCTAAAGAAAACTGTCTTAAAAAAATAAAACCAGTAGAATTTAAATATCAGTTATTTGATACTCTCTCTCCAACATTCACTTAGAAATCCCTACAAAAAAATTTGATAGAAATTTTAAGTATTTCCCTGTATCCATTATTTAATATATATTTTTTACTGTCCCGAAGAATTCTACCTAAATGTAGTATTTTTAATCAAATTGTTTTATTTAACATTTTGCTATGCTGTTTTGCAACAAAATAATATATGTAAATTGACACTTTTTAAAGTGTTAATATTTTCTTCTCATTTGATTTAGGATTGCAAGCTGGAAAAGGTAACAGATTTTACATATACTTTTGAGAACATTCCATCTCTAGTAAAAGGAACATATACTGAAGGTAAATTAGTGCTTCAAAGATTTTCACATTGATAGGTGAAGATTTTTTTATTTATATTCCCCCCAAATTATTAAACACTATAAATCAGTATTCATTATTTCTTGAGAAAATTCACCTTTTCTTTGTTACTCATTTAGCCATGTCTCATTGATTCATCACTTCCATGTATTTTCAGATTTAAATATAGGATAACTAGTACTCAATAATCCATAAATGCACTTTCTTATGATCTATACTTCCTGATGTGACCCTAGAATTTCTTTCAGTTCTCTATCTTCTCCAATTCCCAGATTGAGAGAATGCAGATAAATGACCAAATCTGCAAAAAAGTTTTCTTATCTGCCAACAGAATTTTGTTTTCTTTTGCCTATCCCTGCTTTTGTATCTGCTTGCTAATTGTCCACTTTGGTGACAGTGGGTACTAGTTGTACTAGTTGTTCACTTTGGCGATAGTGGGTATGTAAATATGAGAATAAATCAAGATACATTTAGACATAGACTTGACCAGTGAAACTAGGTACATGCTTCACTAACTTAACCTATGCTCTTAAAACTGAGAACATGCTCAAGAGCATGCACTGTTGTTCCTCTCCACTGGTGCTTAATATGTCCACATCTCATAGTTTGCTTAGAGCTGTTGTAGAGGGAAGGCTTTACTGGTTTTCCTGATGTGGATGTAACAAGAAATCATGGCAAAGACAGACCATAGAGTCCTCTGAATGGTTTGCGGGTCAGAATTCTTAGTGCAGATGATTCAAAGTTATCTCCTTGAATGATGATTGGATAGTGTAAAGCTCATTCACGAAAAGCAAGGCCTGAACAACTCAAGTGGTAAAGATACAAGGTGACAATTTTAGATTTAAAAATATATATATATTATGTGTAAAGACAGCAAAGAGAAGAATAAGCAAATGTTTCTAGCTCCTTAGGATCCTGGTCTCAAGCACTGTAAAAGAATACTAAAACAATGGGGGCTGAATGATTACCTTACACATTGTTGCTATGGAGCCAATTCTAGATTGCAGCTAAATGGTTCTTTGCTCTACAGCTCTAATATGAGATAGCAAGTCCAAAAATCCTCTACCTCATCAGAACTTGGGGAGCCTAAGAAAACTGTCTGTGATAGCCTCCAAGGGGAGATATGGAGTTGAGCTGGAGGAGGCCTCACAACACTCTTTACAAGACTCCTATCTTCTGTGTTCTTTCTAGAACACGATGATCACAAGACATTCTGCCAAGACTCGAATTAGTAGTGGTTCAAGTCTTTGCCTTTTGGTCTATTTAGATGTGTATAGATCAGTAGGCCTCATGGTAGTGTTTCACCCTTACAGAGAGCATATAGACTGGAGTTCTATATGCAAGCAATGTGAGAAGTTTGATCAAACAATATTTCAAGACATTTCAAAAGTGTTCCTCTCAATGGTTTCTTTGCCTAGTACCTCCAGGCTATTCCCTCCAATTCCCATCCACCTTGCAACATTACCCAGAAGCCTCCTAGCTTCAGTCTCCCTCTCTTTATCACTTTCCTCATAATATGTCCCTTGTTTGTATTATAATAAACTTGGATAGCTCTCTAGAGAAAAACAAATGATCCATTAAAACTAAAAAACTAAACAAACAAACAAAAAAACTTCTATGGCATTAGCAACTGAAAAGATTGATATGCTTTTGTTAAGAGTTTTTAAAAACAACTTGAAGAAAGTTGTTGTCTTAGCCTTCCTCTAGTCTCTAAAATTGTATCATATTTACCACAGTAAAGGAAAAGAAAGAAAAATAAGAGAATAAAAGAGAAGAGAAAAGAGCAAGAGAAGAAAGAAAGGAGGAGAAAAGAAAGGGAAAAGAAATTACTTTATCAGTATTTGAAATACATAAGAAGGAAAGAAAGGAAGGAAGGAAGGAAGGAAAGAAAGAAAGAAAAAGAAAGAAAGAAAGAAAGAAAGAAAGAAAGAAAGAAAAAGAAATTAAAGCAGCATATCCTTCCTCATACAGCATTTACTGATGGAATGGGTGGCATCAGAATCGAGAATGGACGTGCTGAGGGAAAGTGAGAAATCAAATCTTGTCACTCATTTATGCAGGGGATATTTATTTATTCTTCACTATATGACAGGTATGTTGCACATACTAGGAAACTGGAGTGAATGAAATAGGCAGAAATTCAGATCAGCAACTTGAATTAGCAACTTGAAACTTGAGAAAGAACAGTCTTAGGAATCAGAGGTTTTAGAAGTTTATTTTGTGATTCTAAGAGTTTTAAGACATCCAAGTGATTTGAGATCAGAAGTTGGGTATGTGGCTGGCACAGAAACAAAATAATTCCTTTGGCTCTGCCATTCTGCCTCTAGCTCTTTAACTCTGTTAAACATAAATGACTTAAAGAAATAAGGACAGGAGGTGGATATCCCTAGGCAATTTTCTAAATTATTTATTCCTTACCTGCTTTTGTTCCAAGCTTATTTTTCTCATGACTCTGCGATCTTAGTTGCATTGAAATTGATCTTTAGACATTCAGCTCAGGCATTTAGAGTTGAATATATATATATTAATGGACCATGACTTCACCAGGTCTTTACCCTAAAACCCTCTACTTAATATGAGTGGAATTCAGAAAGCTTGGGTTTTCAGCTCAGTTGAAAAGACAAATATATATATCAAAAGAAGTGTTTTTTTGTTTCCATATTTATATCTGCTAGCACCTGACTTCTTATTTACACTTTCCTTCTCCAGTGGTTCTCAACAACGGGCATGGAATGTACTGTGGATTCTTACGGTGATAAGGGTGCTCTAATAGCATTTAGTGGGCAGAACCCAGGGATGCTAAATATCTTCAATCAGTGGAGGCATCTTCAACAAAAGTACTATCTCATCCCCAATTCTACTGGCATTGTGAAATACAAATGGCATGCTATGTTCTCATTTAAATAAGTCTATCCTCTGTCTCTTGGTTATATTATCCAATGTCTTCACTAATTTTTCTAAGAGCTGCAATTATCCCTAATCACTTCAGGTAAAATCATACAGAAGTTCAGGCCTTCTATTTGGATTTTTTCAGTGTTAACACTTTAGCAAGAATGACTTCTATAGACTTAGCACTATGCCAAGTACTATAACATAAGCATGATCAAGATAATGGACCCTGTCCAGCAGGTGCTGGAAACAACAGAGATACAATCCAATAAATTATACCAATGTGACAAGTGCAACAAAACCATTTATAATAAGTTTAAAACCTAGTAGCCTTCATGCATTCCATTCTAGTCCCTACACCTCAATAAACAGAAAAACCAATAGGAGATGTGTGTTGCTTGGTTCTTGGAGTCGTCAATGTTTTAAAATAATAAATTTCATAAAAATATCTGGGTAGTTGGATTATTTTGAAAATAGAACACAAAAGCAACAACTGTGAATCTACAATATAGACCCAGGTATGCTCTTGGCCCCAGCTAACTAGAGATAAGCTTTAGCTCTCTCCTTTAGATAACTTAACAGGAGACCTGTTTGCTGTGGTTGTCCTATCTAGCTTCATTCACTTGCGTTACTTGCCTGACTCCTAAAGGCATTTGAATTTATATATAATCTAAATCTTCAGGGATGACAACACTTTTATATCAATCAACAGTTTTCATTGATATAATTCTCCATAACTGCACATAAACTTTACATTTTAGACTGCTTGTATGTTTTTATATTGTTATTTTGTAAAACCTGTTTATTTTTTACTTTATGCTATATGTAATGTTTCATATATTGTAAATAATTTAATACATGTAAGCAATTCATTGTGGCTCAATATTACCTTCCTTATTTCACAATATTTGGAGGGGGGGCACTACCAAATGGTTATTTATTATAGGTGTGGCATTGGATATATATTTTTGAGGAGAGTGGTGGTAGGGTAAGTTCACAGCTTTGAAAACTGAGAATTAAAGAAATTGGCCCATGTGTCTGAGGTCATGGAAGATGAGATTGAGCAGAGATTTTATCCCAAATCTGACTTCAAAATTTAAATCTTACCAATCAATCTGCCTTAATTATTATATATGATTTAACTTTTTTTGACATTAGAAACAATTTGCAAATAATAACTGCCCATCTTTAGGTGATTCAAGATGGTTAAAATTAATTTCTTGATCAATAAAAAGAGCTAAAATCTCAATACTAAACTTAACTTTTCAAAAATTTTTCAGTTTGTACTTATTTTATTTTATTTTATTTATTTATTTTTTTTAAGATTTTATTTATTTATTTGACAGAGGGAGACACAGCGAGAGAGGGAACACAAGCAGGGGGAGCGGGAGAGTGAGAAGCAGGCTTCCCGCTGAGCAGGGAGCCCAATGTGGGGCTCGATCCCAGGACCCTGGGAACATGACCTGAGCCGAAGGCAGACACTTAACGACTGAGCCACCCAGGTGCCCCAGTTTGTACTTATTTTAAACCTATGTGTGCTTCAAAGAATAAGCCTAGCATTTTATGATTTCCCCTATTAGGCATAATAATTTCACTTATTCCCTTTTCTTCATTCAACAAATACTGAACACCCACCCAGTTTATTAAGCACTATAGTAGACACTAAGAAAAGAGAGCTTTGAACAAAGTCCTTAAAGAAATTACGTTCCAGTTGAGGATATAGAAAATGATGAAATAATAGAACCTAAATTCAAAACAAAATCCTAGGTAGTTATAATAGCCATTAACCAAAAAAGCACAGTTGTGGTGGTATAATCTGTTTTAGAAAATACGGTCTGGACAGGACTCTCAGATTAGGTGACATTTGAAAAAAGACCTAAAAGAAACAAAATCACAAATGACATCATGGAATCCTAAAAAAGAAATTTTAAGTGGTGGGAATAGACTTCCCCTAAATGGGAAAATGGGAACACGCTTAGACTGTTGGAGAAAAAGTCAGGAGTGCCAAAAAAAAAAAAAAAAAAAAAAAAATAGAAAAGAAAAAGTCAGGAGTTCAGTGTAGCTGGAAGAGGAGAATATTAAGAGATCAGATCAGCCAGGTTCCATGTGGGTACAACGTATATTATTGGTACAGGATGGAAGCTTCTTTTCTACTGCCAATGTGTTTTGTTGAGGGAGATCCTGGCTCCCTACTGCCCTTTCTGCTCTGTGTCCAGAGAAGTAGGAAAGATATTTGTGATTTGTTTAGAGATCCTGTGCATGCAATAGTTATGTTCCTCTCTGTCCTTTTCTTTCTTGGAAAATACTCTATCTGCAGCCTGTCTTTTCCATTTCTCTAGTCCAGGAATAAAAAAGGAAAGTTCTACTCAAGTGGGATGTGAATAGGAGTAGGATGCTATAGTTTTGGAGAGGGAGCTCAAACGTCAAAACCAAGATTCCTTTTATCTTTTTATTGTGTGTGATGGGAAATCAATGTGGGTTTCATTTTTAAATGATCACTTTAATCAAAATTATTGGAATTCTAAAGAATTTCAAGAAAGGAATTCAGGAGTGTGCTAAGGGTAAAGTGTCCCAAATGAAAAAGGTGGATAGTTTATGTAATATACTGGTAAAGGATTAAAAAGATATTTTCTTTGAAATAAGACTATCACTATCTCTCTACCAATGCAGTGCTGGAAGCTAGCTCTGCCTACCTCTTACTTGTAATGATTTTCTCTTTTTTAAAGCTTTTGGGAAAGAATTCTCTCTCTGTTTTTTTAAAGATTTTATTTATTTATCTGAGATAGAGAGAGAGAGATCATGAGCAGGCGGAAGGGTAGAGGGAGAAACAGTCTCCTCAATGAGCAGGGACCCCGACGTGGGACTCAAACCCAGGATTCTGGGATCATGACCTGAGCCAAAGGCAAATGCTTAACAACTGAGGCAGCCAGGCACCTGGGAAAGAATTCTCTTTAGAGAAAGAAAGATACCAAAAATTTAGGGACATAAAATGCCCTTTTCATGTTATATAAAAATCCATTTCTCTGAGTTACATAAAAGAGAAGATACTGAGCATAGATTCAACTAACAGTAGTTCATTAACTCATGAACTTGACTCAATATAGCTTCACCATGTATCCATCTCAGCCAACATTCTAAGCAAGAGAAAGATTAGGGTTTTGTCCATTATTGTTTTCAACAATAAACCACAAACCTAGTACTCTGTCTGGAATATTTAACACATTGTTGTTGAATGAATCAATATTATTGTGTGTTTGTATGAGAAGGAAATCTGGTTTAGCATCTGTTTCATTGTCCTAGTATAATGCATGTATAATGATCTGCATATGGAAATGAGTGGCTATTGCACTTTGTTTCGTGAATTTTATCTTTAAGCTGTAAATTTTATATGTAATATTAATATTTTATATCTTTTAGAAGGATCCGTGGGTATATTAAGTTTTGACAAACAGCAATCTCCATACACATTTAGAACATAAATTTTGGAAGAATGACTTCAATGCTGCCTGAAGACATCTTACTTGTTGGCAATAGAAAGCTGTTTCCCAAAGCACCTTTAACCCAGATTCCTTGCCTATAAATGCAAAAGGAGGTATGTATAAACAGTAATTCACACACAAAAAAGTCAATTAATGCATTAGAAGAACAAGAAAGAGAAATGGTTTAGCAATAAAATATATATGTAAATCAGGTTTGAAAGCAACAGACCATGTTGCAAGTTGTAGTCTATTTCAGTGAGCCTTTCTATAATACAGAATTCACAGCACCAATGCTGTCCAACACTTTCAAATTTGATTTCTGTAAGTTACCTTTCCTTTATCAATGCATAAAATCTGGGTAAAACTTACTTTTCAAGACCCAGAAGAAATGTAACTTCTGCGTCTTTTTCTGCTTTTCAATTTGTTAATATTATTTATGCTGCCTGCTTTTATACATTTGTTCATGTTTTGTTTATTATATATTTTAAAAATTTTACCCACAACATAATGAATTGTTTTTCTCTTTAAATCCTTCTCCCGTTTCCATAGTATACCATCAGCTTCCACAGGTTATTGTCACAATCTTACTCACTATACTATTTTTATCTTATCTCCCATATCCCCAGAATTGTTATAGAAGGCAAAATAAGTTGGTTGGATTTAATAATCCGGGAAGAAAGAAAACATGAAAAAATTAAATAATGCTAGTATTGATCTAATAAAATGAAAATAATAACTAAACTTTTGTACAACTAATAAGAATAGCAATCGTATGTATAATGTTAAAAAAATCAAAATAATTGAATTCTCTATGTGTTGGCCATGTTGGGCATTTACATAATTTTTTTGTAACAAAAGCTTCATTATAAATCTATTAGGTTTTTAATCTCATCACAAAATTTACACTAGCTTGGCAAGAGAAAGCTTTTAATTCATTTTACTGCGATGAGTGTGGTCCAGGTTCTGATACTTCCTATCATCCTTATCATACAAGTTCTACTTTTTTTGTCATTCTTTGTTTACCTCCTTTGTTTCTCATTTCCTCTTTGTTTTATCCTCCTTTTACATCCTATCACTGATGAATCTCAGAGAGGTCAAATTATGAACTCTGATTTTATCATAATAAAAAATAAAGTCTAAATTTCTATGCTTGGCATTGGCATAAAATGGATTAATAAATGTAATCTTGTGACCAATCCTTATTAATGATAATTTATCGGACTAAAAATTTGAATCCATTACATTTTTTTCATATTAGGAGAAGAATTATTAATATATGAGTTAATCATTGGATACGAACTTCAAAATATTCATACAATTATATTTTGAGGATATCAGAGATCTTAAAGATTATTTAGTTCTGCCATTTTGTTAAAGAGGAAAGAGATAGTGGAGACATCTTTGAGTTGTCAAATTATAGATTTTTAGATTTTTTACAGTATACAGAATTTTAGTATAATTATTTTACTCCATAAGAAAGAAACTGAAGACTGGACATGTTAAATATCTTGTTGTAGGTTACTCTGCAAATAATGTACAAACTTGGCCTAGAACATTTGGTCTGTTTGACTTCTGACATTTATAGTGGGGTTGTTTTGAGAACAGTTCTCTTATTACATTTTTCAAAAAGACAAATACAGATTATGAAACATTTTTAAAAAAACACAGAAAACAAATATGTAGAATTCTCCAAAATTATCCATTCAGATATTACCATAGTTCATATTTATAGCATTTTTTTAAACAGTGTCCTGATATAGACAAACTAAATTTTCCTATCACCTGGGAGAGACAATTTTTTGCATTTCCCTCAGGTTGGGTCATTGTGATATAAGACATTTTAGATATTGACTTATTTGGGTCTAGAACTCATATCTTGCTATGTTTTTACCCTGAATTTATGTTGGCTCATATGGCCAATCTCAGGCTGGCAGTCATGAAGCTTACAGAATGTGGGGTATTTTTAAATGGTTGGTACAAAGTAGATAATTAGACCAGGAAAAGAACACTGTTTGGTTGCATTATTATAAGTAAGCAAAATTTAAAACACTTCATTTTAACAAGGATTATATAAGTAGTTCTACAGTAGATGATTCTTTTAAATGTTTGTATTTATTTAAATGACCTTGCTTATGCCATTACAAGTAATCTGTGTGCTTAGGTGAGCTTGTTAAAAAAGGGTTTATGAACCTCAAGTTTTGGAATTTTAAACTTTAAATCCTGAAAACAAGAATAGATATAGAGGCAGATATAGAGGCAAATATGCAAAGTGCTGTTCATATTTATAGTAATACGAACATATGATAAATGTTGCACCCCACAAACATGGTCTCATAAATTATTTGAAGGTGATGACATAAGCATAATAAATCATGCTATAAATCACCATTTTTCAGACAACATTTGAAATGTTAGTGTGGAGAAAAATTCATGGTATCTCTTATCTCATGAGTGATGTCTCATGAATAAGGAATGATTTAGAATGCTAAATCTTAAGTATTTCTTTGTTTTTTTAAAGATTTTATTGGTTTATTTGAAAGAGAGAGAGCAGGATCTGGGGGTAGGGGCAGAGAGAGAAGAAGAAGCAGACCCTCCCCTCCCCCTGCTGAGCAGGGAGCCCAACAACATGGGATCATGAACTGACCCAAGGCAGACACTTGACCAACTGAGCCACCCAGGCACCCAATCTTAAGTATTTCTAAAACTAACACATTAATTTACTAATATAAAGTTGAATCTTGTAGCATTAGAAACTTTAGAAAGTATCTTAAATATTTACTGTTTGTGAAATTCATTGATCCCTAATTCACCTGCTGAGATGCTATGATTGGTGGATAACTCAGCGAACTCTTAACAAGTAATTGATTTTAAAGGAGATACATTCATTCAACAAAATTTTTGCAACTATCCACATGAACCAGGAGTTAATGCTGCGGCCACAGGAGTACAGGAAAACAATAGACTGTCTTTCCTGTCCTCATTGGACTTTACTGTAGAAAAGGCTGCCTCAGTAGTATCTTAACAGCCACCAACCTCTGTCCTCCCAGGAAATGCTTCTCATAACTAAATCCTCTACCTTTCTATAGTGTGATTATCTACACAGATGAACTTGATATATTTTTATTGTTAAAATTATTATTATCTTTATGATGTTTGTTATTGATCTTTGCATATCTCTAGGGAGATTTCTAAAATTCAAGTAGGCAGGAGCCAATAAATTCCATAGATTTTTACATTAGGAGATTTATAATAAAAGGATGTTTTTAGGCATTTGCAAAACAAAACAGAATACTGTTGCCACCTCCATAAATAAAGAACCCAAACAACTACTAGAGTTGCTGAAATGCAGGGAGAAAAAGAAAGGAATACTAGAAGGAGAACTATTTTATTTTATTTTATTTTATTTTATTTTATTTTATTTTAGGGAGAGAGAGTGCACGTGCTTGAGAGAGGGGGATGGGGGTGGGGGATGAGGGAGAGCAGTGTATGCAGGGTGGGGGAAAGGGAGAGAGAGAATCTTAAGCAGGCTCCATGTCCAACATGGAGCCCCATGTAGGATTTGATCCCATGATCTGAGATCATGATCTGAGCCAAAATCAAGAGTGGGATACTTAACCAGCTGAGCCACCCAGACACACCTAGAAGGTGCACTTTAAACCAAGGTGACATATAGTCTCTTGCATGTGGGTCCAGAAGAACCTGTTACTGTGAGATAAAGGAAGCACTTGATGGTGTCAGACAGCATTTAAATCCAAGTGTAGAGATGGACACTTGTAACTGGTAAAAAGTAAAAGAAAAATATGGACTATGTTTATTCTAGTTGAAGAAATATTAATACAATAAACTAGTGTATCAATATAGTCTATAATTCAAAGATATATGCCATTAATGCAGTTGAATGATACAAAGGTGGATAATTTAAATTATATGAGAAAATATTTTAGGTAAAAAAAAAAAAAAAAAGCCAGCAACAATAATGCATACTTTGGGTCTCTTTAAACATAAGTACAACCTTTAACCCATAAATTCATGTGTTACTTTTAGGAAACATAGATAAGGTCAACTGTCATGACTCAAAGTCTCCTTCATTCATTCTGTAACACTCTGTTATTAAGTTACTAAGAGGAAGAGATGTAGAAAAAGGAAAGGAATATTTGTTAGCACAAACTATTTGAGATTTATGCAAATGGAGAGAATATTTAAGAACATTGTCTTTGAATATTCTTTTAAAAATGCTGTTTACCATATTGGATGACCTAGGTCAAAAAAGGTCAAGAAAGTTCAAATTGAAAAGTTACCCAGAAGGAAACTTGCTTTCTTTTTCTTTCTCATTGTCTTTATTTTCATTTTCAGTCCTATTCCAGAGACTAGTGAAGGAAACTCAGAGAAATGGCAAAACACACACATCAACAATTATTTATACAATTATCTTATTAGATTATAAAATAAATACTAGGCAATATTTATAGTATTTGGGGAAATATTATATGATTTGAAATACACAGCATAGAACCATAGAATTTTAAGCTGATATAGGATAATAAATAATTAATTACAGAATAAATACTGCTTCAATCAGATTCACTTAGGAAACATAAAGGGAATGGGTTAACATTTTGTTACTTTATTTTTTTATTTTTTTAAAGATTTTATTTATTTGACAGAGAAAGACACAGCGAGAGAGGAAACACAAGCAGGGGGAGTGGGAGAGGGAGAAGCAGGCTTCCCGCAGAGCAGGCAGCCTGATGTGGGGCTTGATCCCAGGACCCTGGGATCATGACCTGAGCTGAAGGCAGATGCTTAACGACTGAGCCACCCAGGCGCCCCGACATTTTGTTACTTTAATAGAATGATTAAACTGGTGAATTTTAATCATGTACTTTTTGTTCTATTTCAGTCTTTAGTAATTGACCATAATAATGGAGGAGAAATTGTGTAATTTAGGTCTTTCTTCCTGAAATGATAGAAAATTAGGACAAAAAGCTTTATGGCCAAGATCATAATGTCTCTCCTGAATGAGATTGCCAAATAAAATAAAGGACATTCAGTTAGATTTGAATTTCAGATAAACAACAATTTCATTTTTTAGTATAAGTATGTCCCAAATATTGTATGGAATATTTACAATAAAATCTTATTTGATGTTTATCTCAAATTCCAATTACCTGGGTACCCTGTATTTTCATTTGTTAAATTCTAGAATCCTTACTCCTGAAGTCTCTAGGGAGTGTTTGTTTCAAATACATGCTTTTCTATTTATATCAAACTAAAATAAATATACTGGCTCAGGATTTATGAATATGCCTTCATAATGGTTTGTCTTTCACTATTCCTAAAATACCAAATTAGAAGTAAAAAGGAGAAGGAATCCCAGGTTTTATCATTAACATCGGAAAGAGGGGTGAAATTATGCCTGAGGTATAAGGATTGGGAGCAATAGGAATATAAAGTAATATAGGAACAACATCAGCAAATATAAAATAGACAAAGAGGTGCAGCTTTTTACATAGACTGTGTGACATCTTTTCTGTGATCTTAATCAACAGAAAAAATAATTTCAACCATCCCGCTATTTTCTCTCAAAAGAACAAGTTCTTTATTATAATGAAATCACATTGGCCCCATGTTCTAATGCATGAAAATGAAAACACACATGCCATCAATGTGACTATTAAGTGAAGGATTTCAGTGGAATTCATTTTGGTTTGTTTGTTTGTTTGTTTGTTATGAGTGAACAAATAGGTCTTTGTGTACTGAATTGGCACAGCCAGAGATGACCACTAAACCTTTTTTGTTTGCAATACATCCATTGTGGGGACTGGAAGCTACAATTTGTTTGCATGTCTTTTTTATTTTTATTTTTATTTTTTTTTTCCTTTTTCAGGTTACTTCACCACTAACAAGAACAATAATGCCAGAGGAAAAGATAGCTTGAAAGAGGCTGCATGATTGCTTTTCCAACTAAAATGAGTAGAAAATGAAAACACTTTAAATGAAGTGCCTCGGATAAACATTTAATTTAGGATAAGACAGCAACTGCATATATACCACCATATCAAATATTGAAAGAGCATTTATTGAAGAGTTGAAAGACTCATTTGTGGAAAAATAAATGTAGCTCTAAAAGTGAGCAGCTGAGAGTAAATACGTAAAATCACATTTAAGCGGCATGCAATTAACATGAATTTATACTAAAAAAATGAAAAACATGATGAGATTTTGGGGAATTACATATTTGAACAAAAAACTATTTCGTTTATCATCAAACACAAGGCAGCTATGCAATGGATGCTCTTTAATGAGCTGTAGATTTCAAACAAACTGGAAGGTTATACATTCATACATTAGGAAAAGTAGATGCATTATTTTCTCAATGTCTTTTATGTCTTTCTATAAATATCCCATTCTTATCTACTCTACATGCTTAAATACCACTCTTTCCAGCCCTTATGATTTTACCCGTCTTGATTCTCCTTTCTACTTTATAATTCCTGCTTTTTATTGTCTTCCCCTCCACCCTGCCCAATTTTCATGTTTTCTATAATTAATATTTGTTTCTGTTCCTTGTCCTTGTCTATTGTTTCATATCAATCTCACCTCACTTGATCTCCATATTTATTTCTAGCCACATAATTTACTTTTGCCATAATATCTGAGTATTAAAGGATTTGGGTATCTACTCAAGGCTATGACTCTAATAGGGAGACAGAAAATTTTATATTTTTAATATATACAGAAATGGTATTGTTGTAGAGTGCTTTGGTAAAGTGTGTTGTAAATCATAAAGCATTTAAAGAAGTTATATAATAGTTGCTTTTATTAGGAGTATTATTGAAAATATTGATGTCATATCACACATGACTAGAATAACATTCTAACAGTTACATTATGTAACAAACTATACTTAATTATATATAATTATAACTATATGTAAAATGATTTTAGACACATATGTATACACAAATCAAATTAAAATGCATAATAGCTCCCAAAAAACTAAGTAGCAAACACACTAGCAAATGATAAGGTTGTCAAAATGTTAAGCAATTTTTCCTTCTTTTATTAGTGCTATTTTTATCAAATAGGGAAGAGGTGATTACCAATATATATATTTATAGAATAAAAATGGAAGCTGTACTGATTGCTTCTAAAGCCAAAAGACATTAGCAAAATAGAAATTCCAAATGATTTGCATCCATTGCCAAATGTTTTCTTGGCCCATATCGGTTATTTTATTTTCTGCTGATTCAGCATTCAAAAGATCAATTAAAGAAATGGAATTAAAAATGATAAAGTGGCTTTAGTTTTCTTTTTTTTTAAAGATTTTATTTTTTTGGGTGCCTGGGTGGCTCAGTTGGTTAAGCAACTGCCTTTGGCTCAGGTCATGATCCTGGAGTCCCGGGATCGAGTCCCGCATTGGGCTCCCTGCTCAGCAGGGAGTCTGCTTCTCCCTCTGACCCTCCCCCCTCTCATGCTCTCTCTATCTCTTTAAAAAAAAAGATTTTATTTATTTATTTGACAGAGAGAGACACAGCGAGAGAGTGTAACAAGCAGGGGGAGTGGGAGAGGGAAAAGCAGGCTTCTCCCTGAACAGGGAGCCCAATCCCAGGACCCTGTGATCATGACCTGAGCTGAGGGCAGACGCTTAATGACTGAGCCACCCAGGCACCCCATGGCTTTAGTTTTCTGATCTGATGTTAAAAAGAGACCTTTAGTTACTTCTTGCCTAGTTTACACAGAGTCCTCAGTCAAAATATGATTTATTTTATTCTTATGTCTTCCTACATAAATTTTTATACTTTGCATCTATATGATTAAAATTCCTAAATCTTTTAAATTATCTTTAGATCCATGATCTATTTTCCAATAGTTTGCAATGGAAAGCAAATTACCCATTAAAATAATTTTCATTTCTGATGATAAAATATAAATTAAATTCTAATTATGAAGCCTAGATCAAAAGATTATTCTGTCACTTAATTCACTGATTTAGTCTTCATTATTCCCAAACTTTAAGCATCTCTGTATCAAGCAATGAAAACATAAACAAATCCTATGGACTGAAGGACATATTAATGGTAATCAGATTATCATAGTACCATACCTTAAAGACCACCTTATTTCACACCATGATATGATCTTTCTACTCTGATTACTTAATTTTACCCAGCTAAATTTTGTTATTGAGTTGTAGCAAATTTCATCTCACTTAAATTTATTAAAAATTGCCTGCTTTATTTAAAACCCCTGCTAGCATACAGAACATCCTTTTCTCCATTGCAAATGTTTGGGAATCTGTGTTGAGGCCCCTTTTATGTTTCTTTGTATTTCAACAGAACTTGTTTTAATAGCACACTTACACATATAAACATATAAATTTAAAAGGCTAGGTTTTCTTTGAAAAGCATAATAATACATTGGAGATCTACTCCCTGATGACCTTAATAACAAAACCAATATAAGCAACATTTAGTTAAATTTAAATCCAAAAACTGTATAGGAAGATCATACTATCCACCGACTTCTAAAGTTCAGTAGAAGTAAATCTGTGTTAGGGATACTCAGAGCTGTGTGATCTGATGATGTCAGAGTTTGGAGAGAAAAAGAATCAAGGACATACTTCAGTAGACCAGTTCATAGCCTTGCAAGATCTTTCATCCAAATCTAATCGCACCAAAAATCATACTGTGGAAAAAGATGGTGATTGTTATGGTCTGAATGCTTGTGACTCCCACCAAGTTCATATGTTGAAATTCTAACCCCCAAAGATGATGATGTAGGGAAGCACATTTGAGAGGCGCTTAGGCTATGAAGGTGGAGATTTTGTGTATAGGATCAATGTCCTTAGAAAAGAGCCTCCACAGAGATCCTGTACTCCTTCTGTCATGTCAAACACAGCAAGAAGATGCTGTCTATGAACCAGGAAGAGGATTCCCACCAGAATGAGACCATGCAGGCATCCTGATCCTGGACTTCCAGTATCCAGATCTATGAGAAATGCATATCTGTTGTTTATAAGCTACCCAATCTGTGGTATTTTATTACAGCAACCAAATGGACCAAGACGGTGATCTAGTCACACTTTTCACTTTGAAAATGCTTACTCTTCAGAGTTTGTGTATATTCCATTGTGTCACACTTGTTGGCTCTTTCAGAACTTCTTGATACAGATACTCATAAAAGGCAAAGCAGCTGATATCATCACTGATATAAACATAAAACAGTACTTTATAACATAAAGTAGATATGTTTCCAGGCTTGGGTCTTACTTTCCCAACTAGTATCCTCTATACATGGTGCCTGACCAACTGGGAGACATGCTCATGACGGACACACTCTTCTCTGCTCTGCTGTGGACTTTCCTTTGGCTGTGAAGGTAAATTTCACCTATGTTGCCAGAAGTTGACCTCTAAATCTAAGGGTGGAAATAGATTAGGAATCAGTGGCATATAAAGAGATTAGATTCTAATCAGTAGAGACTCTTGGAGCTGCTGTAGTGCCATCCTTAAACCAGAATGTGGCCAAAAGTGAGACTCTATCTGGGATTAAGATTCTCCAGGTATGCCTTCAGATGGACTCTTGAACTCAAACAACCATGGGCCTTGATAGGTCTCATTTTAAGGTACTTTGGGCCAACAGAATATATTATACCATTATCTACAAATAATTTGATGTATTTCAAAACTAACTTGATGTATTTCAAAACCTTAAGTTGTTAGCACACCTGAAGAAAAATAGCACCAAATATACAAACTACCTACTTGATAGTCATTTTACATACTCTGAAGTATGTAAAAAATCACTATAGCACCAGTGATTTCTAATTCACTAGATATGCTGAGCTAGTCAAAGTTGAATCTACCCACAGCCTACTTACATTGGGACATTTTATTTTCCAGAGTATTGGTTTTATAACCAGGTCTGTGACCTGCTAAAAGTCCTGTTGCTTTTTGCAGCAGAAGATAGTGATAACAATATGATAAAGTTAAATCAACTATGTTCTTTTGTGCTAAATCACCTACATATAAACCATCCATAAAACCTTTTGAACACTGCCTTCAAGATATATCCAAAATCCTGATACTTACTACCACCTCCAGTGCTCCTAGCCTCATCAGAAACACAGTTGCTTCTTGCCTGTGTTACTCTTACAGCCACTTAGCGGCTCTCTGGTTCCATTTTTTGCCATCCTCCATCTTCAGTTCTGAACACAGCAATAGTATTAATTATTTTAAAACTTAAGCCAGATTATACTACTCTTCTGTTCAAATGCTCCAATGATTCCCATTTTCACTTAGAGTTTAAGCCAAAGAGTTTATAGCTAAATGCCTAAGCAATTCTACACAATCTGGCTTCTGACCTCATTTCCAATTTTCTCACTCTTAATTTTCTGTTCTAGCAATACTCATTGTCTTCTTGCTACTTTAAATATTCTTTCCTTAGATACATTGCTTTCACAATTCCCTTGCCTAAAATCTTCTTCCCTCAGATAGTTGTATGACTAATTGTAGCTCTCTATGTGACAGAATTGTGCTCTAAGGACTGAATCGTGCTCCCTCTCAAATTCATTTGTTGAAGTTCTATCACAGCAATTGTATTTGAAGACAGGGCTTTTAGGAGGTAATTAGGTTAAATTAAGTTTAAATGAGGTCACTACGGGTGGACTCTAATTTGATAGGATTGGTAGTCTTATGAGAAGAGGAAGAGAATATAATGTCTCTCTCTCTCTCTACCATGTAAGGACACAGTAGAAGGTAGCCATCTGTAACCCAGAAAGAGAGCTCTTACCAGAAACCAAACCCTGCCAGACTTTGATTTTGAATTTTCCAACCTCCAGGACTGAGAGAAAGTAATTTTTTTTGTAAGCCATGCAGGCTGTGGTGGTTTGTTAGGGCCGCCTGAGCTAACTGAGTCATCAATATGTGCGTCGTGTGTGTGTTTGCAGATTTGGAGACGTTGTCACTACCTGATCTTAACTTGGTGGCAGTTTTGGAGCATTGTTTGAGGACTTATATTTGAGAGAGAAGAGTATACCAATTTTAGTCTATTATAAGTTAATATTCCATGACCATTTTAAGTATGCTTTTTTTGAGTCTGGAAATATCATTATACTACCCAAAAGAAACTCATAGAGTCCCCAAGGAAACTCAAACAAATGAAAAAGAACACACTAAGGAGAATAGAATGGTTGCCCTGAGGAAAGGAGAGATGGAGGCTATAGCGCTAAAAGGGAACAGATACATAAAATAAAAAAAGGCAACTGCCCATATCAGTAATAGTACAACGTCATGCAATCTAGCTTTGATTATCTCAGTCCTCTTCACCTGACATTAGGCAACATATTTACATTTAGCATATTGTTAAACATAAAGGGTTTGAATAATTTTAAGAAAAATTAAAAGACTTAATCAGTATTCTGATAAGCAGTCATCATGAGCAACACCTATGTGAATCACTTAATTAGTACATGCATTTCTTCACTTAAAGTACCAATACTATGTATTTGTGCTTCCTTACTCACTGAGAGTGATAGCATAGGAACATCCTTACGCTGCTCGACTCTTCTCTCGACCCACTCACAATTATGACTTTAATTCTGGTTGGTAATTGTGGAGCAAATATGGGGTGAGAAAGAAATAAAGTTAAAATCCATTTCACTTCTATTTTTCATCATACAAAGTCACATACCTGCTTTCTCCTGCCTCCCATACTATATGTTGGAAACATGAACAAAGGTGAAAAGATGAGAAAGTCCTCTTTTTTTTTTCTCTTTTCTTATCCCTTTATGTCCATCCTGTTCTCTACTCCTATCCTAATGAGCTCTCCTGAGCACCAATCTTTCAAGACATAATGAGGGTAAAATGTGGAAACAGTGTAAAAGTATAAGAAGAAAAACAAATAGCAGAGCCGAGTGGGGTTCTGATTAGTTCCAGTCCTGCATGCCAGTTGATTCAAATCGTTTCTTCTCCTTGACCATTATATTAGTTAGGACAATTAATGCATGGTTTATAATAAATGAGTCAAAAATCTCAGTGGCTTAATAAGATAAAAATTATTTCTCATTCATACAAAGTTCATCTCAGATGTTCCTGGTTGGGAAATTCATGGTTCTACACTAATAAGTAATTCAGGAATCTAGACTTTTTCTAATTTGTGATATCATCATCTTTTACATGTGGGCCCCAATGATTCAAGAGAAGGTGAAAGTTTTTTGGAACAGTTTCAGAAGAAAAGGTATTAATTCTTCTTTAAATGTTTGGTAGAATTCCCCTGGGACACCATCTGGCCCTGGGCTTTTGTGTTTTGGGAGATTTTTGATTACTGTTCCAATTTCCTTAGTGGTTATGGGTCTGTTCAGGTTTTCTATTTCTTCCTGGTTCAGTTTTGGTAGTTGATACATCTCTAGGAATGCATCCATTTCTTCCAGATTATCAAATTTGCTGGCATATAGTTGCTCATAATATGTTCTTATAATTATTTGTATTTCTTCACTGTTGGTTGTGATCTCTCCTCTTTCATTCATGATTTTATTTATTTGGGTCATTTCTCTTTTCTTTTTGGTAAGTCTGGCCAGGGGTTTATCAATCTTGTTAATTCTTTCAAAGAACCAGCTCCTAGTTTTGTTGATCTGTTCTACTATTCTTTTAGTTTCTATTTCATTGATTTCTGTTCTGATCTTTATTATTTCTCTACTCCTGCTGGGTTTAGGTTTTATTTGCTGTTCTTTCTCCAGCTCCTTTAGGTGTAGGGTTAGGTTGTGTATTTGAGACCTTTCTTGTTTCTAGAGAAAGGCTTGTATTGCTATATAATTTCCCTTTAGGACTGCCTTTGCTGCATCCCTAAGATTTTGAACAGTTGTGTTTTCATTTTCGTTGGTTTCCATGAATTTTTTTAATTCTTCTTTAATTTCCTGGTTGACCCATTCATTCTTTAGTAGGATGCTCTTTAGCCTCCATGTATTTGAGTTCTTTCCGACTTTCCTCTTTTGATTGAGTTCTAGTTTCAAAGCATTGTGGTCTGAAAATATGCAGGGAATGATCCTAATTTTTTGGTACCAGTTGAGACCTGATTTGTGACCTAGGATGTGATCTATTCTGGAGAATGTTCCATGGGCACTAGAGAAGAATGTGTATTCTGTTGCTTTAGGATGGAATGTTCTGAATATATCTGTGAAGTCCATTTGGTCCAGTGTGTCATTTAAAGTCTTTATTTCCTTGTTGATCTTTTGCTTAGAGTATCTGTCCATTTCAGTGAGGGGGGTGTTAAAGTCCCCCACTATTACTGTATTGCTGTCGATGTGTTTCTTTGCTTTTGTTATTAATGGACTTATATAATTGGCAGCTCCCATGTTAGGGGCATAGATATTTATAATTGTTAGATCTTCTTGTTGGATAGACCCTTTAAGTATGATATAGTGTCCTTCCTCATCTTATTACAGTCTTTGCAGCCACTCTGGAAAACAGTATGGAGGTTCCTCAAAAAGTTGAAAATAAAGCTACCATATGATCCAGCAATTGTACTACTGGGTATTTACCCCAAAGATACAAATGCAGGGATCCGAAGGGGTATGTGCACCCCAATGTTTATAGCAGCAATGTTCACAATAGCCAAACTGTGGAAAGAACCAAGATGTCCATCGAGAGATGAATGGATAAAGAAGATGTGGTATAGCTATACAATGGGATATTATGCAGCCATCAAAAGGAATGAAATCTTGCCATTTGCAACGACATGGATGGAACTGGAGGGTATTATGCTGAGCGAAATAAGTCAATCCAAGAAAGACATGTATCATATGACCCCACTGATATGAGGAATTCTTAATCTCAGGAAACAAACTGAGGGTTGCTGGAGTGGTGGGGGGTGGGAGGGATGGGGTGATTGGGTGATAGACATTGGGGAGGGTATGTGCTCTGGTAAGCGCTGTGAATTGTGTAAGACTGTTGAATCACAGACCTGTACCTCTGAAACAAATAATACATTATATGTTAAAAAAAAAGGAAGAAGATAGCAGGAGGGGAAGAATGAAGGGGGGGAAATCGGAGGGGGAGACGAACCATGAGAGACTATGGACTCTGAAAAACAAACTGAGGGTTCTAGAGGGGAGGGGTGTGGGGGGATGAGCTAACCTGGTGATGGGTATTAAAGAGGGCACGTTCTGCATGGAGCACTGGGTGTTATACGCAAACAATGAATCATGGAACACTACATCAAAAACTAATGATATAATGTATGGTGATTAACATAACATAATAATAAAAAAAGAAAAAAGAAAAAAAAAAAGCTGCATAGACCGAGAAAGTAAAACCAAGAAATTTAAAACATCAGTTTTCAGGTCTCTGAAGCATGAACACATGGGCAACAAAAAATCCAGTCTTTTTTTTTTTTTCTTTTTCATTTGCCCATCCACAACCCGAATAAATCAAAATTACCAGCAAATCCAAAAAAAAAAAAAAAAAAAAGAGAGAGAGAGAAGGTGAAAGTGTATAAGGGAGGTATATTGTGACTAATGTTATTTAACTTTACATTCTATTGTCCAGAGCTGGTCTCATATGAATGTAAAAACACAACCACTGCCCATCAACCACTTTATAGGCATGTCTAAAGTCTTAGATATCTCACTAGCCCTCTGTCTCTGCCACACACCCCACCAGTGATTAGCATTTATCTCTATGTCAAGTGCTTGTATATTTGTCCATTTGTTCTCAGTCTTTTCATCAATCCATAATTTATAATAAGCTAATAGTTCCTTATGAAACAGTACGTGATCTTGAATGTTTGCATTGCATTGAAGAAGTGTATTTGTAAAGTTCCAAGTCAGGCTCTGAACACACTTCTTCAAAGAATTATTGGTGGGTAAAATTATTTGGTTTTATGCTTTTATGAGGACAATAAAATACATCAGGGACATTATGGAACAAATAGGATTTCTTAGAGAGGAATTAGAACTAAATCATCCCATATAACAATTATATGGAAAATGTTTCCAATGAACATTTGTATTTAATGTTAAACAAAGTATAAAATTGATGCCTGCACGTAATATTTTTTGTAAGAGGATCTAAGTGGAATTATGTAGGGACATGATGATGTTTTTTATTATAGGAGCAAAGTGATGGCTGGGAGAACAGAAGTGCTGTGTATACACATGTTCTTTTATAGTGTGATTTTTTAAAGATAATTTTCTGTTTGTCTATGAATTTCCCTTTGGGAGAACAGACATTAGACCCCCCCCCCCCCGAGACTGCAGTATTTAATCTTGATAATCTCAGGTCATAGCACAGTATATGCCATATCTTTGGAGCCTCAATGCTTACTACTTTCAGTTCCACAGTTGAAAGGGGGATTTTGGTTTCTTTCAACTCTGTAGAAAACAGCTAAGAGTTACTGGAGAAAGGTCATTGATATTCATAGTTATAATACAGAAAGGCATTTTGGATCCATTTCTCTGATGGGGTGTACAAACAAAATATAGGAAACTCACTCTGAAACCAGTAAAATGACCATAGAGATTATTTTAAGGAGGGTTTTTTAGAGAAGCAAAAAATAAATTTTGCTGGATTCATTTTATCAAGATAAAGTTCAAAATACAAATTCTTGGTTGTTATAGTAATGTAGAAAGCTACCATATTCATGTTATAAATAACAACTGGGAATTTATTAGCAGAAAAATATATGAGTTAGACTGCTTTAATATATTTTGGCTTTGGTATTTTTATTTTTATTTCTTCTAATTTTATCTGATTAATTTACTGATAAATGTGTAAATTATATCTTGTTCTTATAGGAAAAATTTGATTTCACGGTAATCTATGTTTTAAAAAATTCTCTGTAACAATTATTCAGAGCTTGTTTTGTGAAGCATTGGAGACTGACAGGAAAAAAAAAAAGTAATATTTCCCAGCCTCAAGAATGTAGGGATTAGTAACAGAGGGAAATGAAAAAAAAAAAAAAATACAATATGTTAAGAACTTGAACACACATATACCAGTGGGATATAAGAGTTATATTCAACATGGGGAAGACAGAAGGAATGTTGAAAAAATGAAAGAAAGTGTTCCAAATGGAGAAAACCACATACAAAGACACTATGTCATAACTTAACCATATTATATAGTATTTTTGTTATTGGTTTATTATTTATCATTCTTAACCAACTGAACTAATTTGGGGTCAACAATATGGCTTATTCATTTATAAAATCCTAGTGCCTCCATGTCTGGCTTTGATTTATATTGTTGCTCAGTAAAAGATTATGGGACTGTTGAACTGGCAAAAAGAAATAATCTGATCTATGTTGATGTCTCCCTTGATCTTCTGGTGGATGCTCTCAGCACTATGGTGCACTGTGTTGGTGAAAGTGTTATAGAGAAGATATATGTTTCTTGCCAAATGGTAAAGTAAGAAAATAATATAAAGTAGCTTTAGAAAAAAATTAAATAAACTGTATCATTTACTGTGATACTTATTTTATAATAGGACCCATGAGTACAAATAGAATAAGAAATCTGAAAGAAATCAGGACCAAGAATTATAGAGCTACTAACAGCACTTTTCATTAAAATTCGACTCACATTTGCTTAAAATCATCTCTCTTTTGTACTAGTTTTTCTTCCCTATCTCTTTCTATTTAGGAAAATGTCTTCACCTTCTGTAATGCATGTATATTAGACTTTCTAGCATTTACTGAGGCCAATTTGCTCTCTGACAATCCCACTTCAAATTCTCAAATTTAATAGTCTCATGATTAGTTCAAATGTACTTCCAAAGAACATTTAGTCACTCAGTCATTAGAGAATAAGGTCATACAGTACAAATATTGCTGGTGAGGATATACCCTACTATATGGAGGAAACAGTACTCAGAAAATCAGAACCTGGTGATAAAAAACATTTTCATGATATTCTATTCCTTGACTAGTCAGTGCACAGATATTTTCTCCCAAATACGTAATTCTGATGATAAAATATTTTATCAAAATATAACCACTTTAAGTAAAATGTCAAGAATATCCCCCCCTCCATTTTTGGGAAGCAGCTTAAAATCTGATCAAGCTATTGCATTCATAGTCATGATATGAAGCCCCTCTTCTTTGAGTCCATGACACTAAGGTGACTTCCATATTTCCATTAGTGTATTCTCATTTTAATACAAGTGTGACATTTTTATTCTGCAGAATATAGATACTTCGAATAATCCCAATATAATCGTTAAAATATATTAAAGGGATGCCTGGCTGGCTCAGTGAGAAGAGCATGTGACTTTTGGTCTCCAGGTTGTGAGTTTGAGCCCCATGTTGGGTGTAGAGATTATGTAAAAACAAAACCTTAACAAATAAATAAATAAAATGTAGCTTCCATTTAGAACTGAGAATGTACTGAGAAATAAATTTCATATTATAGTTTGATCAGTGATCTAAAACATGTAATATTTCCTGTATTAGATGGAAAATGATATGCATGATAACATCAAGTATCAGCCTGTTTGACTCCTTTGGACTGCCACTCTGGCTGTTACAGTATGTTTCTCATTTTCCTTTGGATGATCTCCCTGGCCCAGGAGTTTTTAAGGCCACCAGTGAGAAAGTAATTGGGGATAAATTCTGTGTGTGTGTGTGTGTGTGTGTGTGTGTGTGTGTGTGTGTGTAGCACATGTAGGGTGTGATACGGTTAGTGTCTTTATCTTGCTTTGAATCAGATGTCAAAAAGCTCTGAGCTGTGTTGGTTTTGATAATGGTTTGTTTTATTTTTCACTCCAATTCTTCTTTTGTTTGGTTGTTTCTCTCCATTTTGGACTAACTTAAATTGAGATTAATTATAAGAAAATTTTCTTTGGAAGTAGAGGTCAATTTGCTAAAAGCCAATAAAACTGCAATCACATGTAGACACTAACCATGGTTCATCCACCCAATTTTCAGGTTACTGAAAGCAGAATCTGATTGGCCTAGCTTAGGTCAGATGCCCATCCATTTTTTTTCCATCAGCTATTTTTAGGAAGGCAGATTTGGCATCACCACTGTGGTTGTTAGGGACCTAACGTATAAGCCAGTTGGATGCTTTCCATTAAAGAATGAATGGGCAGAAATTTCAGTATATAAATCCACTCAAAATTTCATTACTTTATCCACCAAACCAGTGTAACTATTGATTAAATGTGCGATTGAAAGATGTAACTCTGCATTTCCAATGAAGAATTTAGCAAGAAAACTACAACTTTTTATTTGATGGTACAATTTTCTACTTTTTCATGTAAACAAGAAAAATCATTGGGAAATTACTGAGCACTCTGAAATATTACTGATAGTCTCAAAAGGGACTTTCAGTGTTCTTTATGGAATCAAAGGAAAAATGGAAGAACCAAATTGATGGAGATGCTGACAGTAGGACTGAATTAAAAAGAAATCATGTCTGTTTGGGGACAACAGAGAAGAAAAAGTGTGGTAGAAGATTCTGAGAAAACTATCAAAAATATCAATGTGATGTATTCTGCGTCCTTAGGACTTTTAAAGTTCAATATTTGAAGTAAGCAAAACTATTTATCTTTTTTCTTACTCTTTTGTTATCTCCTCTCCTCTCTATTTTTTCTCTTGTCAAGAAAAAAGTACTTCTGTTTATTGACAATATAGAGTTTAAACTATCTGAACCCAAAGTGCCCATTGTGGAAATCTTTGTCTGACAGCTATATTTTAGCCAATGAAAGAAAAATTAAATAATGGTTTTGCTTCCCCCTTTTTGCTTCTTTGATGACCATGCACACTAAGACTGAACAAAAACCCACCATACTTGCCATCATTAAGTACAGTTACTTGGTGCTAACTTTCACTATCCTTTGGTCATCTTTCCAGTTATATATCAGGATAATAATATTAATTATATGTACTCTCCTACTTAATAAATGATGGCACAATGAAATAATGGAATTGTATAGGACTACTAAAAACACTGAAACAGTTCTGGGGTGTCTCGGTGGTTCAGTGGGTTAAAGCATATGACTCTTGATTTAGGCTCAGGTCATGATCAAAGGGTGGTGAAATCAAGCCCCATGTGGGGCTCTGCACTGGCCATGGAGCCCGCTTAATATTCTCTCTCTCCCTCTCCCTCTGCCCCTCCCCACTCCTCTCTCTCTCTCTCAAAAAAAAAAAAAAATGTAAAAAATATTGAGACAGGGGCGCCTGGGTGGCTCAGTCGTTAAGCGTCTGCCTTTGGCTCAGGTCATGATCGCAGGGTCCTGGGATGGAGCCCTGCATCGGGCTCCCTGCTCAGCAGGAAGCCTGCTTCTCCCTCTCCCACTCCCCCTGCTTGTGTTCCCTCTCTCGCTGTGTCTCTCTCTGTCAAATAAATAAATAAAATCTTTAAAAAAAAAAAAATATTGAGACAGTTCTATAGATACTAACAAGAAAAAACTTCCAGGATATACTGTCCAATGAGAAAAAATATAGTATGCTGTAATTTTTTGTACACATACATTTAGGGTACTTTTTGCACATTAATATACATAGAATTATATATCATATTTAAACACATGTCTCTGGGTGATAAGATGACACAATACTTTTATCATCCTGTTTTATATGTGATTCTCTTTCTCTCTGTATTTATATGTAAATGAAGTCTTTTACTGTTGTAGTTATTTTACTCTGAGTGGGTTATGCTTTTTGAATCCAAAAAATAATTTTTAAAAACCCAGCTAGTTATAATTTTTGTAAAAGTTGTGCAACTTTTCTGCAAAATATATTGGTAAAGGTACAGTGGTATTGTTATATATGGGCAATAAAAATATAAAAAATTAAAAGTAGATATTTAGTGATACAAAATTTTCATTATATTCATATGCTTAAGTTTATAGTATTATAGAATCACAGCCCAGTCTGAATGAAATTCTTAAAAACATAGCTACATAATTAATTTAGCACCATTTGATGAATTGCAATATAAAATATTTCAAAAGATATTATGAATAAAATACAACTTTAAGAATATAAGATCATTATAAAAATCATCTTTATGTGAATTGTTTTCCCATTAATATTTTGGTTCATCCTTCCAGAATAAAAAACACATTAGGCTGTATATTTAGCTATTTCTCATTTTCCTTAGTGAGAACATGAGAACTTCACCTATTACCTTGTTACTTGGGAATATAGACTATGTCATTTGGAATAAAACTGGTGATTTATCTAGTCTGGCATTCTCTGTTCTAAAAATAATTTTGAAGATCATTCTCCCCTCTGTGCTTGTGAAGACAACATGGTTTAGAATTTACAAAAAAGGTTAGAGATTTATCTTAGGCAAGAGTATGCCAATTGCATATGACATTTATCCTCTCAAGCCAGATGGCAGTGGGATGGAATTTGGGTCTTTCATTTTCCTTTATATATTATTCACAAGCTAATTCAATGTTCAGATGATAAAATCAGCAGCAAACCTGAGCAATTCCGTTGTGTAATCAGCCAGCTCTTTTAATGAAAGGAAGAAAAGTTTCTATTGATTATTATTAGTACATTATATTTTGTTTAATAGCTTTAATAGCATTAATAATCAAATCTTGAAAATAAATATATAATTTATATATTATACATGTATGCACATATAATGTAAAATGTATAGCTCATAAACAAATTTCCCATGAGCTGTTATATGAAATTAATATTGTTTAACTAAGGATCTTTGAATCTGCTGATCACTTTCCTTCCTTTCTGCCCCTTTTCTAAAGAAAAATAACCTTTTACTTCTGGATGTTTTGAAGTATTCCAGAAATGATGTGACTAACTGTAGAGACCATTCTGACCTAGTAGTAATATCACTGAGACTAGAGACATACAGAAGCAATAAAGAATGTGGCATCCTTAAAATTGAAATTGACCTAGAATATATGAAAACCAGCATGAGCTAAGTAAACTGTCAGCACAATTTTCCTGAGAAATCTATATTTTTTGCCATAATTATTTAGAGAACTCAAATGATTGGTTAATATAAAAACATCTACTCTGCAAAAAAAAACAAAAACTAAAACAAAACACTTTAAATTCTTCTTTTAAAAATAAAGATTTGGTAATAATACTTTAGAATAATAACAAACACTTGCACAGTTCTTAATATTGCCAGGCACATATTAGCTTTTTCAATATTCAGTGACTCTATGAAATAAAGATTGGAATTATCTCCCCATTTTAAAGAAAAGAAGAGTTTAAAAAACTTCCTCAGGGACACTTATCTAGTTATTTGAAGAGTCAGGTTTGAAATCCGGCATATCGGGCCAGCATTTGTATTCTCACTGGTTATGTATTGTAGCTTTTCAGTGATGAAAGTACATTAGCCCCTGTTTATCCATAGGGAATAAGTTCTAAGACTCCCAGTGGATGCTTGAAATTGCAAATACCAAACTCTATAAATACTATGATTTTTCTGTACATATATACCTATGATAAAGTGTAATTTTTAAATTAAGCACAGTAAGAAAGACAATAACTAATAATAAAATACAAACTTTGTAACTATATACTGCAATAAAAGTTATGTGAATATGATCTCTCTCTCAAAATATCTTACTATACTTACTCAACCTTCTGATGATGATGATGTGATATGATACAATGCTAACATGATGAGACAAAGCGAGGTGAATGACATAGGTTCTGTGACATAGTGCTAGGCTATTAGTGACCTGATGATTCATCAGGAGGATCATCTGCTTCCAGATCACAGCTGACCTGACCATAGGTAACAAAACCGCAGAATACAAAACCTCTGATAAGGGAGGACTACTGTATTTCTTTAAGGAAAATACATTTTCAAAGGTAGAAGGCATTATCATTAGTTAATTGTGCCTTTAGGGAAATCAGAGGACACTTGAGAGTTACATGGCCCCTTAGATACTAAAGAAAAGTATTAACTTGTTTAGACAAGATCAAATTCCAGCAATGCTAACCTGTAACACTGTATATATTGTGATATCTAAAATGAAAGAGTCACTTCAAGAAAATAAAGTACTTCTAGAAAATTAGAAAGATACAATGGGGAGGGAGAAATAAGAGGTAAATGAAAGTGTATATGATCTAGTTTACTACTCTGGGAGATGTGATCAGACAAATTAGAGAAACTTCTACCTGTGATTCTCTGCCTACAGAAACTCAACATTTTAGATTGGATATTTGACAGAGGTCTTAGTCCTTTGAGGAAGTAAGTCAATTGTTGGTATATTATGGAGAGACAAATTCCATTAAAATTCATTTTCATAGCAGTTAACAGTTTTGAATATTATGTTCTTTTTACTTGATTGAATATATTTTATGTATGTATGTACGTATGTATGTATGCATTTATTTATTTTGATTGAATACATTTTAATCATTCACATGATAGGCCATGGTCAGGCCAATGTATTAGAGAAACTGAAAGGATATGTGTGTATTAAACCTAGAACTTTTCATGTTATGGAAAGTCTACCCTTGCCTTGTTCATTTCTTCACCCACATAAAATGTCTATATTCTTTACCTCATCTTCCACATTTACTTGCTCTACACCTTAATTTCTTCCTTTAATTTTTTACCAACAGCAATAGCTTCCTAAAATGGCATACCTGAGTATATCTCAATTCTAATAATAGCCTCCTCTATACTTTGGTAATCATTCCTATTGGGAAAGATCAAGGAAGCTATTTATTGGTTAAGAAAAACCCTTCATTTTAATTAACTGCTGAATTATATTATGTCAGCCTTTCCTACATAAACTGTGAATTTGCCTGACTTTGAAATTCTAAAATTTCTTAGCTTTGTGACTACTCCTATAACAGCCTTGATTCCATTGGTCTCAATGTCATGTATAACCTCTGGATTAGATGCTTTAAGGATTATAAACAAAAATAAATACAGTAGGATAAACATTAAAGGATGAAATTAATTTTAAGTGTATAAGATTGACCTGTTTATGAGACAACTGTGTAGAAAATTTACTTAGTAGAAATGCAGTTTTAGAAAAGAGATAATGGCAAGAAAAATATAAATCAAAATCATCAGCCTAAAGATTTTGTCCCAAGTTAGAGAATTTACATGATTATCTAAAGCTCACATCATGTGTTTCTTTCCTTTCTTTTTTTTTTTTTTTTGAGAGACCAGTAAATGCACTCCTTTTCCCTATTCAAGTTATGAATAAATTTAGAAATAAAACAGCACATTCACCACATAAGACAACAAAAGATAATTTTTATGACTGGTAAAGCTAGATTGGAAGACACAGTTTGATTTTAGTGTCAAGTGGACCTGAGGTCTCCCTAATTATACCAAACTCTACACAAGATACCCCAGTCAAAGAGAATGCAGTGTCTGCCAAAAAAAAAAAAAAAAAAAAAAAAAAAAAAAATGCACTTCAATGTTTTCTGTTGATTTTGTTTGAGGGACAAGAAAAGAATGGGCTGAATTCCCTGTGCATTGTTGTGTTCCTATATTAGCTCATTTCAGAAATGTAAACCCATTGCTGTTATTTTTTCACACAGTAATAATTAACCTCTATAATAGTTAGAAAAAGAGATGGGCAACAAACAAGGAGGAAACCAGAAACTTATGGTAAGTAGTGTAGAATTTATAGCCAGAAATCTCTGTAATGGGTCAGAGTAGTGACTCAGTTAATTAAGTACACTCCGAAATCACACATTACTCCAGATTGAAAGTTTCTCAAATAATTTGCAGTCAAATTGTCCAATATGGTCTATGAAAATTCTGCAATTAAATCAAGTAACATAATGAGAAGTACTGATTTTTTTTTTTTAAATGCTTGTTCACATATTCACACTGTATATTAAGACATTTCCTGGAGGGAAAATAAATATCCACAAACAAAACTGTCTTGCAGGTTTAAGTTAAAAATATTAAATATAAGTATTTTTCAAGTTAAGTCTGACATAAATTTATCTTATCTTTGTTTTTCAAAAATCTCAAAATTTGAAATCATCCCAATTTCTTATACAGATTAGTTTTAGTTGAAAGGATTTTTCAAATTTAGATAGAATTAGAGATCATTCAATAGTTTTAGCCTTTGTGTTTCTCACCCAAAAGTTGTACTTCCTTTAGGAATTCACAAATTGAATTAGTCTGGTGTCTGATCGTTTATTTCTGTCACATCAAATAGCTCAAAGAGTTGATAGAACACTCAAGATTTTTTTTCAATGTTGGTTCCTCTAAATCATTTAATTTACCCTCTAAATCATTTATTCTAGGCAAAATTATATTTTCAGAACATAGTATTATTAAAAAAATCTATTTCTTTCAATTTCTAACTGAAAACTGGCCAATTCTTCCCTGGGCTCATTTCTTTTGTGTAAGTAACCAAAGGGAATCAACAGACCAAGAAACACTGTTTCAGTTTTCTAACCCTCTCCCCCAGAGCTTCTGGCTAAGAGGACTTGTAAGAAGCATTTTGAGTTACTATAAGCTATAGTTTCAACAAAGACTTTGCCTCCCACTTCCAACTTCTTGAGGCTTTGTTATGGCAGAAACCTGCTTTGAGTTATAATTCATAATAATTCATCAGTATGTTAAGAATAATCTCAACAAACTATTCTGTATTGAGATGGAGATGACCTTGAAAATTGGAGGGAATTGTATTTAAGGAATTTGTGTTTCTGGGCTTTTTCTTTTATCTATTTTGAAACTATCCTATTAAAATCTACAAGTTTGTTATTTCTTTTTCTTCCTGATGAATTGAAAGTTTTAACAGGAAAATGGTGACTCTATCTCTAGTAATATTTTCATTTTAAAACTTATTTTATTTATTATCAAGTGACATTTATGAACTTTGATTTGTATCATTATTATCTTGGTATAATTCTTTTCCTGTTTTTTATGGTTTAACTCTTTGTGTCCTTATAATTTAAGTAGCTTTGCTATAGACAGCATATAATTTTGGTTTTGAATTCAGCTGGCATCCTCATCTTTTATTTCAAAAAGTCAGGGGCGCCTGGGTGGCTCAGTCAGTTAAGCGTCTGCCTTCTGCTCAGGTCATGATCCCAGCATCCCAGGACCAAGCCCCACGCCTTGGGCTCTCTGCTCTGCGGGGAGACTGCTTCTCCTTCTGCCTGCCCCTCCCCCTGCTTATGAGCTCTCTCAATCCCTCTCTGTCAAATAAATAAATAAAAATCTTTAAAATATAAACTTAAACAAATCCTCAACTTTATATGATGTTGGTTTCTCTGAAATTGCTTATGTTCAAGAGAATATCATAGATTCTCTGTTAGAGTTAGGTCAATTCTCTCTTGAAAACAGCCAGATGCTTTTATTTTTCCCTCAGTTCCTGCCCTTCTTAGTTATAGTTTAAACTAAAGACTAAGATTAACTTCTTTGGGTATTCAGACAATACTGTATTTTTTTTTTTTTTTTTTTAAAGATTTATTTATTTATTTATTTTAAGATTTTATTTATTCATTTGAGAGAGAGAATGAGAGACAGAGAGCATGAGAGGGAAGAGGGTCAGAGAGAGAAGCAGACCCCCCGCTGAGCAGGGAGCCTGATGTGGGACTCGATCCCGGGACTCCAGGATCATGACCTGAGCCGAAGGCAGTCGCTTAACCAACTGAGCCACCCAGGCGCCCCCAGACAATACTGTATTATACTGTATTATAATCATCAAACTTGCTAACAGATTAGAACTTAACTTAATTACTCCAACCACTAAAAGGAAAAGAAAAGGGTAATTATGTAACATGACAGAGGTGCTAATTATTACTAAAATGACAATCATATTACAGTATCAAACTAACACTTGTACACCTTAAATGTCTATAATGTTACATGTCAAATATATTTCAATGTTAAATGTACACAATGTTACATGTCAAATATATTTCAACTAAAACAAACAAAAAAGCCCAGAATTTTTTGTTCAGTGAATCACTGGTTTTAGATGGGAGACTATGGGTTACTTTTAATCTTAGTTTTAGTGCCAAAACTGTTTTAACATTATTTCTTTTACTTTCCTGTCATCTTTTAGATGGATTACAAAATTTTATTCTATTTTTTTCTTTAATTTGGAATTTATATGTTTCTACACTTCTAATGATTCCTTCAGAAATGTGAATACACATGTTAAAAGTCTAAATTTGGTGCATATTTTATCTTATAATTAGCATTTTATTAAAGATATGCTATTATTGTTCAGAAAATTAGGACTGATTTAATTTATTTTATTTTGGTCTACTTTATTTGTTGTCCTCATCACTTATCAGGGTCTCAAATTCTCTATATTTACTTATTTATTTTGTCTCCACTATTAAAATATTTACTACATTAAAGTAGGATTTTGTCTATTTTATAATATGTTTTCTCCTTAGTACTTAGAACAATGCCTGAATCATAATAGGCACTCAAAAATACTTGAATAATTGAATAAATGAATGAGTAAATTAGTTGTCAAGTTGCCTCTGTATAGAATTATGTCTGGGAATAAGACTCATCAAAATTTTGAAGATTACCATCTTCTAACTTACAGTATTGGGTAAAGTAGAATGTGTCTTTTTTTCCTATTCTTTGGATGATGTGAGGACTTTCTTCTAAAATTTGGATGATTTAGGGCTTTAATCCTAGTGTTCTAATGTTTTGTATCCAGTGTGGGTTTTCTTTGTTTATTCATTGCTTGCCACTTAGCAGAGGACAATTTCAATCAAGAAACAAATGTCTTAATTCTGGTAAGTAAAATACAATCCCTTGAAAGTCATTTCCTCTACTCCCTGTTTCTGGAACTCTTATTAACCATATGGTATAACATGCCCTGGTTCTCTAATTTTATCTCTTTTCTCCTATTTTCAATGTTGATGTAGTTTTGTTCTCTAATATGGAATATTTTCTTAACTTTATGTTTCAATACTTATCTTAATTTTTTTCATTACTGCCATCATATTTATTTTCAATGATGTCTTTAAGTGTTCTCTGAATATTTTACTTTATACAGCCTTTAGAATAGACAGGATATCATTGCACTTTTTTTAAGAATACCAAATATACAGTAGTTGGATTTTTTTTTAAAAGATCTTTTCTATCCCATGCATAGTCTGTTTCCAGAGTGTTTCTTCATTATATTAATTAATCTTTCATATCAGGAAATTTCCTCAATTGTCTAATGATTCCTGATTCTCTGTCCACGGTCAAGAATAAAGAACAGTAGAGTCCAACAAAATCTCTGTGCGACTAGGCATGGTTATAGATTGGAACATATCTATAGACTGAGCTGGCTGGGCCTCTGACTAAAAATATTTATAATTTATTACCCCTGATTAATTTCCTAAAGAGGAATTTTTTATTGCCTTTCCTGTGGGTAAGAACAGGGATATCTAAACCTCCTAGGGGGAGCTGAGCACATACTTGCTAGCCCTTTCAACTTTCAATTGTGCAAGTTCCTACCTATCTCTGTTTTCAGCATGTGTTACTGCCAAAAGCTGTGTTTAGTGCCTCCGTGACACATGTTGTTCAAACCTTCCAGAGAGTAAACCTGCAGTCTAACGCACCAACTTAAGTCTAAGCTTTTTCTTGTCTGATAAATCAGTTACCACTTGTGCATTTACAACCAGCTTCTAGAATTTTATGTTCTTCTTTCTCCTGTTTCTTTGGCTTTGTGAATTTCATCCCCCTACTGACCCCCCTGCTTTTTTCCTCCTTTCTCTTACATTACTGGGATTTCAGGAGACAGTAGATAAAATCTATGTATTAATTGGCTACATTTTACCAATAGTTTGTATCACTAATAATCAGGAGACAAAATGCTTATTTCCTTCCTTCATGCCCAAAAGAAAGCAGTGATCATACGGAAGAAAATAGGTTAGTCAGAAGTTATATTTTTAAATCTGAGTTCAAAGAATTAAAGTTGCATATTAATATATATTGTTTTACTTGAACAAATAACCCTTTTTTTCTTTTTCAGGCATTATGGTAAATTTATATAAATGTTTTATATTTTCTTTAGTCAAGTGCAATAACAACAACAACAGCAACAATCAATATAACATGCAAACAAATGAAAAATGTTTTGCTTGGGTTAGTGTTAATAACATAATATAAAAACACAGAAGCTGATAGTTTAAAAAAATAATTCTAGAAAACAATTTTTTATTTGTTCCCACAATAACAAATGTGGGCCTTCATTATAGATTTTAGATTTTCAAGTGATTCTCTTTCTTCTATATGGAGAGTGAATTAAAGTCCACTTTATAGCACATTTTGTTATGGTATTACCTTAGATAGCATGTCTTTTTGTAGATTGACTTTAATTTTGGGAATTAATCCCATTAATTCATTAATGACTAGGCAGAATTCAAAATTTTAATTCAGTACCAAATATTCTGTGTTAAATACAAGTTGGCAAATAATGTTCTTTGTATATCGAGAACAGTTTTTAAAGTTAAATATGAAGGTCCTTAGGTAACTGTTTAAGAGTTCATGCTCTAAATAAGATCTGAAATTTGTTAACAAGGATAAGAACTTGCTTATCAATGTCATCATCAGGAAAAATTATATCCTTTAACATCTATAGCACATAAGTGCCAAATTGTATTTTTCAATATAATAGTCCAGTTTACTATATGTGACCTTATGACACAATAACATTATTATGAACTAAGAAGCCAATGGAAGGAATAAAGAAAAAAGGAAGGAGGTAAAGAAGGAAGGAAAATGAAAAGCTCCAATTTCATAGTTTTTATGAATTTTTATTTATCCTGAAGATAAGACAGCTTATTTCAAAGTTCACTGACATGAAGTTATTTATTTATTTATTTATTTTTCGCTTTAAAACAAGACTCAATAGTTGGCAGAATATTTAGAGTATGTCTTAGTTTATAGAAAAATAAACTTAGGCTTATAAAAACGAATCATTAGTCTAAGGTTATATGAGAAAACATGGCTAACTCCTATTAGAGTCAAATTTTTTTTAATTGATTAGTCCATTTTTTTTTTTGTTTAGTAATCTGTGAACAACCCTTATTACATATTTTAATGTGGATAAAATACATAAAGGATAAGGTATGCTTTTAGAACCTTGAATATTCTCCAGCTTCCTAAATATCCACACTTACATGCTTAGCAGTATGGTTTTTAACTTTATCAGCTTTAGTCACCAGTATATCAAGCATTTAAAACAGGAAATGTTTTGATGTTTCAGAGAAGGTAGAATTTTAATCAAAATTTCATTGAATCATACTGTAAGTTTCCTTCTCAGATCATCTATCTGCCTTATTGCCATTCTAGAGTAGCTTAAAAGGCAAGGTGAAAACAATTTCCTACTAGTGTAGTGACTACATTTATTTGAATTCCGCCCCCCCCCCCCCTTTTTTTAAATACCTATGGTAGCAGTGACACACCCAGGCTCAAGTAGAGGTTGCAGCCTTGGGTCTGATGTGGAAACAGCATCCTTAGGAATCAAAAAGAAGCAGCCCACCCATAGGTTCTGATTTCTGTGTATGTCTTCTATTGAAAAGTCCTTTTACCAAATAGCTACGGTTCAAAAGAGAACTGGGAACATACAGAACATTTTTTTCTAACACAAGCCTTTAGCCTGACACATTTGAATAGCTCTGGAGACTGAAGAGTCACCAAATGGAGGAACTTTGCAATGTGAATTATTAGGGGCAGCTTAGAGAACACTGAACACAGAAACCATTTTGGTTTTACTGAAGTGTCTGCTTAGCTCCAAAACACTTCCTATCATCTGAGTGAAAAATAGTTCAAAGTGAGTCAAGGAGAGAATAGCAAATAAACAAACATGAAGTGAAAGGCTCAGTAAAGCATACCCAAGATAGGCTGAAATAGGAAACCCATTATATGTGCCAATGTGGCCCTCTGCATCTCAGTGAAAAAATGTTTCATGTAGGTCAGCAATTCCATCGGTAGTTTCTATTTTTCTCTGGCCACAAGCTACCTGACATAAATGCAAACGAGTCCATCAAACATTGTAGAAAAGGTAAAACTTCAAAAGAGAGAACCGGCAAAATTTTTACAAAACTTCATTTTACAGGTGGGTTTAAAAGGCTGAACAGGGGGTGGAGGTAATCCTCCCATGTTGCTTTGAAAAGCTTAAATAGGTGAAAGGAAAACACTTCACTCAGATGCATATGGAATCCTTGCTGCTGTCTTGGTTATTTAATGTCTTCTTCAATACAAATCATTTAAACTAGTTCACATTTGGTTACTTCTGAAATTCACTGCTTTGGATTACAAGAGAAAATGAGAGAGAAAAGAGAGAGATGCTTTCTTTTTTTTTTTTTTTTGCTATCTCTCATATATATTATGTGTGAAATTGTTAGGATTTTCCAAAACTCCTTCCTTTCCCCACCATTTTTTCATCTAAATGATACAAAATATTGATGCCAGTGTTTGCATTGACTTAATTCATCAAATCACTTATCTTCAATTCCATTTGAGTTTTTTAATGGAGGACTGAAATTTGTAGAAATCAAAGATCAGTTAAAATGACCCTCATTCCTAGTTTAAAGATTCTTATTGCCAAGCTACAGGCACAAATGTTTACATTTTAAACTTTTGCAACATCATATAATGTAGTATGATATTTATTACCTATAAAAATTTCTGGGTGTTTGTTCTAGATGAGTAAAATATGCTATGCTAGAATTATTATAAATGCCTGTTCTACTTCCTTTTGAAATATTAGGGAAAAAATCATGTTTTCTTAATCAATCAACTATTAATTATCCTCTGTTAGCATGTGTCTATTTTGTAACACATTACAACAGTGTCTTGGAAAACCTCATTTCAAATATTTATTATCATCAGGAAAAATCTTTTGTTCTTAGAGACACTTTCAGTAAAACTCCGATGGGGATAATATATTTTACTTATCTTATAGTTATTTTGTTATCATTAGATAAAAGGAGAAAAAATATCATATTTTCCCTTTTGCTATTATTGATTGTATTTTTTTCTTTTTTTGGCCTGCTATGTTATAGCTTTAGGCATGGTGACCCTTGTTAATTTAAAAAAAAATACTCCTTGGTGAGTCAGGTAGCTCAAATGAAGTGACTCAAGGAAGTGAAAAATGTTCATATTGTATTTGATGCTTTTGAAATTTTCTATGTCAAGATGGTTTGCCCAAGGACGTATTTTCCCATTTTCAGTAAGTTGTTTTGCCACACTTGACAACTGATTCCTTAGACATATTTCCCTTTACGGTGCGTTTTTGGAAATGCTTTGCCAAGTTCACTTGAAGCTTGTTAAACCTTTTACATTTTTTTAAACCAACCACCTTTCAACTTGATTTTGTATTAGAGTAAAAAAAAATGATATATCACTTGATATATTCCAGATGCCATCAAGCAAAACTTCTGTACTTCCCTCATGACCATGTGAATCCACTCAACAAATCATTGCATTTGGAAAAAAACAAGTGATAGATAATAAGATTTTTCTTTCTTCTTTCTTTTTTTTTAAATTTATGCTTAAGAGATCTAAATTAATTACCTTTTAAGTTTTTAACTTTTTGTAAAGTACACTTTATTTCCTGTGGTAAGAGAGCGTTTTTTGTATTGTGATTTTTTTTTATAACTATAATACATTTTTATTGTATAGGAGAAAGTATAACATTTTTTCTGGTCTGTGGCGGGAACAATGAATGGTTTAAAATATATATTCTCATTAAATCTGAAGGACGTTATTGCAAAATATTAAGCCTATTCAATAATTAGGAATTGAAGGTATTGAACATATAAGTCAATATTTTAAAGCTGTAGAGTTAGTAAATGTCAGGCATAAATTTTTATTTGAAGTTTACATAATTGCCAAAAGTGTATTATTTTCTTGACTTCATATTGTTACTGATGTAGTGTAACCTATATAATACTGAGCATAAAATGTATATAAGAACATTTCCTGAGCTCCAAGACTCAATGGGAGACTGATGCTTAGTGGTGATAAAGAGAAGTGGTGTTATGCTTTGTGATGAGCTGCCTTTCTTAGCTTGGACAAAAATGAAAAAACAGCTCTTCTCATTAAAATTTCACTTAAATATTTTCTTCTTATGCCAAATCACCATAAAGACCAAACACACATAAAAATCAAGTAGTCACAGAAAAGAAAACATCTGAATAAAGCAAAATTTAATTTTCAAGGAAACATTCATTTTAGGGATAATAAATAAAACAGTACACCATGGATTCTCCTTTTTCACAGATTCTGTATTTGAGAACTCCCCTTTACACTAAAATATCTGTGTGACCTCCCAGATCAATACTCATGGTGCTTTTTTAATTATGTGGGGACATGTACAGAGTAGCAAAAAATTTGAATCACTCAACACATCTGTTCCCAGCTGTTGTCAAAGAAGATGATGCCCTGCCTTCTTGTTTCAGTTCTTATATTATGAACAAGTGTCCTTTTCCTGGTCTATTTAGTGTCACATTTTTCCCACTTCTCTTCTTTTTGTTGATGATTTCACTTTTAACATGCCCCCAAGCATAGTGCAGAAATGCTGTCTAATATTCCTAAGTGCAAGAAGGTTCTCATGTACCATATGGATATAATACATGTGTCAGATAAGCTTTGTTCAGGCATGAGTTCTAGTGCTGTTGGCTGTAAGTTCCATGTTAATAAATCAACTATATATTAAATGAGATGTCTTTAAAAGAAACACACATAAAACAAAGTTATGTGTTGATTTGTTGAAAAAAATGTTATGACCAGAAGCTTACAGGAACCTAATACTGGATTTATCCTGGGAACAATGGTTCAGAATTTCCTAATTCAGTTTTTGTGGTGACTTCATAGAACATAATACTGGGAATGACAAAAATCGACGATAGTTGGCATTTTTCCAGAACATCAGAGTGAGTGAATCTAGGTTTAAATGTGATGATAAGGACTGGAAATTTGAGATTATACATTATCCCAGTCCCGAAACAAGTACATTCTATCAGCTGTAACAGTCTAGAGAAAGAAAACAGCACCCTAGTGAAAAAGGAAAGAAAGATAAAGATCAACGAAACATGAATAATATAAATGCAGATCAATGGCTACATAATGATAATACAACATTTTATTTGCAAAGTCTCCTCCCTGTTATCTTCTTTCCCCCTCATTCTCTATCCTTGTCCTCTATCTCTCCATCTCACAGTATCAGTATTCATTAGAACTTTTTGATTATTCCTTTATAATGTTGATCTTTTCTTCACACTTTTAAATCTTACTGTATATAAGCTATATTCTATTATTTCACAAAGATTATTGAAATAGATTCTTGCCCTAAATATTCAATTAAAAATCATTTCTCATCCCATCTCAAATTATTTGCCATTGTGGCTAAGAAATTTAAACCCCAGAACATGATTTATTAAGGCCATACACAGAAATCTAATATGTGCACATCTATATATTTGTAAAATGCCACCTTGTTTATGTTATCCCTTTGGTAAGAAACCTCAATGATTTACCACTGCATGAAGAATGATCCTCAAAACTATTGAACAGTGTGTCAAGTGCAGAATAAATTGTATCCTTGTTGATAACGAACCAGATTCTCCAAATGGTTGCTTACACTGTATGGAAACACCTGTGCTGTTTCCTGGTGAGATGCATGGAAGCCACAATTACCTGGAGGGGGGACCTTTGCTCACACTGATAGAAATTAAATAAATTCCAGCTATATTTTATTTATTTATTTATTTTTATTTTATTTTATTTTTTTTAAAGATTTTATTTATTTATTTGAGAGAGAGAGAGCATGAGACGGGGAGGGCCAGAGGGAGAAGTAGACTCCCCGCTGAGCAGGGAACCCGATGTGGGACTCGATCCCGGGACTCCAGGATCATGACCTGAGCCGAAGGCAGTCGCTTAACCAACTGAGCCACCCAGGCGCCTCAACCAGCTATATTTTAATATGAAGGACCAGAAACAGTCAAAATAAAAATCAGTTTAGATAATCTGCTTAAAAATTTTAACTAGAATATCTGAGTCAAAGTTAAAATTTCAGTCCTTCATCAAAATATTTCATAATTTATTTCATACCTCTCATCCCTGCCCCCTGACAATTGAATCACTGCAGTTGAAAAACACATACTGTCATAAGGTTCATTTAATATGAATACCAGATACAAGCATAAGTGAAATATATTAGAAGCCTGGTTCCCATTGGCAGTGATTAGCCTGTTTGCCCATTTTTTCCCAGAGAGAGACACTGAATATTGTGATTATTTATGACAGTCACATCTTACATGAACTATTATAATTTATTTACGCTTAATCTTTAAAGTAGCTCAGTGAAACTTATATTCATTTTAAAGATTTGAAAACTCAGGTTTAGAGGCATTTAGGGACATAGCTGGTAAGCAGCAAATTTATGATTAAACTTGGCTTCATTGCTTCCACAGATCATGATTTATCAGCTTCTTTTCCAAATTAGAGGGTAATATGTTCTAAAGCGTGGTTATATAATGAAAAACCACACGATCCCAGATAACTCCGTACATGACACAGCGTCATGAAAATCATGTATTTGAAATTGAACTTCTCTCACCCTTCGTTTTCAGAACCAGGCATTATTATATGATTAAAAGTGTGACTTACATTGAATACTAATACTTATTTTCCTTTATAATAGACAAACACAAAACATGAGCGCAAAGTGTTCTGCATATATATACATATATATTTATGTTACGTACTTTTTTTTTAAAGATTTTATTTATTTATTTGACAGAGAGAGTGAGAGAGCACAAGCAGGGGGAGCAGCAGAGGAAGAGGGAGAAGCAGACTCCCTGCTGAGCAAGGAGCCTGATACAGGACCTGAGCCGAAGGCAGACGCTTAATGACTGAGCCACCCAGGAGCCCCAAGTTATATACCTCTTAAAAATCTTTATAATCCTTCATAAATCCTGAAACATCACTCAACTGTTCGGTAATATCAAGGCTACTATTTCCTTTCTATCATGAATTCAATTTTCAGTTAAATCATTGAATAATTAAGATCCTGATTTTTAAAAGGGAAATACTTTTATATAGTAAAACAAGCCCATGCAAACAAAATATAGGAAAGATTGAAGATCAGATATGATATTATTATGTGTATATTTTTAACATAAATTGTTTCTCCAGAATGAAAGTCTGTTTGTAAAGAAAAGCATAAAATAAGAAACATTTCTAATTATATTACTAGTTAGCACATGTACAATATATAAACAGTAATTATAAGTCAGCATAGAAAAATATGGAAATATAACCATGGCTTTTGGTCCTCCTTACTCAACATATTTTAAATGTTATTTTTTTTGTTTCTTTCAAAATTATTTGTGTACATGTATATAAAATTCCTATTAATATGCTACATATTTTACATCATCTAGTTTTCACAGCAGAAATTTGTATTCATTTCATATTTTCTTAACTTGATTCAAGTTGACATTCCTTAAATATACATATTAATTTAGTGTGATTTGATATATCACTATTTCCACTGTCTCTTTTGTCCCATAATCTGATCTCCATATCCATATCCATATTTCCCCAAATTAAAGTCCTTCTTATTATTTTATCAGATTTTTGCTCTATTCAACATGACAAGGTGATAGCAGTTATTATTCACCCTTTGACAATTGGCCCCAACTTCTGCGTTATCTTTTATGATCTAGTCTCAGAAATCACATGGCAGCTTATCTTTTAGTGGAGGCAGTCACAAAAGTCCACTTAGATTCATGAGAAGGCATAGATTCTTCTTGATAGGAGGGTGGTAAAATTCTTGAAGTACATGTGCAATGGGGAATACAGCCAGTTTTGAAAAATACATTCTGCTGAAGGTTTTTTCCTACTAAACGGGACCACAGAGATCAGCTGTAATTGAATATGGGTATCACAAGTGTTGTTTTCCTGTTTTGGTTTTTGTTTTTGGTGTATGTGTGTGGTTTTTTTTTTTTTTTTTTTTTTTTTTTTTAAGATTTTATTTATTTATTTGAGAGAGAGAGAGAGAGAGCACATGAGAGGGGGGAGGGTCAGAGGGAGAAGCAGACTCCCTGCTGAGCAGGGAGCCCGATGCGGGACTCGATCCCGGGACTCCAGGATCATGGCCTGAGCCGAAGGCAGTCGCTTAACCAACTGAGCCACCCAGGCGCCCTATGTGTGTGGTTTTAATTTTTTTTTTTTTGTATGGTTCTTTGTCTCTAGCTTTTGGGTCATAGTACGTTTTCTTTCTTTGCTTTCTTAGCATTTTTCTTTTTTGTAGGCCTATGATTTTCCAACTCTTTGTATCCTAGTGAATTAAATTAGAAGTTACTACATGTTTGAAAGTCAAATATGATTACTTGAAAAATATTCTCAAGGTATAACTCCCTACAATTTCACTGTTACATGTTATCTAACTGATCTAGCTTCAAACTTTTGAAGGATTTTGCTGCATTTAGTATAATCCCTATTCCACAACAAACTTTTCTTGAAATTATGTTCTTTTAACAAATGTGGCTACATTATATACTAAAAGTGCATGATTACTAATATTAAATATACCTGAGTGTATCACCTAACCAATCTTTTAAATTGACAGATTATTAAAATAAAGTACTAACAGACTAAACTAGATGCCAAATGTTGTCTAGCTAGTTAGTAGCAGGAAAAAAAAAGCCATTAATTAAGCACCCATTTTGTTATAGGGTTGGTGCTACATGCTGTGAACATAAATAATGTATAAAATATTCTTCTTTTGTTTTTCCTTCCCTCCCTCCATCTTTCTTTCTCTTCCTTCCTTTTTCCTTCCCTCTCTAGTAGATTTTTAAAGATTTTTTAACTAAAAAAAATAAGCAATCATAAATATAATTTTTTTATGAACCAAATATAAGTGATCGGTTTTAAATAACCAGATTTTTTCCTCTAAATTTAACTGTTGATGATATTATCATTTATATGATTTGTTGCTGTATGAAATTTGAATCATTTATATATACAGTTATAATAATAAAACCTTAAATAAAAATATTAAATTAACAAAAGCAATGATACTTAAAAGGATAATTCTCGAATTCTATATCCATGGGAGAAATTGCTTATCAGTGCTTCCTTTGCAGATTGTAGTTGAAGAAGATAATAAAAATCAGATAATGTATCTCCTTCTAGTTCTGTTGGTGGAACAAAATATTTAAGACAAGTCTACTGTGATGCATTAAAATTGCTGAACTAGTGCAATTTTAGATAAGCTCGTCATGATCTATTTGGTAATTACATTATATTAACCATCTATTCTTGGTTCTCTTCAGTGTGTTACATAAAATTGACTAAGTAGAAGGATTAGTTCACTGTTTGCAGAAGGATAAACTATTGTTTGGCAACTTGAGTAACTAAAGGAAACAAATATTTGGACAAACAATAAACGCATACAGGGACTTCACAAAATTTATGTACAAGATTTATTTACCTAATGATTCCATTCATGTTTTATTTATAAAATTTCCAAACCAATATATTTTGAGGCAAAGCCATTTCAACAATTACAAATAGTTGTTTTATATTCTCTATGCTTAAGTCCTATGGAAATATAGAAAGATATATTTTGTTTTCCTCTTAAGGTGTGAATTTTTTTGGTTGAGGTAAAGCATAGTTACAATTATTAGCAAGGTGTTTGGAGTTAAAGTGACATGGAAGATTCAAGTTTTGGGAAAGTCACTTAACTTTTCTGAATCTTTGTTTTCTCATCTATAAAATGAGGATGATAAACATAACTATTTCCCAGGGCTATAGGAAGCAAATTGATAATTGCAATGCCTGATGTTTAATAATTGCTTAAAAAGTGGTTTATATTCTAAGCCATGCTATTGCTGTCAACACTGAATGCTATTTAATCCAAAACAAATTTAAATTTAACATAACAACGCAATTTTTCTGTAAGAGGCAGAGAAGATGACCATCCAATGATGAGGGCTGAGCTGGGTATTAAACTGTCACCGCCCGAAGAGTAGGTTGGCAATATCATTTTACATTAAACACAAATATTTGCAATGATAATGATTATAATTATCTGGCCTAGGAGTGAAACCAAAGATGGCTTTTAATAGAAATGAAACATTTTTGGAAGATTATTCTCTATCCACTATGGCTCTTTGACCACATTGTATGTATTGTATGTTGGAGGATAAAATGATAAGAAGAAAGGTTGAAAAGGTACAGAGAAAAGATGATTGTTCTTATGTATATTCAGAAATCACACTGGTTCAGAAAGGAATAGACTGATATATAGAGATGTAAGTAGAATATACTCAATAACTTTTCATTCCAGGAAAATCAATAGTTGAATTTTTTTCTCACTGTATAGAAAGTTTTTCAACTTATCCAATTGGCCACAGTCTTGAGAAAAATGGAACTACATGAGCTCCATCTTTCTATTTTAAAGAAAAGCAGACTTAAGTTACTCCAGCATAAACACTTTTTACTAACAGCTTATTGCTCTCCATGGGTTCTATGAAATGATGAAATGATGACAAAAGGGTAAAATAATGGTAAGATAGTATGTTCAGTTTATGAACCTATGGAAATTATATAAATAGCAAAGCATTTCAAACCTTTGTATTTATGAATCATCTGGGGATGTTGCTAAAATACAGTAGGTTTGGTTTAGGACCTGGAAATGTGCATTACTTACAGGTCCCAGGTGGTACATATGCTGCAGGTTTGTGAATGAACATTTTGGTCAGCAAGAGCTTAGGAGGGACCATCAAGAAGTGGAATCACGTTAGTCTGAGCTCCAGTACTATTTTCCAGTTCAAATCCTTAGAATACACATATTTTTATTTGATTCCCATATTCTTTTTTTTTTAATCATTCATGCATCTTTTTAGTTTTTGTATTTCTTGATTAAAAAAAAAAGTGTGTCCTAAAATTGGTAATCTCCTGGGTAATTCTTGCTAAATGAAATAGTAAGTAAACCAACAAGTCACCAAGCACATTAGCCAATGTTTATTTTAAAGCAAAAGATACATGTAGTTGCTTCAAACACATTTTGCAATAAGCAGAACATTTTACGTAATAGAGTTACTTGCAACAATTTAAAATAATTCAAAAACACGTTTCCATTCTATTTCCTGAAGAAGCTAGAGTTAATCTATGTAATGAATGCTTGGTCATGGTTTCCAGACATTTCAATTCTAGGTCTTCTGCCAAATAGACAATTGACAGTAGGATTGTTTGGGCATTATTTTTTCTTATTTTAAAATGAAGAAGCTTAGGCTTAAAAGGATAAATCACTTGTCCATGTTCCCCAAACTAGCAAGAACAAAGTCAGGATTCAAAAATAGGTTGGCTAATTCCAAGTACCTTATTCTTTTGACAAATGTGCCCGAGGTTATTGGAAAGACTTCTGATGCATTGATGCATCGAATGAGACATTTGCAGCTTCCAATCTGATATCTGTGTGGAATTTGGGATCAAAGTTTGTGTTTGTCTTAGGTATCTTTTTTAAATTTCTATCTTCTGACACAATTCTTTATTCTTCTTTATTTTGGACCATTTGGATAACATACTTTATTCTTCACCAATGCATTTTAACTTTATAAAGCTTTTGTCGCATCCTGTATCAAATTTTATAAATCTAATATTGGTCAGTAAATATTTGCCTTAAATTTTCTTCTCACAAGCTATGTATAACAATATATTTCCCTGAATTCCTGGTCTCATTTTTTACTACCCATAATAGACCAATATTGACAAGATAACTTTTGATTTCAAACCAAATGAAACCTTAAAATAAATTAATTTTCTTCATATTTTATAATACATTAAACATTTTGGGGGCATTTAAAGGAAATCACAACTCTTTACTAAGATTATTTTATCCCTCTTATGCAATATGTATTTCATGTATCTCAAAGCAACATAATATTTTGCCTTCTTCTTTTATGTCACATTCACAGTAATTGGTTAGCAATATGAATATTAAAATTTTACCTATTTACCAGTGTTAACAATGATCTATTTTTTCCTTCATTTCACATTGTAAAGAAATTTATGCAGTAGAAAAGAAATTATGCTGCAATGCAATATGACTCTACTTCTTTCTTTCTTTCTTTCTTTCTTTTTTTTTTTTCATTTGTCCAGAGGGATTTTATTTAAAGATCTCATTCTCTGATGTGGAAAGGAAGACTGTAACAGTCATTTTCCCACATATCTGACTTAAAGAGTCAAACTTTTGTGTGCAATCAGAAAAAGAAAAAAAAAATCTGCAGTCATCAGCAAAGCCAAAACCATTCAGAGTTCATCCATTTTTGCATAATAATTGGAGTCATGACCTTCGCATAGAATAAGAGATAAATATATTGACTTTCATCCATAGAAAATGCTGGCTTCTAATATAGAATATTTCTAAGTGAGTACTGGCTATCTTTAAACGCCTGCCTTTCTCTAACAGCGACATTAGCCCTGCTAGAAGTGTTCCCTAATGTGGTCTAATTGACAGTCTGAATGCGAGGCCGAGCCACCTCACCGCCCCTTATGCTAACCATCCGGGCCGCTGTCCCTGGACAGGGAACAGTTGACGGTTTCAATTATGCCAGGGTCAGAAGGTCACTGGCTGGTTACTTTTCAAATCCTCATGATCACATTTCCAAAGATTCATTTTTATAATTTCATATGGGATGTCATCACTTACATGAGAGTAAGATAAGAAAGCACTTGGCCTTTATATGAAGCTAAAAATCTCTATAGAAACTAAGAATTTGATGAACTTAAGCATCTGGAAAAACAGGAATCATGCACGATCATCTTGTATTTGAAGCAGCCCACAGAGTTATATTTGATTAGGAAAGCATATTTTAACAGAATTACATTCATTTTTATTGTTTCAATCCTATTTGTGTATCTATGAATGAAAGAAGTAATTTTTAATAAGGTGGGAAAATCATTTTAGATTTACAGAAATAAAAATGCTTTAAATATTTCTATATTCTTGGATATATATATGTATATATAGTCCTAAAATGAAAAATCTAAACAGAAAGCTTAAAAAGTTTGTGAGAAATATTTTCAAAAACCATAATATTTTCTTTATATTCTAGTCTTTTTTAGCTATTATATTGGCAATCATTATTTTTTTTTAATTAAGTATTGTGGGTTTCCTTAGTTATTGCTGATAGATAGTAGAAGAAATAGAAACTTTTATTTGGGGAGGAAGTGGATTATTTATTTCATATGATGAATTCTTTATAAAACACAAGTTGAGTAGCTTCTAGTTGAACATATATTACAGTCTAAATTTAGAGTGCCATCTAGTGATGAATAAGAGTTCCATCAGATAAAGAATTCAAGAAATATTAATGTTTGTATAACATTAACTTCAACGTAGATTTCATTATGAATATGGTCAACATGATTTAGAATCTTCAATGTGAATCTAGTAGACAACATGATAATTTAAGAAACTTTAAATCCTAAGGTTTTTCAACTCATTCAATATGTCTAAACTTCAGTAACAGAAAAGTTATTTTTATGTAGATAAATAAGATACAACAGTGTTTGCCTTAAAATATTTGCTGTTAATTAATACTAACTGACCATATTTAGGGTCTTTTTGGTACACAAATGGTCCCCAACAAATTCTTGTTGATGGATTAAATCAAAAAACAAATGAACAAATGTTTCAAAACACAGTTTCAACAATATAAAACAGTAATAACAACAGTTTTAAAAATACAACTCCTCTTTCATAAAATTCGACATCTTTGTGTATTTGCTCCTTATTTTGAGTGATTAAGTATTTTTTTTAGAGTATTAAACTATGCATTGTCTTTGAAATTAAATATTAATAATTCTTGAAAAAAAAGCAAGGAAAATAAAGAAGAAGTTGGCAAGAAAAGAAAGAAAGGAAGAAAGAAAAAAGAAATGAGAATAAAAGAAAGATCAAGGAAGAGAGGGCAGGAAAAGACAGGGAAGGGAATACAATTTTATTAATGATATGCTATGTGCCAGTTACTGTAATAAATGATATGCTGCATGTCACTCCATTTCTTTCCCCATCACAAAGTTCATTTAAGTAGGAGGGCAACTGAAACTTAGTTGGGTCAAGTAAACTGTTCACCTGTTTTAAATGTTTATTTTATTTTTCTTTGCAAATAAGGGTTGCATAATGCTCATAGTCAAAATCTATACCATGAATATTTTTATAAATCAGTTGTACCGATATTTTGCAAGTTTTACTCATCTAGAGGTCTAGATTCAGTTTCAGATCTACAATCAGATCTCGAGTTTATTATTTATTTTTCATGGGATTTTGGTAACTTACCAAATTGGGAAAAATAACAAAGGTGACAGTTTTCAACCATGTATCCACCTTAGGTTTAGCTTATAATATTAATTTAGTATTTAAGCCCATTCACTGTGGTCTGGCTGACCTCATGTTTCTTAATTATGGTATTTATCTATGAACAAACAAAATGATTGCTTTGCTATAGATTAAAATCAATGAGCCAACCAAAGCAACAAAAAAGGATCTGAACCATCCTGGAAAGAGCCAGGACTGATTTTTCTTTAAGCTACAGGATCCTCTTGTAATAAGTGTCCTCTCTTTAAAATCACTCAGGTTCCTATGTGGTGAAAGAGCAGCAGGTTTCAGAGAACTTCCAGAGGTCTTAAAGACTCTGTGGCCCTTTAGTTCCACCTGACCCAGTAACTGGTTCTTAAGTCAATATTCTACCACAATCACTGATGTTAGTGCTCTCCAGTTATGCTCATTCATGGATTCTGACCAATGTCAGGAGTGATTTTTCTTAACCAGTTTACTATTTTTTAAAACAAGTAACATGGGATTCATGTCACAAATGAAAGGATAAGCTTCCCTACTAGTTTTAAAGAGTTCCTTTATCTGACCAAGTTAGTGAAAGAATAACATAGTTGATGCTTTGGGGGCACTTTCTTGAAGGGTACTGATATGAGATCTATTATATGCCAGAAAAATGGCTTCAACTCCTATCAAGCCAAATAGCATTGTTCTAATTTAGTGTCAGCCTCAATGTGATGATCATTCTGTGGAGATTTGCCAATAACCTGCTGTCATCATAGGAAGTGACTTTGGCTCAGGCATTTAGTCAGTGAGCAAGTCACAGGGGACATTCCAAAATGAGCAAGGCAGTCTCTGCCTTCAAGGATATGGAGAATTTTCTGTAGAGTATTACTTTATTCATTCCACCTTGAGGAAAAAAAAAAAAAAGAAAGAAAGGTCATGCTAAACATGTTTTGCTTTAGAATGCACTGTTTTCAGGAAATAAATTAGGGAAAACTTTTTACTTGTCAGTAAAAGCTGGCCTTGAGCAAATTTTATTCACTAGCAAGAGTTGATACATGTTGTTTTTCAGTTCTCATTTCTAATTCTACTTTTCTTTTGGAAATCACTACTTTTCACGTTGTGTGACTTTGATAGAGTTGTAAATCTAGCTGCCTGACCTACAGTGCAGAATTCTAGGGGAGTTCCTAGAAGGTCCCTCTGTCCAATCAGGTTTTTCCAATCCCTTTGTCCACTCTCAAACTATAATTAATGTTTAACTAATTTGATACCCTTTCTAAGGATCTTAATTATTTACAGTGTAACCATAGACAGAGGAAAGAAAATGGTCTTGAGATCATGGTTCCCAAACAAGAAACTCTGAGCAAGCTTTTTGTCTCAGCTGCATTATGATGACTCCTTGGAAATCACACAGAGCTGACATGAGGATTGAGACTTGGGAATGATGTTTTGCATTTCGTGTTTAATCACAAATACTAACCAGAACCCATGGAACCTCACTTTGAATAATCTGTGGTGTGCTTGTATATAAGCAATACATCTTCTAAGGGAAGGATATGGGCATTAACATAAAAGTATTTCCAGAGAGGTAGCCTTAAGAATTTCCTGCTGAGTATTACTGACTTCCAGACTCCAGAAACATGGTAGGATTGCACTCAGGTCCGGGGCGCCTGGGTGGCTCAGTCGTTAAGCGTCTGCCTTCGGCTCAGGTCATGATCCCAGGGTCCTGGGATCGAGCCCCACATCAGGCTCTCTGCTCCGCGGGAAGCCTGCTTCTCCCTCTCCCGCTCCCCCTGCTTGTGTTCCCTCTCTGGCTGTGTCTCTCTCTGTCAAATAAATAAAATCTTTAAAAAAAAAAAAAAAAAAAAAAAAAAAGGATTGCACTCAGGTCCTTTAGAGTTGAATAGGGTCTTGTGGCTAAATAAGACTGAGTGAGCAGAAAAGATAAGTGCCATTTCTGGGCTACAATATTTAATTGCTAATGTAAGATCCTTCAGGACATTCTTTGCCTCTCACATAGTAACCAGAAAAACTAAAATGGTAACTGTTTTGTCAGTACAGTTTCCTCAGGGACTATGTTGAACAGTGATCCCTGATACTCCATGGAAGATGTGTAGCCAGCACGAGAAGTAAGCTTTTATTGTTTTGGCTATTGAGATTTGAGGATTCGTATTTCAGCATCATAACATTACATAGCTCACTCTGACAAACACAATTAGCTACCTTCACTATTAAAGTATATGTCAAGGGCTCAGCTGAACTGGAGAGAAAGAACAGAGCTGTCAATTACCCATTAAAACAATAAGCCAAAATGAGGGTGGTGGTTAAACCTTTAATCACTTACCATGGTAGTATAAACAAGAAGTTAAACAAGAGAATGCACAGACTCCCTGTGTCCTATTTTCCCTCAGTTGAGGATTAGCTGTATCAGCCCAGTCATGGGGATGGTATCACTGCTGAGGGAGGCTCTAACAAAGGGCTCCTAGGGTTTTATGGACCCAGGTGCCAGGCGGAAAGGAAGTAGATGGCCAGGAGTGGAAAAAAACTGGGTATTGAGTCGAATGGAGAAAAATGACTTCACATTTTCCTTCTTTCCCCTATCAGGAATTCTCCTCAAAAGTGACTGAGGAAAGCCTTAGCCAAAGGATCTAGATAAAGAGGCTTCTAAATGAAGGCAATTGGATGAGGAAGGTGATATGCCTAAGAGTAAGGCCTGCCAGGGGGTTCTGAGCTCTTAACTGAAACTCCCTCAGAGACTGCAATGCACTGGTTGTGCACCAAGCATGTTGTGGGGAAGGCAGATTTTCTGTATGAGACTTGGTAATCGCCTGTGGTCAGGCCTGAAACATCACACAAGATTTTTGGCCAGGAGCTGGACTCCATAATGTAGACTCAAAACATCAAGAATGTATCTGCTTTGACACCACGGGTCGAGGATTGCTGGTTATTTATTTATGTATTTACTTATTTTTTAAGGGTCAGAGTTTTTGTTGTTGTTGTTGTTTGTTTGTTTAATCAGTTTATTTCAGTTATCTATGGTTGCACAACAAACTGCCCCAGAACTTAGTGGCTTAAGCAACCATTTTTATATGCTCACATTTGTAGAGTAAACAAATTAGAAAGGGCTAAATTGAGCCCTTTTGGTATCATCTGGAGTAGCTGTGACTGGAGGTGGTCCTTCTAAGATGGCCTCTCCATTCACGTATCTGTGGCCTCAGTATTCCTTAGTCTCTCTCTTTCTTTCTGAGTCTCTTTCCACAGTTAATCCTCTGATTTTACGGTGTCTCATCTTCAAGTGTCTTCCCATGTGACTAGGGTTTCTCACAAATTCATTGTCCCAGGGCAAATTACATTTCTTCTATGATGGCTGGCTTCCAAGTGGCAGGAAGTAGAAGTTAACGGTCAGATAAGGAGCACACCTAGAACTAACACCTGCCTTGTTTGTTTCGTTTGCCAGTGAAGTCACAAAGCCCATTCAGTTTTAAGTGGGTAGGGAATTAAATTCTACCTCTTGTTGGAGGAATGGCAAATCACACTGTAGTAGCACATATGGAATGGGAGATATTGTTGTGGTTGTCTTTGGAAAACAAATCTGCCATATATCCCTTGTTGGTAAGTTTAGGAAGACTGGAATACTAACTAGCTCAAAGAACATCTGCAGCAAGGTATTTATATGTCCTAAGAGTAAAAAAAAATATACAAATTACTACAAAGCAGCATATACACATAATATGTTATGTAAGAAGGAAGAGGATAAAAAAAGTTTAATTTTAAGGCACAATGTTTGTTTCTTTGGGAGGCTTTATATTAGTTTTTTATTGCTGCTATAAGAAATTTTCATACCCTTAGTGGCCTATAGGCCAACTCCTATTTTTTATCTCACAGATTTCTAGGTCAGAAATCCCAGTGGGCTCAGTTGGTTTCTCTGTTCCAGGTCTTAGAACGTCAAAATCAAGGCAACCAAAAGTTTGGGTTTGGGGAAAGATCCATTTCCAAGCTCATTCAGGTTGTTGACTGAATTTAGTTTTTTGAAGTTGTTGGACTGAAGTCCCTGTTTCTTTGCTGGCTGTTAGTTGAGGGTCAGTTTTTGATTCTAGAGGCTGACTTATTCCTTATGCTTTCCATGTGGACCCCTCCAGCAACAAGGGGTTGAGTCATTGTTATGATTCCAATCCCTCTGGTTTATTCCGTGCCATATCTGTCTAATTCCCGGAGGACATGCGATTATAAGGGCTCATGGGAATATAGTGCACCCACCCAGATAATCCAGAATAATCCCACTATTGTACCATTTATAAATTTAACTTCATTTGCAAAACCCCTTTTGCAATGTAACATAACATATTGTTAGATTGCAGGAATTGGGGCATGAGCATATTTAGAGGGATACTCTGTCTACTACAGATTAACAAAAAGCATTTGATCTGTGTTTTGACAGATGGAGAGCATATTTCAGGACCACAGAAGTTGAAGATATGGCAGAATGTGGACTGTCTTGAACTTATGTTAGAAAGTTTAAATCTGTTTCTACTAGAGTTAGATCCGTGGTATTGGGGCAGACAATGATATGATTTTCTTTGTGTTTCTAAGAGGTAGATTTGCTGCAGATGTGGAAAAGTCTTTAGATGCAGGTAGTTGGTTTGAGGTTTAAATACCAGGAAGAGATGATAATGTTCTATATTGTGGCTTACACATAAGACTGAGAATAGAAAAAGAGAAGAATTTCAAGGGAATAGGAATGCAAGTATTTGGCAATCAGCATTCTCTGTTATAAAAGGGGCTTTATTAATTTCTAAAGTCTTTGTAAGTTTATTTGGAAACATGAGGGTGGTATTTTTTTCAAAATTGGGGAGAACATGGAAAAATAATACTTTTGGTTGGAAATACAATGATTTTGGGATGTGTTTAGACTACCTTTAAGGAGATATTCTTGAGGTAACTAGATGTATTCATAGGTTAAAAATTCAAGAGAGAGATAAAAATATGCAGGCATACTTGTGATTTTCTAATTTTTTTCTTTTTTTTAAAAAATATTTTTTTTATTTATTTGACAGACAGTGAGAGAGAGAGAGAGCACTAGCAGGGGAAGTGGCAGGCAGAGGGAGAAGCAGGCTTCCCGCTGATCAGGGAGCCCGATGCGGGGCTCGATCCCAGGACCCTGGGATCATGACCTGAGCCAAAGGCAGCCGCTTAACCGACTAAGCCACCCAGGCACCCCTAATTTCTTTTAAATAATGGAAATAATGATTATGTTGATATTTGGAGGACCCATGTCTTCTAAAAGTCCACAAGGAAAACTTGGAAAACATCATGCCTCTTGTTTTAGTCCATTTGGGCTGCTATAAGAAAATACCACAGACTGGGCAGTTTATAAATATCAGGAATTTATTTCTCACAGTTCTAGAGGCTAGGAAGTCCATGATTAGGGTGGCAGCATGGTCAGATGAGAGGCCTCTTCCTAATTTTGCTGTGACCTCACAAGGAGGAAGACGCAAGGGAGAACTGTGGAATTTTTTTTTTTTTTTTAAGCACTCACCTCATTCATGAGCACTCCACTCTTCTGACCTACTTACTTTCCAAAGGCCCCATCATTTTAGGATTTCAACATATGAATTTTGAGGGGCCACAAACATTCAGATCATAGCATACCTTTTTCCCTAACATACCCCTAGAGGCATGATATATACTTTTTCTTATCATAATAATAGATTTGGTTTGGTTTGGTTGGTTTTAATAATGCTTGAACAAAACATGTCTTGAAGTTTTTATAATTTATCTTTTTAGCATTTAAAGCTCTGTCTTAATTGACAAGATTTTGACTATGAAATCAACAATGTCTCTGGATTACTTATTTTGCTACATAAAGGAAACTTGTTGTTTATTAGAATTTGTCCCCAAATGGAATGAACAATGTTAAAATACCTAAGTGGGATAAAACTAGAACCTCAGTATAGTTTGGGAGGTAAGTAAAATATCACGAAATAAAATAAAGTTTTATATTTATACTTAGTAACACACACACACGTCCCCCACTATTTGAATTTCAAATTGTGAAGAGGTAATGAAAAGTCACAGAATTAATGGTACAAATACAATTTTGTGGACAACAGAATTTTGCAGTGGGGAAATTCTTCTTTTAACCCTTATTGCCTACTCAAACAGTTTTCTGACACTAGGGTTACTCAGCATAAATGCTTAAAAATAAATGTTCTAAAGGAAGCTGTTGCACTTATATAACTAATAATAATGTTTCCATGTCCCATTACTCTGCTTGTCTGATTCCACATTGTGGAGCAATTATGGCTTTGTTAAGCTTTTCCACAAGACTTTCTCTGAGAAGAGTATAACGCATAGAAAAATGATCTTTGTCTAAATATATATATATGTATATATCGTATATATGATCTTGAACACTATGGGTTTGAACTGCACAGGTCCACTTACAAGTGATTTTTTTTTTAAATGGTGCAGTCCTATAAATGAATTTTCTCTTCCTTATGTTTTTTAAAAAATAACATTTTCCTTTCTCTAGCTTACTTCATTGTAGGAATATAGTATATAAAACCTGTAACATACAAAATATATGTTAATTGACTGTTAATGTTATCATTAAAACTTTTAATAAGAGGTTATTAGTAGTTAAGTTTTGGGGGAGTTAAAAGTTATACGTGCATTTTTGACTGTTCAGGGTGTTACTTCTATTCTATCATCTATCTATCATCTATCTATCTATCTATCTATCTATCTATCTATCTATCTAAAGCAAGATTTGCGCCATTATTGGACAGTTTTACCTCAGAAAACAGATAAATTAAAATATGGGTATCGTGGGAAATTTTTCATAGTGGGGACATTTGATTATTTTATTCCTGTCTAGTTTTAGTAAATTCTTATGTTATTTGAATTTATTTGTTTTCTTTCTGATTTTTGTATGTTTTTGTTTTAGAGAATTACTATTTTGCAATGTGAAAAATTTCAGAATAAATATTATGAAGTTTATAAGCAACAATAAATTAGTTGATTGTTGGGGTTAATGTAGAGCATGGAATCAGCCACAGTACCCGGCTTGCCAAAATGTAACATGGAGGCCACTGAGGGCAGGGAAGGTTTCGGAGAAGGGCCTAGGCCTTTGAATGCCGAGGCCTGCATGACCACTCCTTGCCACTGTAGGGAGTTGCCTTCCCCGAAGCTTTCTTAGCCCAAAGAGCCGCCCTGTGACCTAAGAGAGGTATGCATTGTCCCTTAGGCTATGTTTAGCAGAACTCGTAGAACATGCAGATTAGCATATTGTATTTTTCCAGTAAACAGATCCTCCTAGTTTCAGTAAGACCCCTTGTCACACATCACATGCGTGTGAAACAGTGATAAAGATTTGTGATTATCCTGAAGGACCAATAAAAGTGGGAGCAAAGAAGAGCAAAGGGTTTCGTCTCTGAGCGTTGACCCCCTTGCCTTCTCCTCTCTTTCAGAGCAAAGTTTGGAGTCATCTTTCTTCCGTCGGTACAGGAATTGCTGGCCATTCCCGGCACTTGATATACCCTGCAAGTGTCTGAAGGTTAAATTAATATTTGTCAAGTTAGGACTGAATAGATAAGGCCACTAGGGACCCAGAAGAAAAATAATGTGGGCATAAGCCCATTATTGTTAATAGTCTGTTAAATGTCTCTAAATCTTTGAGCCCCTTGAACAGACCTTGAATTTGGTCTACACCTGGGTATTTTCATTAGAAATATTGTAATATGTGAATATTGATTAATCGCAATTATTTGGTATAAAATAATATCAATGCTGGACACATTGTATGTTTTTCTTATTTCTGGTATTCACATAATGCTGACTAATTTTGATCACAGGTTTGCAATTATTAATCAAATATGGACTGATTCAAAAAACACCTTAAAATTTTTCTTACATTTTATTCTATAACATTAGGGTTTACTTTTACTTTTTTACCTCATTCTCTGAAAAAAAAAAAGGGGGTAAAAAAATCAGGTGACTTCTATATCATAATAAAGAGGATAATCCAACAAGAAGATCGAACAGTGGTAAATATTTATGCACCCAAATATATAAGGCAATTAATAACAAATATAAAGGAACTAATTTATAATAACAAAATAATAATAGAGGACTTTAACACCCCACTTACAGCAATGGACAGATCTTCTAAATAGAAAATAAACAAGGAAACAATGGCTTTGAATGACACACTGAACCAGATGGACTTAACAGATATACTCAGAACATTCCATCCTAAAAGAGCAGTATATACATTCTTTTCAGGTGCACAGAGACATTCTTCAGAGTAGATCACATATTAGTCCACAAATCAGGACTCAACAAATACAAAAAGATTTAAATCATACCATGCATCTTTTCTGACCATGATGCTATGAAACTAAAATTCAACCACAAGAAAAAAATTAGGAAAACCACAAATATATGGAGATTACATAGCATGCTACTAAACAATGGATGGCTCAACCAGGGAATCAAAGTAAAAATTAAAAAACAAACAAACATGGAAACAAATGAAAATAGTCGAAAACCTTTGGGATGCAGCAAAAATGGTCCTAAGAAGGAAGTATACAGCAATACAGGTTTTCCTCAGCAAGAAAAATCTAAAAAAAAAAAAAAAAACCCAAATAAAAAATCTAATCTTAAACCTAAAGTAGCTAGAAAAGGAACAACAGTTGAGACTAAAGCCAGCAGAAGGAAGGAAATAATAAAGATTAGAACAGAAATAAAGAATATAGAAACTAAAAGAAACAACAAAATAAAATCCCAATAGAACAGATCAATGAAACTAGGAGCTGGTTGTTTGGAAAAATTCATAAAATTGGTAAGTCTCTAGCCAGACTTATTAAAAAGAAAAGAGAAAGGATCCAATTAAATAAAATCACAAATGAGAGGAGAAATAACAACCAACACCACAGAAATACAAACAATTATAAGAAAATATTATGAAAAACTATATGCCAACTAATTGGACAACTGGAAGAAATGGATAAATTCCCAGACACATATAAACTACCAAAACTGAAACAGGGAGAAATAGAAAACTTGAACAAGGCTAATAACCAGCAAAGAAATTGAATTAATAATCAAAAACCTCCTAATAAACAAAAGTCCAGAGTCAGTGGCCTCACGGGCAAATTCTACCAAACATTTAAAGAAGAGTTAATACTTATTCTTCTCAAACTGTTCCAAAAAATAGAAAAGGAAGGAAAACTTCCAAACTCATCTATGATGCTAGCATTACCAAAACCAGATAAAGACTCCACTAAAAAAGAGAATTACAGGTCAATATCCAGGATGAACATGGATGCAACAATTCTCAATAAAATACTAGCAAACCAAATCCAACAATACATTAAAAAAAATCACTCACTGCAATAAGAGAGATTTATTCCTGGGTTGCAAGTGTGGTTCAAAATTCATAAATCAATCAACATGATACACCACATTAATAAAAGAAAAATATAAGAACCACAAGATCATTTCAATAGATGCAGAAAAAAACATTTAACAAAATACAACATCCATACATAAAAAAACCCTCAATCCTGGAGGGGAGGTGCGTGGGGGGATGGTGTAATTGGGTGATGGGCATTAAGGAGGGCACTTGATGTAATGAGCACTGGGTGTTATATGCAACTGATGAATCACTACATTCTACTCTTGAAACTAATAATGCACTACATGTTAAAAATTGAATTTAAATAAAAATTAAAAAAATGAAACAAAACAAAAAAACCCTTAACAAAGTAAGTTTAGAGGGAACATACCTCAACATAATAAAGGGCATATATGAAAAACCTACAACTAATACCATCCTCAATGGGGAAAAACTGAGAGCTTTTCTTCTACAGTCAGGAACAAGACAGGGATGTCCACTCTCACCACTGGGATGATACTATTTTACAGAGTACTGGAAGTCCTAGCCACAGCAATCAGACAGCAAAAAGAAATGAAAGGTATCTAAACCAGCAAAGAAGAAGTCAAACTTTCATTATTTGCAGATGACATGATACTCTATATAGAAAACCCAAAAAACTCCACCAAAAAATTGATACACAAATTCAGTAAAGTCTCAGAATACAAAATCCCAAAGTATGTAAATTGTTTGCATATCTACACCAATAAGGAAGCAGGAGAAAGAGAAATCAAGGAATCAATCCCATTTATAACTGTACCAAAAATCCTAAAATGCCTAGGAATAAACCTAACCAAAGAGGTGAAAGATCTATACTCTGAAAACTATGAATAAACACTGATAAGGGGCACCTGGGTGGTTAAATCAGTTGAGTATTGAATTCTTGGTTTTGGCTCAGGTCATGAGCTCAGCGTTGTGAGATCGAGCCCCATGTCAGGTTCTGCCCTGAGCGTGCAGTCTTCTTGAGATTCTCTCCCTCTACCCCTGCTGCTCCCTCCCTCTCCCCCACCTCTAAAAAATAAATATTGAAATAAATAAATAAATACTCTTAAAATGAAAAAAACACTGATGAAAGAAACTGAAGATGACACAAAGAAATGGAAAAACATTCCATGCTCATGGATTGGAAGAACAAATATTGTTAAAATGTCTACCCAAAGCAATCTACACATTTAACGCAATCCCTATCTAAATACCACCAGCATTTTTCACAGAGCTAGAACAAACAATCCTAAAATTTTTATGGAACCACAATAGACCCCAATTGACAAAGCAACCTTGAAAAAGCAAAGCAAAGCTGAAGGCATCACAATTCTGGACTTCAAGTTATATTACAAAGCTGTAGTAATCAAAACAGTATGGTACTGCATGAAAATAGACACATAGATCAATAGAACAGAATAGAAAACACAGAAATGAACCCACAACTGTTTAGTCAATTAATCTTTGGCAAAGCAGGAAAGAATATCCAATGGGAAAAAGACAGGGTCTTCAATAAATGGCATTGGGAAAACTGGACAGCAACATGCAAAAGAATGAAACTAGACCACTTTCTTATGCCATACATAAAAATAAATTCCAAGTGGATTAAAGACCTAAATGTGTGACATGAAACCATTAAAATCCTGGGGAACATAGGCAGCAACCTCTTTGGCATTGGCCATGGCAGCTTCTTACTAGATATGGCTCCTAAGGCAAGGGAAACAGAAGCAAAAATAAGCTTATTAGGACTTTATCAAAATAAAAAGCTTCTGCAGAGTGAAGGAAATAATCAACAAAACTAAAAGACAACCTATGGAATAGAAGTTATTGGCAAACGACATATCTGATAAAGGGTTAGTATCCAAAATATATAAGGAACTTATAAAACTCGACACCCCAAAAAACAAATAATACACTTAAAAATGGGCAGAAGACATGAATACACATATTTTCAAAGATGACATCCAGATGGCCAACAGACACATGAAAAGATGTTCAATATCACTCATCATTAGGGAAATACAAATCAAAATCACAATGAAATACCACCTCACACCTGCCAGAATGGCTAAAATTAACAACACAGGAAACAATAGGTGTTGGCAAGGACGTGGAGAAAAGGAAACCCTCCTATACTATTGGTGGGAATGCAAACGGGTGCAGCCACTTTGGAAAATAGTATGGCGGTTCCTCAAAAAATTAAAAATAGAACTACCCAGGATCCAGCAATTGCACTACTAGGTATTTACACAAAGAATACAAAAATACTAATTCAAAGGGATACATGCACCTCGATGCTTATAGTAGCATTATCTACAATAGCTAAATTATGGAAAGAGCCCAAGTATCCATCGACTGATGAATGGATAAAGAAGATGTGGTACATATACACAACAGACTACTATTACTCAGCCATAAAAAGAATGAAATCTTGCCATTTGCAATAACATGGATGGAGCTAGAGAGTATAATATTAAGTGAAATAAGTCAGTCAAAGACAAATACCATATGATTTCACTCATATGTGGAATTTAAGAAATAAAACAAATGAGCAAAGGGGAAAATGAGAGAGAGAGAGAGAGAGAGGCTAACCAAGAAAGAGACTCTTAACTATAGAGAACAAACTGACGGTTATCAGTGAAAAGGTGGGTGGGAGCATGGGTTAAATAGGTGATGGAGATTAAGGAGTATACTACTTGTGATGAGCACCTACATGGAAGTGTTGAATCACTATATTGTACACCTGAAACTAATACTACACTGTATGTTAACTAACTGGAATTTAAATAAAAACTTAAAAAATATCAGGTACCTTATTTTTGTTAACCGGCTAATCCTGTTTTAGTTTCTCGTTCTTTGAACTCCACTTATTTACTCGAGTATTTTCATAATCTGTTGCAAAAAGAAAGAGAACAGAGACTAAAATGACTTGCATCATACTGATGTATTAATGTCACACTCAACATGTGACAGTTTATTTGGTTTACTAATGGATACAAACAATAACATCAAAATGCAGAGTGTAAGAATTATTGGCAATATTGGCCATTATTTATACTGAACAAAAGTGTTATTTAGAAGAAGGAAAAAAATCAATAACTTACTTGAATTCAGTGGAATACATTAAATCTTTTTGTTTATTTTGACAGTAAAAGTAAATTGCAGAATAAAGAAAAAAACCCTGCAGTCAAACACTAATCCACTTGCTATCTAAACTTATACATATGCATATACACAGGCACACAAATCAGTCACACATGTTAAGATATCTAATGATTTTCTGTTGCTTAAAAGCTAGAATCTTATTTAATTCATAGAACATTAGAGCTGGGCAAACCTTAAACATTACATCATTTGAGGCTGTCTTTTTATTGCCAAGGTCATAGAGTGAAAGTGCTTAAAATGAGAGTCAATTCGTCTTCCAAGTCCAGTTTCCTTTTTGCTATAACACTTTGTCCCATCTATCTAGAAATCCCAGAAAGAATATAATAAAAGCACATTTCTAAAATCCCAAGATCATTTTAAGGGATAATGCCTTCTTCCACCTTCATGTTCCAGGAGCTTGTTATTCGATTTTTGATCCCCAACATATTAGAGGCTTTGCTAACGGCTCTTTCTAGTGCTGAATCATCCAACATAAGAAAGTTTCTCCATTTAGTGTATGAAAAGGTTAGAATGAGTTTGGAAACTTAAATGCATTTGATATTAGTGACAGTTATTTGTTTAATATTTTCATTATAGACAAATCTATCTTAAAGGTTTTTATTTTCTATCTGTATTCCTAGACTAGGAATTACCAGTACAAATTGCTGAATTGTATAGTATAGGAAAGCCAATGATAAACAAGCTCAACTCCATTCTAGAATATTATACTTTAAAAAAATCTGATATAAGTCCCTAAGACTTTTAATTTATTCCATGATATTTTTTGAAGTTAAGAAATTTAACTTTGTTAGATGAACACCATTTTTGATCATCCTATGATTCATTATTCATTTACTCATTAGTTTATTCAACACATATTTTTGAGTGCTTTCTATGTACCTGAACCTTAATGGGTTATTTTATCTAATAGAACTCTTTCTAATTGAGGATTCTGTTTCTAAGTTTTAGAGACTCAAAACTGCAGTTTTCATAAATTGAATAAGAGCTAAGTAAATCTTCAAATAAAATGCCATTTTGGTTAATTAATTTTTTCCAAAGGAGTATTCCATCTGATGTAGACAGGGAGATAAAGGAGTGTGATTTTCAAGTAATTATACTAGTTGAAGGGACACAGAATAGAGCAATTAGAAATGAAGGCTCTTGGTCCAATCTGCCTGGGTTCAAATTCCCGGTCTGCCACGGGCTAGCTGTGTGACCTTGGCCAAGTTACCTACTTCTTCATTTTAAGTTGCTAATAATGAAGATTAAGATCATAATATTGAGTTAATTGATATAAAGATAAACAGAGAAAAACCTGGTACATGTTAGATTTTATTGCTAGCATAAAAGCTTTTGGTAAATAGGGGCTCCTGGGTAGCTTAGTCGGTTAAGCGTCTGCCTTCGACTCAGGTCATGATTCCAGGGTCCTGCGATGGAGCCCCGCATCGGACTCCCTGCTCAGCGGGGAGCCTGCTTCTCCCTCTCCCACTGCCCTTGCTTGTGCTCCCTCTCTCACTGTGTCTCTCTCTGTCAAATAAATGAATAAAATCTTAAAAAAAAAAAAGAAGCTTTTTGTAAATGGTATTTTAATAACAGTTACAATTTAGGCAAGAACAAAAAGGAGACTATTCTATGCCCAAGAAAGGATGTCAAGAATAGTCAAATATTCATGTGTAAAGCACCCAGAGAGGTGAGAGCAAAAAAACAGAGATTGTAAATTTAAGATGCAAAAAGAAAAATGAGAAGAAATTGTCAAGAAACACCAGGATAATGAGAGCAAACAAAGAGTACAGACGAACAAGGGGTTAGAGTTCTGCAGTGTTGATAAAACCAAAGAATGATACAGTCATACAGGGATGGAAATGTTTTTCATTAAATTTAGAACCTAGGAGGCTTTTAACTTCTTTACAGAGAATATTTTGAATTCAGGCATGGAGAGAGAAATTAAATTGTTGGATTTTAAAATGTCAGTAGTGAATGAGATCCAGGAAACGACTCAAAATATAGAATACATTTTCTGTAATTCAAATGAAAAGTGAAGGAGAAAGAGAGTTTGAGGGTCAGAAGCATAGAGATATTTGTTCTGTATTTGTTGTCCTTATTGCTATTGAGATGGATACATACTTAAATTGGGAGAGGATGATTGTCTAATAAAGTTAGGAACCTTTTCATGGAGCAATGTCCATGAGAAGATGGGGAATAAAATTATCAAAAGCACATACATCTGGAATAGGCTAAAAGACAAAAGGGGGGTGACATCTCAAAGCAGGTAAATTTCAAACTTCTGGATCTATTCTCTTTCATGCTTCACCTACTTATTGCTTCATAGATAAAATTCAATTCCAATGAGCTTGAAAATCCTTCACATTCTCACTCTTCCTCTTATGGTGACATTAAATGTCTTGCCCAGAGCCTTGCTTGTGCTTTGGGATTTCATTTAACTTTTGAGAAAACAGTGTCCGAATCATCTAGGTATTTTTTTTAATTGCTTCAAAATAACTATATTTTCCCCCATCTTAATATTACACATTATCTGATTTTTTCTTATTTTGTCTTTCCATGACAAGGAAAAAAAATGGACATTACTCAATGTTTTAAATAAAAAGTGACAATGACCTTAGGCAGTTCAAAAATGATAAGGATAGGCCTTAAATGTATTTTCACTGGAAGTATTTTTGAAATAGTTTCCAGTAAACAAAATGGCTAAGTATTCTCTCTTTCTCTTAAAAACAATTCCAGAAGACAAAGCATATAACAAGCCTGAAAGTCTCAAGGATCAGCCCTAGAACTTCTCTGTCTGTCAACATTCAATTTTGTTAAGGTACTGCTACTTGCCTTAACAGATAAATCTTGATTTCTCAAAGATTTCACAAAAAATATCTTATTGGCAACTGGAAGGTAAAAGTAAAGCAGAAGCTGTTTTGTAGCTCACATATATTGTTGCTTATCTGCTGGCTTAATTCAATGACATGAGGCAGTGGCTGGGCTTGGACGGCCTTCACTTTCCTATGTTTTCGCTCTTAGCTTCCCACACTTCTGGGTCCGGAGAGGGTGTTTATCACATGCCAAAGGACCCAATTTCTACAAGTTTCCTCCCCCATCGAGATCAGAGGCAACAAGAACTGATACAGGTTTCAGAGTCCATCTTAATGGGAGTCCAGCTCATTCTAATTGGTTCCAGCTTGATCTTTCATGATCTCCCCCACTTTGCATGCAGCTTTCTTTCTTGACTTGCCTGCCCTGTCTGCTTTTATTTCCAGCATCAGACTTTATTAGAAGAGTTTTAGGGACTACTTAATTAGCACCCCAAATTGCTTAAAGCTCAAATTCCTATAACCAAAAATAAATGCATGAATGAATGAATGAATGAATGAAGGGTGTATGTGTGTATATGCAACACAATATATATTATGCTAATAGTTTTGCTTCTCTAATTAAACCTTGACTGATAAATCCAGTTTTTATCTTTAGCATAAACTCTCCTCTGTAATCTATACTGATATGCAATTGCCTGCTCCAATAACTTTAAATTTATCATACTTTATTTATTTAAATTAATTCCTTTATTTTAGAGAGAGTGAGCAAGCATAAGGAGGGAACCCTGAGATCACTATGTGAGCTGAAACCAAGTTGGTTGCCCAACCGACTGAACTACCCAGGTGCCCTTATCATATTTTAAATTTATCAAACTTGAAGCAAAACTTCTAAATCCCACTCCAAAACTACTATTGCACATACATGCTCATATCAATAAACAGATATTGCAACCTCTTCAGTTCAGGTTTGGGAACATCTTCTATGTTGCTCTTTTTCTTATACTGACTATTCACCTATGACTTCTTTAAGAAATAAAATTTGAAGCTCATCCAATTATTTATTTCACTTCATATACTAATAAAACAATAGATTAATTAATGTAATCCATACTTTCTTGACTACAGAATGATCTTGCAAGTTTACAATTATATTTTTGAAACAATAAGACATAATACTTTTCTTTAGTAGTTTAAAATCTAATTGTGGAAGAAAAGATCCAAATAATAACAACAGCAATTACCAATCTTTGGAAGGCTGATGATGAGTAAGTTTAATTAAAGATGAACGAGAAGAGGAAAGAAGAGAAAGAAGTGGAGAAAGAAAAACAAAAAGGAGAAGAACCACATTTGGGCACATTGACATAGAGCTGAATGAAAACAGGCTGGAGATTTAGAGGAGCATATTGTGGATTTTGAGCTAAACCTAGAAGAACAAATATGGTTTAGATGAAAAGAAAGATGGGGAAAAAGAGTACCATCCTAAAGTGCTCAAAAAAAGAAAGTGCAAGAAGGGCAAAGACTGCCATTATGTTTGGACAGTAAGCAAGAGTAAATGATTAAGTTAATATAGCACAGTAAAATCAAGGTGCTAATGCATACTTCAGTTCACGATGAGCTCTCCCTACCACCCCATTTGCCATTAAGTTGATATTTTAGCAGTAATTATATATTAAAGGTCATTTCATTCTTCATTTATTTTAAATGAACTTCTACTAATCAGTTTATTTATTTTTATTTTTATTTTTATTTTTTTTTTCAAAGATTTTATTTATTTATTTGAGAGAGAGAATGAGAGACAGAGAGCATGAGAGGGGGGGGGGTCAGAGGGAGAAGCAGACTCCCTGCTGAGCAGGGAGCCCGATGCGGGACTCGATCCCGGGACTCCAGGATCATGACCTGAGCCGAAGGCAGTCGCTTAACCAACTGAGCCACCCAGGCGCCCTATTTATTTTTATTTTTAACAGCACTTCTTTTCAGTATATTATAGGGTATATTAATACATTTAAGATAATGTTTACATTGATCATTCCAGATAGAATCAATGTGATTATTTGGTTGTTTTGATATATTTTAGATGTTCAGGAAATGAATATTTAAACAAAACAGAAAAGATTTTGAAGTTTATAAATAAATGCACTAGGCCTTTGTAATCATATAAAGGATCAGATAAAATGATAAATTGGCTGATAAAAAAGTGTTTACATGTAAAGTTGCTGATTTTTCAGTATGTTCACTGAAGAATTATTTTTAAAAATCGTAATAAAAATTCAGAAATGTGTGCCTCTATAAATTAGAAAGCTGAATACAAATAGAAAAGTATTCAAAAAACTTCTTTCTCATACATACAGTTTCATTAATCCAAAGCTCACAAGCCTTTAAGAAGATGACTTGAGTTTTCCTAAATTTCCTATTCAAATTTGATAAAAGCAAAGATTTAGGATGGTTCCATTGGAGGAAAGAGATATCAGGTAGAAGACTTCTGGGACATAAGCTGCACTTCCTATGAACAAATGAAGTATTTGTACATTTATATTGATTTTATGATTTTAGATTTCATTAAATGCTTAGTTCTCTGACCAGAGTTAGTAAGGACTTTGGTTTCTGTGTAATGTTTCAAAGCTGGTTTAGTGCACCTTCACAAGTGATGTCCCAAATTGAGCTAGCAAAACTATAGATATTATGACTGAATAGAGCCTTTCTGGCCTTAAGAAAGCTGAGTTTTCATAAAATATGTGTTGTTAAAAATCCCTCAGAAATTATTTATTTTATGTATATTTGTGAGAAACATATTATCCATTCAAAATTTGATTTGTGAACTTCTGCTTGACTAAAGTGATCAGTAATTATTTTTTACTTAATAAATTTGCTTTTATTTATAAATGGATTTTTATAACAGGAATGGGGATAAGACAAGAAAGAAGATGTGCAATTTCACAATAATTTACATTCAAATGAACTAAAATTAATAAAGAAATTAGAAAAACTCTCTTAATAATCCAAATAAAATGTCAGACTACAACTTTTCTTGTTAGTAATGGGGGATGGTGAGGAGGAAGAAAACAATGGTTGACTAGTGAAAAAGAAGGATAGAAGACCTATACTCTTGAGTACTTAATATGTGATAAACGTTTTATGCATCATTTCTTATTTATTATATTGATCTTTAAGTTCATATATAGAGTGGGACCTCTAAATCACTATGGTAAGAAAGCTATATGACAGTAGAGCTTAAATCTAAACCTCAATTTGTTTGATGCAACTATAATATTACGAAGGATACTCAAAGACATTGGAGGATGCTTAAAGAAAATGAAAACAAAATATATTCTTAATAAATTGGGAGATCAGAATCAAAACCAGAAAGAAAGAAGAACAAAAGAGCATCCCCCTTCATTCTGTCCCATGCAATATACTTACAACACGTGGACTGAACTAAAAACCATTAAAATATTAAATTTATATTTTTGTACATAAAATATTACATATATAAAATGTATGTGTGTGTGTATATGAGAGAGAGACTAATGCAGGATAATTGATAGTTTCAATATTTCAACATTTTCTAATCATTTGGAATGAATTCAATAATATGACATTTGCAAAATATCAGAGGAAATCTTTAGTGTGTTTAGCATATTTTCTATTTCACTAGGCAGCTCTTTCTAATGAGCAATTAATATGTTATTTGTATATAGCTGAATACATTATCGTGAATCATCTCAACTAGGAACTTTACGCACAATGATGAAGGTTGTAAGTCCAACTTACAAACTTCAAACAAAATGCTTGTTCCTTCCTATATTTATATATGGGTTTTTCTTTTTTTTTTTTTTTTTTTTTTTCATGAAATAGCCCCTGTGCTCTGATTGACATTTTAGGCTCTTACAATTTAAAATTGCACTTTGGAAACAGGGTAAAATTTGGGGAAATTAGGAATTGAGTAATAGTCACTTGAAGTAGTATTTTCCTCAGTAAAAAAAATTGATATATATAAAATTTTTGTTAGTTCTACTTAAACTCTTTAAATACAAGTTTCTGAATTTTTATATAACTTTTAAGAGGGGGAAAAAAGAAAATTGCACTTTGATACCTTTAGCTTCAGTCAGATTCAGGACATAATATCATAATAGAATTACTATAAGAAATCTGACAAAAATGGCTTAAATCTGAAGGTATCTGTTAAGGGAAATATATCTGAAAGAAGCTAGGCCATGACAATATTAGCGAATTTATTGAGCATTTACTATGCTCTAGCTAGCTACCCACACACTCTACATGCTTGACTCATTTTACCTTCATTTTGGAAATACAGAAATGGAAGCAAAGATGAGTTTATAAACTCCTCAAATAAAAGTCACAAATTTAATAAATGTTGGAAATTGGATTAACATCCAACCTCTGATGTATATATATTGCAGTGCATTGAATATATATTCAATGGGAATATGGTGACCAGACCTAGATACAGTATTATCCAAGTTGAAGATGGTACTATCTTCCTTTTTCTTCATACCCTCTGTCATCACTTTTCCCAGTCCCTGATTTCCTGTTTTTATTTTTTCTTTCCAATTCACTCTAGGTAGAGCAGCAATTAAAACTATAGTTCAGGGTTATAATCTTCTGATTTCTGTTTTTAGAGTAACCAGATCTGTGAAAGTTTCCACTTTAATGAATATGTTAGTAGAAGTCACGATGAAAAGAAATGAAAAACAAAAGTTCTGTAAAGATATTGATTTCTCCCAATGAACATAAACTGTGGCAGGGAATAACAGGACATTCTCATTGTCTATATTGTCAATATCTAAATGGGGAGGAGTGTTTAAGTAAAAACAAGGCCAGTCTTTGTCATGTCTTCGATATGGCAAATTGCCATTACTTTTAGTATCTTGAAGTTCAGACAGGTAACAACCTGCTCTCCATTTAGGTAATTTAGTCCTTGTGAAAGAAGATTGGCAGAAGGGGAAGAAAGTGAAGTATTCTGTTTATCCAAAGAAAAAGAGATCCTGGGCACTAAGTGCACAATCTTCTCTCATGTTATCCTGACAAGACACTTTTCTTTATACATAGGAAGAATCATTTACAGGACAAAGGGTAATTGAGATACTGACTTTAACCACTCTTTGATCTTAGAAACCTGTCCATTTGCTATACAATCCAAAGGCAGCGGTGGCTACTTTACTGTCCTTTCAAAAAAGAAATTCCCTTTGGATGGTCAAAGATTGAATGTCTACACAATATAACATTTATAAATACATACTTAAATTCTGAACTAGTGACGACCAGCTTTTAACACATTTAGCAGGTGTTAGAAATAAAGTAAAAGCAACATGGGGTTGCTATTTATGAAGTTTTGCTTAAATCATTATCAAGTGATCACTAACTGATTCTTTGACTCCTGTTTTTTGATCCTCAGGTAACAAAGAAAGTGCAGTTCTAGTGTCATATGGAAGTCCTTAAGAATAATTTAAAGATTGTAGGCCACTCTAAAGCCATATAAAATTTCATTTTCAACCCTGGCTCGAAGGAACAAGATTCTACAGTATTTAAAATAGATTTCTCCATCATTAAGTATCCATTAGGCTAGAAGGAATGAAAACATATGCATTGGTTATTTAAATATTAGACACCATATCCATTTCTAAAAAGCATGGATTTAAGTTTGACTTAATAGCTTGAAAGCTTTCTTTAAAAAATCAGGAGAGAAAGCTATTTATAACAAAGATAGCATTCTGAGACCCTAATTATTCATGTAATATTTACAAGAAGATCAAACAAACTGTGTGTGTGTGTACACGTGTGTGTGTTTGAGTGGGGCTGAGAAAGTGATTCATATAAATGCAGTTGTGGCTATTGATGGAGGCTTTACTCCAGGTGCTAAGCATTTAAATGGAATTTAATGTAGTTTTTTTTTTTTCTTATTAAATCTTCACAGAAGACCGATGGGGGACTGTTTATTATCTGACTTTTATTAATGAGAAAACTGAGTCTGAAATATTAAATGTATTTTTACAAATCACAGATCACTGAAATTGAAAACAAGAGACTCACCTGTAAGCCTGTATTCCTTCTCTGGGTCATGTATCATTGCCTATGTCAAGTATCTTTCATACCACCACTTCAGTCATATCCCTACATCATTGTTTCGCTGTTCCAAATCTTTGAAATAATGCAGTGTTAAGAAAACTGATGAAATTGTATTTCAATCCCACCATTTCTTTTACTATAAAATGGAAGTAATTATCCATAACCTGTCAATATCATGTGTCTCTTTAACAACTACTGTGATAACAGTTTGAGAAAGTGTAAGTATTTTACAAATTCTAGGATGATAGAAAGTACAAGATGTCATATGTAAATTGTATTCATCTGTTGTAATATTTGAAATTGTTTTTATTCCTTAACAGAATTACACAAATGCAATGTTGTGTGATTTGTGTTCCTGATCCAGGTTCATTCAAATCTTCTTTGGGTAAGACTTTTCTCACAACATAATAATCATAAATATAAGGCAAGGCATAAAGGAGAAAATGGTTATCTGGTATTATCAACAAATACTAAACACTTTGGATGTATTATTTAGAATATATACCTTTAACTTACATGCCAATATGTCAAAATTGATAAAAATGACGACTTTTTCTGCCTTTTCCCAGTATATGAATATTTTAGGCATGATAATTATCTTTACTGTTAGACTTCTGTGGTGTTGGATATCATGAAGGGAGTTTTATATTTTTAGATTAATAATTTTTATTTTTTGTTTATTTGAGAGAGGGGAGAGGGGCAGAGGGAGAGAGAGAGAGAGTTCTAAGCAGACTCTGTGCTGAGTGCAGAGCCCGACGTGAGGCTCCCTCTCACAACACTGAGATCATGATCTGAGCCGAAACCAAGAGTCCATCGCTCAACTGACTGTGCCACCCAAGCACCACTCATGAAGGGCATTTTATATCTTACTATTGCAAAAGACAAAACTCAAATATGTTTTGTTGATAGTATACCTTACTTTACAAAGGAAAATAGTATATTTCAGGTAGAATATTAATGTTTTTGACATCCCAGCTTCACACATACATTTTGACTTGTATTTCATTAGCACAATATTTATTTTGAATATTTATGAATCATATTTCCTTGCTTGCCAATTTTTGACTTATGTTCTGAATAGTTGGTAATCATGTAATAATAACAATTAATAATAATAATAATAATGTGTTGGGTTGTTTTGGGTTGCTTTGTACCCATTATATTGGGGGGAGGCTGTGTGATATCAGATGATGAAGATTGTTTTATTGCAACTATATTTTATACCTGCTTAAATTTGAGTTGATTCCTATGTTTAGAGATAAAAAAAAAAAACACTTAATGGACAGATGTTGGTGAAATTCTGGTAGGAGATGATGGTTTGTAGCTGATGGAACTAGTATGGCAAGGGTATCTTGGTGTAAACCTTTGTATGCAGGGCCACAAATGAGAAAATTTTGCAGAGTGTCAGAAATAAAGCCATTATTCCTACCTCTCCATAGAAGTTATCAATGTTTGGGTTCCAAGAATACTTAGAAATTTTTGTAGCATCAGTAAAAGTAGGCTGTACATGAATACTAATATGCCAATAATGGACATCAGTAAAAAGGAGGCTTCCCAAATAACCTTGTGAGCAGTAGACACAAATAAGTGGAGTCAAAATTAGAAAGAAGACAGAAAGCAGACATTAAAGTGAATAGAAATGACAAGGTTTTGTTTTTGTTTTGCTTTTGAGCATACATGAGATACTTCATTGTGAACTCTCATAAGCTTGGAAAGAACACAATGAAGGATGTATAATTCCCAACAATAAAGTTCCAGAGGCCACCATAATTTGGGTACAAAAAGGGAAGGACATATGGCCTTGTTTGTGGTCACAAGCTTGGGGAATTCTAGCTAAAATTGTAATAATAATAGTTACAATTATAAAAGAAATTATTGAGGCACTATTCCTAGTATTCAACATACATTTCTGTTTTCCATCCTGACACTAATCATGTGATATAGATATTATTATCACTATTTTACAGATGAAGAATTTGAAATTCAAAGATGTTCAGTAACTTTTCCAAGGTCACATAATAAATAGATGGTAGTCAACATCAAAATCAATTGCTTCATTCAGCATTGCTACAAAATTTGGACTCATTTGGTACATTTTAACACGTGAAAAGAACTCGTTTTGTACATCAGTAAATACTTTACAGACTAAAACAACGGACAAAACTGACAAGATAGAGTCTGAAATTGGAATAAAGTAGAATATGAAAAGAATATTTATGTATATACATCCTCTATCATTAGAAACTATGTTTGATCATTTAAAAAAAAAAGATTTTCACTTGTAGCTCTAATCAGTTTATATTTTGTTGTCCAGAACTGTATCATATGCTTACTTACAAAGGAAAAGGACCATGGGAAATACACTTTATTCCAGATAGCCACATTGGCAGCTAGTACTCTCTGCTATATATAGTGCAAATGAAAAGTGGGCGGGGAGAGATAGATGATGGAAAGATAGATGATAGATACATAGATAGATAGATAGATATAGATAGATACTGCTAGATTCAGGAGCTATGGAGTATGAATACTTAATTAAAATATATAGTTAAAAATAAGTCAATAGAAATAAAGCAAAAAGTCATATTATTTTTCTCTTATTAAATTTCACATTTTCTATTTTCGTTGTTGCTTTTGTTGTTTGCTTTTTAGTTAAATTGTTGCTTGCTTGTTTAGATTATTCACTGTTGGCTGAAGTTTAAGGACTAGTATTTCATACATTGTTGAGGAGAAGATGATGTGGTACAAGCTTTGTCAATAGGGATTTTGACAGTGTATGTCAAAAGCATAAATTATTCTGCATGGAATACAATCTCCATCGGGATAGAAACCCTGGCAGTATGTGCCAGTGATCTGAGATGAATGCCAGCCTCAGTACAGACATGCACTAAATATTGCTGAATGAGTGAGTTAAATACCCCTAATTCTAGTAACTCTGATACCAGGAAAGCATTTTAAGGAATAAAGCAGCTTTGCATAAAATATATGTAAAAGAGTGCTAAATTTGACCTTCTTTCCAAAACTAAAAATGGAAACAATATACATATCCCAAAATACCAGACTGATTAAATTACATTTTCTTCATATAGTGGGATAGTTATCAAAAACAGTAATAATTATGAATATAGGGATATGTTCATGCTGAATGAGATAGCAGTTGCCAAATATTATACATAATATGAGATTAAAGGGGTAACAGCATGCCATTTTACTGCTAATATAAAATAAATGTCTATTGGGCATTAAATGGTATTCTCAGGTTAATTTCATCCTTACAACAGATTAACTAATTTAATTTTAGACGTCTTCAAGCTTATGAGGTCACTATTACTATTAAAGTGTTAATTATTTTAAGTCTCACATCAGCCCTATGAGATCAATACTATTTAATTCCCCTGGAAACTGAATCACAGAAAACTTAATGACCTTGCTTTAGAATGCACATTAAAGACTGTCAAAGAGGGTTTGAACCCAGGGAATCAAGCTCCTCAGCCACTCATCTTAAACCTTCTATTCTATGCCTGAAGCCATATGCGTTATAAATTATCTGAATTTCACCTTGTGTGCCTAATTATAGTAATATTTGTTTACTTTCTTATAGTGAACATACATTACTTTTATAATCAGAAAGCTTAAATAAATAGGAAGTGAAAAATTAAAAAAAGAATAAAGCAACAACATAAACATTTGGGGTAGAAGATGAAGAATTTGCACAACAGATTTCAAATGTCGAGGAATCAATACAGTTAGTAACATTAATACAGTCTGAGGTTGACAGTGGTGTAGTATCAGGGGGCATTCTGTCAAGGAGCTGTGGAGCAACATGAGAGGGACCATTGCTATTTTTGTGAGCTCTTATTCTATGGCTAATGTTTCAAGCTGTGACCTCCCTGACACTTTGTGTTTTCACCTTTTCATGGTCTAATAAGTACCCACTGACAGGATCAGAACTTAACAAATTACGTTTGATTTTAACGTAATTTTAAAAATAAAGTGCATAACTCATTCATGGGTAAAAATATTAAAAATGCCCTGATTTGAAAAAAAATGGAGAAGATGTTGAGAAATGTCCACTGAAATTTTATTTAAAGGTGGGGTCACCAGAATGCAAAAGCATTTGATTGGATGTCCTTAACACCCTCTATGGTCAATTAAAAAAAGTCAGATTAAATGTTCTTTATATTTTATATTTCCCTCAGTTGTCATATTATGCTAAAATTTAATTTTATAAAGATGCTTTGTGTATAAAAATAGACAAATTTTCTATAATAATATTGCATATTAAAAATTAGAAATATAAATAACATTTATCAATGCTTCTGTTAAAAATAAATTCATTTTCAATACTGATATTTTTCAATGAGTCATTTTGCAACCCAACTCAGTGTCTTGTTAATATTACATTCTTATTTAGAAATCAAATCTCAGGGCGCCTGGGTGGCTCAGTCGTTAAGCGTCTGCCTTCGGCTCAGGTCATGATCCCGGGGTCCTGGAATCGAGCCCCGCATCGGGCTCCCTGCTCCGCGGGAAGCCTGCTTCTCCCTCTCCCTCTGCCCCTGCTTGTGTTCTCTCTCTCGCTGTGTCTCTCTGTCAAATAAATAAATAAAATCTTTAAAAAAAAAAAAAAAGAAATCAAATCTCAACAAAAGTATACTGTATTTGGCAATAAAATGCCTGTGATTAAAAAAAGAATCGGCAGTTCTGAAATTGGGGTACTATTTGTATTTCTTTCAGTTGAGGTTCTTTCCTCAACTATTAGAGGCTGTTTTCAAATGCAGTGTAGGGAGCTGTCTTTACATCTCATAATAATTTAAATGACAATAAAAAGCAACATTCTTTTGATCTGTAACTTAAATAATGTCTCAGAGTTCACATTGGATGTAACAGAAGGTAAGGCAAGATATCTCAGCAACTGAGAGGCATTTTCAGGCTTCACTTAATTATATATTATATATAAGTTTTATATATTCATATATTAATACACACATATGAATGATTGAATGAAACCTGAAAATATATCTATATATTTTATGTATATTTATTTATCTATCCTCCAAAGTCCTTTAAAGTACCTAAAATGTTATAGTTATTTCTACTCCTTCAGTGCAATGAAAAAGAAGAAAAGCCATTCTCAGCTATTAGGTGGTTGAAAAGAGCACTTTGTCCAAATCTCAGTGGGGGAGTGTGAAATTCCTTAATACCTAAGTTTGCAACAGCAGAGCAGTGTCAAATCTTGACAACAGTAACTGAGAACATAGAAGTTGAGTGTCTTTGTACTCTAAAATTTATCAATATCAATATCAGAAAGATTTAAAATTAAAGGAGGAATTTTTTTTTAATTTTATTTATTTATTTGACAGAGAGACAGCGAGAGAGGGAACACAAGCAGGGGGAGTGGGAGAGGGAGAAGCAGGCTTCCCGCTGAGCAGGGAGCCCGATGCCGGGCTCAATCCCAGGATCCTGGGATCATGACCCGAGCTGAAGGCAGATGCTTAACGACTGAGCCACCCAGGCACCCCTAAAGGAGGAATTCTTATTCTACTGAGGAGACAGAATAACCTAGAACCAACATAATAGAGAAATAAATAGGCCTTTGCAAGAAAAAAAGAGAGAGAGCTTTTTGCTATGCCTTATAGCGCTAAAATTTCATATGAGTTCATGTTTGAGGATTTGCATTGTGATCACAAGTTTTTAAATTTAAATTTTGCTGAAAATAGTCATATGGTAAAATAAATAGCATAAGTTAATATAACACAATTCCTTTACCCGTTCAATACTTCAAATGTATTTAGTTGTTTACAGGATGTTACAATAGTAAAAATTCCTTTTTTGAACATTCTTGTAACTTGGTGAGTAAGTGCAAGAACCAATCTTTTTCATCTTGGGACATCTTTACAATTTAAAAAATTGATTAGAAATTAAAATTAAGATATTTCAAAATGCTTGCTTATCAATTTATTTCATAATAATAATGATAATAATGAGACACCATTATACATTAATGCATTTTATTGAAAATAATGTTATCCAAAATAAGTAATGAGAAGGATACCATTACTTTACACCTTAATAGAAAAGAGCTGGATTCTCATTTCTAATGCTGCATTCAATCTCTTGCAATAAGTTTTTCTGCTTGAAGAATATAAAGAAAAGTTGGCCTTATACAAAAATGATGTTGGAAAAAATTAGAAGTATTTTAGTAGTCTTTATTTCAGATAATTTGTAACTTTTCTTGATACTATATTCCAACTTGATGAGTGGTAGTTTCTTAAAGATGTAGAATCTGAATCCACATCAACAAATCTTTTATATTTTAGTATTGTAAAATTCACTAGCCTATCTTTTATTGGATATTTTACCCATATATGATTTTGTATCATATTTGTTCAATGAATTATATAGATCTTCCCAGTGTTGACACATTTTATTTTTCATATTAAAAGAAATTATAATCATTAATATCTCCATCTATCTCATAGAAAACCTTGAAGTGTTGGAAAGGTACTACAAGTTTCTGCAAGTCTAATACTTGCTTATAACTGACATCTTTTTTTTTTAATTGTGTATAAAAATGAAGAAAGATGACTATTGGTATAGTTTGGTGTGTATACCTTGATAAGAAACCAGAAATGTTTTTCACTATTGTTTTTGCATCAACAGTGTAAATGTCAATACAACTGTTTCAGGATTAAAAAAATGACCATTCAAAGGGTTATTTGGAACATCGCGTATTTCAGTACTACTTGTATTTTTGGCCAAGCATTTTCATAAATTATCTTCTATGATAGTTAGTTTACACTAACTTTGGACCAATACAGGTAAATAATTACAGCCACATGTGTATATTAGTGCATTTGTAAGTCAAAAGTACATCCTGAAGACAAGATATTAACTCAGTCTCATGTTTTCAGCTAAATCATTAATTTGAAGGTTTACTGTATAATTTAAATTGACATGACTTTTTTTTTTTTACTAACTTTTCTTCTTGTAGGTATTCACCAGTGTCGACTACACAAGGCCTTTTCAATTTCTCAGCCATCATGTACTCTTATTCAAGCAAAGAAATACAGTTCACCCAGCAAGAGACTCTATGACTTTTTCAAATAACTTTCAGCCCTAAGAGAGATCATCATGTTTACCTTTAAAAGATTCAAGTATTTTTTTCTTTAAAATCAGAGTGATTGGTTTCAAAATGATGCCACAGTTTAACTGAAACATAATACTATTTAAAATATCTGTGGTTTAAGAAACAATGAGTCAAATGATTAACATAAAACTGAGGAAAGATGGTCTTTGTCATATTTTCCTTTCTTAGTTACAGCTGACCCAGTTTATTTGGACTAGTTTCCTTGTTCATGAGTCAGAATACTCACTGAAATGTCAAATTCATCTTTTTCAGCAGCTATAATCATAGATGGTGAAGCTGTGGGTTGAGACAACATGTTGACTCTCCCTTTTTTAGGCCAACATTCCAGCATTAACCATAAGAAAAATATATTGTAAATAAATGTTATTTTATTTTGGAGACAAAATATTTTTATTCTAAATACCTGTTTCAAATGAAATTTAAGCATTTGGAAAGGTTTTTAGGTAACATTTAAAAAAAGGTGCAAAACAAGAATCCAAAGTGTACTTAGCTGTTTCCACATATTTACATTTACAGTGATTACTCAAATATTTGGAGGAATTTCTAGCATCTTGCTATCTGCATTCTTTCTTTCACCTCTTTTCTGATTATATTTTACTCTTTCTATATTGTCTTCTTTTTGAATGATTGAGATATTTTGTTGTTATTTTATCTTCCTTCTGATTCATTTATTGTTTGTTCTAATATGTTGCAAAGGTTTCTTTAGGTATTCGAAAAGAATCACTGGACTTTCTAGCATATACTCACAAAAGGCTTTTATATAAAAGCAAAGTGATGGTTGTGGCAAGAGGAATAGAGCTGGCAAGCACTGAGGACTAAGACAAAGAACTGTAGAAGCTCTCAGGAAAGTATAGGTCCCTTGGCCAGGTGATACAGCTAAGTTCGTTACAGCAGTTAGGCCAGCAGCAAATCATTAGTAATGAAAGTGATCACCAGGGGATATTTGGACCTTAAACAGCAATTCATAGATAGATCCCAAAGCCCTTATCTTCTTGGCCAATAGTTAAAAACTGGACATCCAGACATCCTCAGGTATGAAGATAGAACTTTTATCAGTCCATTTGTAAATCAACTCTATATTTGCAGATGCCTTATTTAATTCTTTAATAGTTAACCTACTTTATCCTTTCTAATTTAATAGCATATAAACTTAATATCATTATTCTCCTCTTGAAAAAATATTTTTTCTTTTTTTATTACATCCTTTTCTGCCATAGATTTGACGCTATCACTGCTCTTTTATTTGGGCATAGTAATTACAATTTCATTTACTATAATATTAAGTTAACTATTTCTACAGTATACTTTTCAATCTATGTGATGGGTTAGCCATTTTCAAAAAATCATCCCTTTTGAAATTATTCTTTTCTTAATTAAAAAAAACTTCAGAAAATTCTGAAAATGAACCTAAATGATTCCACACTACCAGTTTCACTCAAGTTTCTGTTTTTATAATAATTTTTTAAAGTATTTCTAGAGAAATCTATCTGAATAAGACCTTTTCTACTCTACGACAGGATATATTTATTCTTTATTAAGGTATGGATATAAAAAGCCAAAGTGCCCTTGGCATGTGCGGCTGGCTTCTGATTTGTAAACATTCATTTTATGCTTGATGTCAATAAGTATCATTAAACTGGCACTTAAAGATTGAAATTGTTTTCTGTTTTTTCCTTTTTGTGAGTTTACTTAGACATCTACATTCATGCTTGAAGCTTTTGAAATTCCAGCTGATTATTATTCCCACCTTACTGACTTTCATTACATTATCCCAGGTTAATGTACAGCAGTTAGATACAAAATACTTTGTTTCATCAGTTATCTGCAAATACATCAAACTTGATTATATTTATTTACCATAGTCAACGAGCTACTACTTATGTCTTCATACTGGTCATTTATTTGTCAGGTAGTGGTGTAACTAAAATCAATCAGAAATCCACATGTGTAATCGTCGTTATCATCTAGAGATGGTAAGAAATTCAAAATATTATGATTTTCCAAGACTTGCCTTAAATTTAGCAAACCATCAAGTGGCCACAGATGTGTGTTATCTATGAAGTGCCAAGGCATTATATTCATCTTGTTTTTATCTACATTATAAGCAGATATCAATAAACTATGGAGCATGGTATTACCTGAAAATATTTTAGTTAGCTTGATATGGGCAGTAGATACTTCGATGTTAAAGCTTTCTCCTTTCTCTTTTCTCAGGCAATTAAAAAAAAAAAAATAGTGGTGGAACTGTCAGGGCATATCTTGGATGGTTTGAATAGACTTGAACATGAGATACTTTTCTAAAATTTTGTGCTCAGGTAAGATAAATGTCAACCACTAATTTGAATAGAAGACTTAAAAATCAAAGTCATTTTATGACCAAGATCATACAATGAATGAGCAGTGACTAAAACTCAGGGGAACAAAAACACAGGTTGGGTTGTAAACTAGTCAAAAGGCTTAATTACTCTAAAATTTGGAAACTAGAGAGGACCTCTGATAACACCTTTGTAAAATGTATGGATGATGGTAGGGTAATAATCTAGCCTTAGTTCCTTTTAAAAATCAATGGATTCTATTAATCATTGAGCCTTTGAGTTTTTCTGCCTATAGGAGTCCCCTGACTAAGTAGAAGATACTTAACAAATATTCATTATTTAACTATGAGCCAGATAAAATTTCATAATTAAAACTGATGTGTTTAAGGTTACAAATTTATTTTTCTAAAAAACAAACTTAAAGTATCATCTCATGTTCTAATCTTCTGGCTCCAGTAACATAATTTAATCACTTGAGATAATGTCAATGAATTGAATAATTTTTCATTCAAGTGCTGTTTTAGCCTAATAAATATAGGGTTATATGTGTCTTCTACATATTATTCCCCCTATGACTTCTAAATTCCAGGTGACATAGTGTCTTATGTAGCATCCAGATTTGGGTGGGGAATAGGTAGTAGGAGCTTACTTGGTCTATTCATCTGCAAGTGTTTTCAGAAACACACTTTACCTCATCTTGTTATTCATCATAAGCTTCTACCTTTGTTGCATCTGATGAGAAGTGTTTAGACCCATGAACCTTCTAGTCACCTAGGTAATTTAGATTATTTCAAGCACTAGGTATTTTTCAGGTTCGCTTGCTCTTTATCAGATAGTTCTTTACAAATATTCAGATGAAGGTAGGGAATAATGCAAACTGAAATTCTCTCCAAAATTCTTTTTGGGTTGGTCCTAAGACCCTTAGTTGGGGAGGGTTGCATAAGCCTTATGAGTTCATCATTCGCATATAGTGGATTTCTTTATGGGTTTCATTGAGCTTAACCCCATCAGAAAGGCACACACTACAGGCAATCTTTAACAAGACTCCAGGGGCAAGGAGGAGCAGTTCTTCTCTGTTCTTGTTCTTATTTCTTTTCTATGGCAAACATCTTAAGCTTGAAGTCTTTCAAATCTTAGTCTTTGATTCTTTAAAATGGGAGACTCTTGAACATGAAGTCTTTCATTGTCCCTGACTTAAGTGTAAAAATCTAATTTGAAACACAAAGCTAATTTTCTGTTGTCTCTACATTCATTTGATCCTCCCTTTACCTCATAGTTTTGAAATCAGTGAATGTTGCTGAACTAATTGCAGGAAGATGGAGGGGGAGAATAGATGTTTGGTTTATAGGTCCAAGTTTTATTTATTTTTTTCATAATTGAAGTATTTTAATTTTATGTACAATGAATTAGCATTAAGGTAGGTATATGGGATATCTGCAGTTGAGGTAGGTATCTTGGATGACACATTCAAGGAAGTTCACTTAATCCACCTTAATGAAGCCTGTATCTTTCCCATACTGACAGAAACACTGGTGGCACATATTGAGGCACATTTTTCTGGACCAGACTGTGCCGTTTGAGCAGACATGGCAACCATGAGAACCCTGGCCAGATTTCCTCAGATGGCTCCAGTAGAGCTGCTGGTGACCCATCTTGCTCTTTCAGATGCAGTGAGGCAAAAGGTGGTCCAAATTTTATTATAGCATATTTCTACTTGCACAAATTTTCTTATTTTTTCCAACTTAGCATAACACATATGCAGACAGTTTTGTATATTTTAAGTGTACATATAAAAATCCAAGTGAGTAAGTGGAACATAACCAGTATATCAAAAGCTGCCGGCATACCCAAAGTTAACCACTCTTATGATTTCTAACAGATTAATCCAGAGTGGTTTTGCTTGTGTTTGAAATTTATATAAATTAATTGTATTGTATGTAGTCCTTCAGATTTTGCTTCTATTGCTCAGCACTACTTTTATAAGACTCATGCATGTTGCCGACTATGGCTCTACCAATGCCATTTTGATTTCTGTATGTTATTTCATTGAGTAAACATATTCCAATTAATTGGAACTTATGGATTTATTTCAATTTTCCAGTTTAGAACTTTGACAAATAATATTGCTACTGATATTGTTGTATGCATCTTTTGGTACACATGCGCATGCAATTGTTTTCAAGGGGCGCCTCGGTGGCTCAGTCTGTTAAGCGGCTGCCTTCAGCTCAGGTCATGATCCCAGGGTCCTGAGATCAAGCCCTATGTCAGGCTCCCTGCTCAGCAAGGAGCCTGCGTCTCCCTCTCCCACTGCCTGTTGCTCCCCCTGCTGGTGCTCTCTCTTTCTCTCTCTCAAATAAATAAATAAAATCTTTAAAAAACTTGTTTTCAAGATCATTAGATGATTCCAAAACATTTTCCAAAGGGGGTATACAAATTGAAATGTGTGAGCACTACATCCTTGCCAACATTTGGTATTGTTAGATGTTTGGTTTGGTTTTATTTTGTTTTAGAGCCATTATTAGAAAGAAACTTCTTCAAACTGATACAAGGCAACTATGAAAAACCTACAGCTAACATTATATTTAATGGTAAAGGACTGGCAATTTTCCACCTAAAAGCAGGGAATAGGCAAGGAGGTCCATCTACTATTTCTCTTCAATGTTTTACTGGAAATTTTAGCCAGCATAAGACAAATAAATGAAATAAAAGGCATTATGATCTACTGGGAAGAAAGAACTATTTTATTTGCAGACAAGATCATTTTCTATGTGAAAAATGCTACAGAATTTATCAAAAAGAAAAGTTACCAGAACTAATGAGTTTAACATGTTTATATGACACAAGGTTAATCTATAAAAATGCCTACATATCCACCTTCATTCTTAAAGAAGATTTTTATGGAGTATATAATTCTACACTTGATCTTAGCCAAAAGGCCGAGAAGCGGTATGGAGTATATAATTCTAATCAACACATTTTTCAGCAGCATTCTGAAACAGTGGGGAGGATCCAAATAACCAATGCTTTATCATTGACACTATTTAGAAACCCCAGTGTGTGATAATAATAAAAAGCAAAGTTGTTTCTACTCAGTTTTATTATGTTTTTAAATTAAATACAAACAGTGAACCCACTTGTTGCCTATGCTTGGGACAAAATACCCTCTCCAGTTGCACTTGGTTTTCCATTATTATGAGGATATCATTCAATTACTTCCAGCTTCCAATCTTTTTGCTTAAAAGTCAACTGTTATTCTTTTTTTTTTTTTTTTTTAAAGATTTTATTTATTTATTTGAGAGAGAGAGAATGAGAGAGAGCACATGAGAGTGGGGAGGGTCAGAGGGAGAAGCAGACTCCCTGCCGAGCAGGGAGCCTGATGCGGGACTCGATCCAGGGACTCCAGGATCATGACCTGAGCCGAAGGCAGTCGCTTAACCAACTGAGCCACCCAGGCGCCCGTCAACTGTTATTCTTAATTATAAAGTATGATTTTTACTTCTTTGAAGATAAAATAAATCCTTTCCCCCATCTTACTGGTTGCTTTATAGATCTTTCTTTATATTTGTTTTTAATATGTGTGAATTACATTTTATATTTTCATTTTTCTCAGGTTTTGTGAGAGTTTGAAAATGTGCGATTGATGTATTTCATGACTTTTCTTAGGTGTTCTCTTATTTTTTTTTTTTTTTCCTTTATTCTGACCTGCCTTCAATTTACCAATTTTTCTTCACTTATTTAATCTGGTGTTAAATCTACACTTTGAGTTTTTAATTTTGACAACTGTATTTTTCAATTGTAGAATTTGTATTTTTTTTTCAGATCTGCCATGCAGTATTTATCATTTCCTCTTCCACCTTGAAATATGCAGTCTAGTCTTTTATCTCCTCCAACACTTTAATCTTAGTTATTTAAAAATATAAACCTGGAAATTTCTATATATAGTCCTTTTGTTTTTTACTGTCTGTATATCTTCTTGTTCCCATGCATGTATACACAAACATGCATGCATACACACATATCACACATTAACAAAACCCAAAATAATTATATGAAAAACCTTTCTTTCAATATTTTGAGAGCATATATATGGAGAAACAAAATAAGCTAGTTATATTTAACTAGAAGAAACAGAAATCTATCTTCAGGGATTCAGAATTTAATATACAACTTTTCAACAAGTATCAGTGTTTAATTTTAATAAACAAAATATTAAGCAAAGGTTATGGTAGATGAAACAAACAAGATTAACTATTTCATGGTGAACTTGGAAAAGGACTTATAATTAAAGAGAGGTATAATTTGTTGAAGAGTCCTGTTTTTTTCTTAAACTTTCCCTCATAATATGTTTCTATCTCTTCATGGGACCCTGAAGTGAAATCTTTTTGCTGTGATATGAAGACAGTGACCCTGAAAGTAAAACTACTCTGCTTTATGGTAGTTGTTATGTTGCCAGGTGTCAAGGTGGCCACCTGGGACAATGAGCCAAATTGAAAGTAATAATCAAACTATTGTACAAATACAGGTTTTCCTTGACTTATGATGAGGTTACACCTTACCCATCATAATGTGAAAATATCGTAAGTCAGTAATGCATTTAATATACCTAACTTACCAAACATCACAAATTAACCTAGCCTACCTTAAACATGCTCAGAACACTTGCACTGGCCTACAGTTGTACATAGTCCTCTAACATAAAACATCTTTTATAATAAACAATTGAATATCTCATGTAATATGCTGGATACTGCACTGTTATAAATGTATCACTTATTTACCCTTGTGATCATGTGGCTAAGTGGGAGCTGCCGCTGTCCAGCATCAGGAGAGAGGATCATACCACTTATCAGTAGCCCGGAGAAAGATCAAAATTAAAAATTCCAGTTATTTCTACTGAATGTTACCACTTTTGTACCATTGTAAAATTAAAAACTCATAAGTTGAACCAATGTAAGTTGGGGACTATCTCTACTGCAATAGTGCAGGTAAGAAGCAAAGAACAAGAAAAGTGGTAGCTCTCTAATTTCCATGTCTTCCCCACGGAATGACACCAGGCCAGGGTCAGTGAGATGACATGCAATGCAGGTGGGAAAAACTGCGGAGAACTGAGGAGAACTGAACAAAACGCGCCTGTCCAGGGTTATTTTCAAGCCTTGAAATCTAATTGAATTTTCCCTGCTTGTTTTCGGACTTGCCTGGGACTTGAGACCCCTTTTCCTTCTATGTCTATCTTTTTGGAATGGCAATGTCTATCCTATAACTATCCCAACAGTGTATTTTATAAGTATATAACTTGATTTCTAATTTCACAAATACATAGATAACAATGAATTTTGTCCCTGGATGGACCATAGCTGGATTCTCACCCATAACTGATTTAGATGAGTTTGAGTTGATTATATTTAGATAAGGTTTGAGACTCTGAGTTGACACTGAAATGGATTAATAATCCTTTTAATGATGTTGGGATGAGGCGAATTTATTTTGCACATGGGAAAGACATTAATTGGAGGAGAACAGAGGGTGCACTGTTGTGAGTTGAATTGTGTCCCCCCAAAAGAAGTATTGAAGTCCTAAGATTAAAATACACTCAAGTTTAAGCAGAAAGGCTTGCATAATAACTGTACAAAATGATTTTTGTTCTAAATTCAATATACCTGACTATCAGATACAATTAATGACAATAACTTTGGTTTTTAATGTAAATCAAATTGCTATAGATGCTTGTTCATATCTATTCTGTTTATAAAATAGTCTCACTTCCAGAATAACCATTGATTATAATAATTTATTAAGATAATTAAATAACATAATTTATTAACATAGCTAATCAGTTTGATCACAAAAACAAATTTAAATTGGCTGAAATCTTAAAATCAGTATAGCTAGGGTCATTTCACTCAAAACTTCTTAGGATGTTTTTGGCACATGTCCCATCTGCCAAATTTATAATCCAGGCAAAAGGTAGGCATAAGAAAGAGCAAAAGCTTCAATGTCTATTTGATATTTACAAATAGACTTTATGCAATAACCTCCTTCAAGTGGTATGGATGTAGGTTTACTATTGTCTATTTATATTTTTAGATGGCCATAATGTTTTCTCAGCCAAATGGCAACTGCATTAAGAACTAGAAAACAACAAGATGAAATAAAACAAACAACAACAATCAGCTTCCAATACAATCAGTTGTATTTTCAACCTGGTGTATTTATTACTAAGCTTTTTATCTAGAGATAGAAGTGCCTATTTTATAAGAACTGTAATCAAATAGCTATACATGGTACTGTTTATCATCTAGAAATTCCATCATCTTTATCATCCTATATCAGTAGTGAAAAATAAAAGAACAAATAAAGCTTGGACAATTTTTTGAAGGATTACCTGCCATGACCTAAGATATCCTTAACTTTCTCAACTGTTAAAAAATTCACTGACTGGAAATCAAAGGTTATCATCCTCTTAACTCTCACCTGGTAAGGCTAGCAATTATACATCCAAGAACTTACTGCCACATTTTAAAGGTTTATTGCTATATTCAAAAGTTTATAACTAACAGGTCTAAGCAGATTTACCAAAGGAAAACCTCAAAAACAGAATAAGGATGGTCTTACACTTCATTGGAAAAAGGCCACATCAGGTCCTACTAACCCAGGTAGTTATCTTTGAAAATACAGATTCTTTAATTTACATTTTCAAACTCTCAATGCATCACACTCCCATGACCTGTATGTCTTTGATGCTTACAAATGTAAAACTGAGAGTCTTTGGGGATTGTCTAGAAGCAGACAGCATCATAAATAATTCAACTTTTCCAAAAAGTTTCAACCAAATAACCAACTTTCATACTTCTGACTAAGATTCCCAGACACAGACTCTAAATACAAAAAGCCATTAATTGTTCCCTCTTTCTTCTCTCTTTTTTTAAATTATAACTATCTTTAAGCCATTTGTTGTAGTTTAAAATTATAAATTTTTAATTATCAGGGATGAAAACTTTAAGATTTCTCCCTTTATTTCTAATACTTTTTAAAAATAGCTAATCCCTTGTATTTGACAACACTTAACTGATAGCTTTAAAGAACTAAACAGAAAGATATGAAAGCTTGGAAACCTGGCCATTATACCTCTTTCCAAGTTGGGAAATTCAGATGTAGGATTTTTTTTTTTTTTTCTGACTAGGATTGAGAAGAGTCAGTGTTGCTAAAGGAAGCACTTAAAGGTGTATTAATGATTCTTGTGTTCCTTAACATCATAATTCTATATTGTATCTTGTCCAGATCCATAGGTACTTTTGTATAGCCACTATCTGATGAATGAATTCATAAGAAAGAACAATCACCCAAAACTGGTGATGTACTTGAAACTAAATATTTCCTGTGCTATGGGACTTCACCTGTTCTTCAAACTTGGAAATCTGGATAGGGGTTACAGTCTGGACTCTGATCCAGCATAAGAAAGTTTTCCTGAGTGAAATGCTGGTAAAGAGGAATGACTACAAAAATCCCTAAAAGATTAAAAATGTTTTACTATCACCCTTGAAAAACTTGCCTCCAACTATTCCTCCCCACTAAAATTTTCCTAAACTCAAGTTTGTCACCCAGTAGCTGATAAACTGCAACCACCATTTTGCTGCTCTACCATCCTGTTATATAACTAATGTCACATGTTTCCACAAATACTGAGAATTTCTGTAGTGTACACTCTTGGAATAAAACTAAATTTTGACTGATCTTGTTCCATTTGTCATGTAATATACTTAAGCACCTTGTTTCATTCCCTAACATTCATGTCAAAGTTGGTCTCATTTAGCAACTTTTAAAAAAGATTTTATTTATTTATTTATTTATTTATGTATGTATTTATTTATTTTGGTGGGGAAGAGGGCAGGGAGAATGAAGGGGAAAGAATCCCAAGCAGATTCCGTGCTGAGTGTGGAGCCTGGGGGGGGGGGGGGTCTCGATCTCACAACCCTGTGATCATGACCTGAGCCAAAATCAAGAGTCATTTAAAGCTACCCAGGCACCCCTAGCAACATTTTAATATAAAGCTTGAAATAATGACTTGTCTTGTTTTTTTCTCTTTCCACAATAGGTAATGAGCATTTGGATTGGTCACCAGGAAAAACAAAACAAAACAAGAAACAGAAACAGAAAAATGAACCAGGAACAAAAATGTGATTTGTATGGCAAGGCAAATGTTCCATTAACAATTTTCCAAAGTAGATGTCCTAAAGATAAGCAAATCCAAATGATGCATTCTGTATTTTTTTCAATTTTAGGAAGAAAACCAACCATAAATCAAGAAAACATTGTGTGATTTGGGGTTTATCATAACAGGCCAGGGGATTGGGTTTGTTTTGTGTAGGGTTGCAAAACATGTATTAATTATTTATAGATCAAAACAAGGAAATAATTAATGGTGGATGAAATTCTTACTGTAGATACGCATAGGGCTAAGTCTTAGGAAAAAATACACCTGATCTTAGCCAAAAGGCTGAGAAGTGTTTAAATCATAGAAAAATATTAGAGTGATGTTAAATACTATACATTTTTTCTTGGAAGCAATTGAAAACACTAAGCTTTTTTAAAGAGATAAAGCTTAATTAGTTATACAGATAATTTTGGGGAGAAGTCAATGATGGATTAGAAATATTTTAGAAGAAGATAGTTTAGGGAAAGACGATGCATACATGCTCAGGATAGTGTTTCAATGAACCGGCAGTTTCCTATACTCTAAATTTGAGACTAGAAAAGATCACAAAAAAAAATCCCAGAATCATGGTTGAGAATGTTTCCTTCCTTTTGCAAAGGGGCTTACCCCTGTTGTTAAGGAACAATCATGATGCCTTTTATTTCTGTTTGTTGTCTGATTGCTGTGGCTAGGACTTCTAATACTATGTTGAATAGCAGTGGTGATAGTGGACATCCCTGCCACGTTCCTTTTTTTTTTTTTTAGATTTTATTTATTTATTTGATAGAGAGAGACACAGCGAGAGCAGGAACACAAGCAGGGGGAGTGGGAGAGGGAGAAGCAGGCTTCCCGCTGAGCTGGGAGCCCGATGTGGGACTTGACCCCAGGACCCTGGAATCATAACCTGAGCCGAAGGCAGATGCTTAACGACTGAGCCACCCAGGCACCCCCCTGTCGTGTTCCTGACCTTAGGGGGAAAGCTCTCAGTTTTTCCCCATTGAGAATGATATTCACTGTGGGTTTTTCATAGACGGCTTTTATGATAGTGAGGTATATACCCTCTATCCCTATACTCTGAAGAGTTTTGATCGAGAAAGGATGCTGTACTTCGTCAAATGCTTTTTCTGCATCTATTGAGAGGGTCATATGGCTCTTGTTCTTTCTTTTATTAATGTATCGTATCACATTGATAGATTTGCGGATGTTGAACCAAACTTGCAGCCCAGGAATAAATCCCACTTGGTCGTGGTGAATAATCCTTTTAATGTACTGTTGAATCCTATTGGCTAGTATTTTGGTGAGAATTTTTGCATCCATGTTCATCAAGGATATTGGTCTGTAATTCTCCTTTTTGGTAGGGTCTTTGTCTGGTTTAGGGATCAAGGTAATGGTGGCCTCATAAAACGAGTTTGGAAGTTTTCCTTCCATTTCTATTTTTTGGAAGAGTTTCAGAAGAATAGGTATTAATTCTTTAAATGTTTGGTAGAATTCCCCTGGGAAGCCATCTGGCCCTGGGCTTTTGTTTTTTGGGAGATTTTTGATGACTGCTTCAATTTCCTTAGTGGTTATAGGTCTGTTCAGGTTTTCTATTTCTTCCTGGTTCAGTTTTGGTAGTTGGTACATCTCTAGGAATGCATCCATTTCTTCTAGATTTTCTAATTTGCTGGCATATAGTTGCTCATAATATGTTCTTATAATTGAGATATCTGAATCGGCAAAGAAAAAATCAAACTCTCACTCTTTGCAGATGATATGATACTTTATGTGGAAAACCCAAAAGACTCCACCCCAAAACTGCTAGAACTCATACAGGAATTCAGTAAGTGGCAGGATATAAAATCAATGCACAGAAATCAGTGGCATTCCTATACACCAACAAGACAGAGGAAAGAGAAATTAAGGAGTTGATCCCATTTACAATTGCACCCCAAACCATAAGATACCTAGGAATAAGTCTAACCAAAGAGGCAAAGAATTTGTACTCAGCAAACGATAAAATACTCATGAAAGAAATTGAGGAAGACACAAAGAAATGGAAAAAAGTTCCATGCTCATGGATTGGAAGAACAAATATTGTGAAGATGTCAATGCTACCTAGAGCAATCTTCACATTCAATGCAATCCCCATCAAAATACCATCTACTTTTTTCAAAGAAATGGAACAAATAATCCTAAAATTTGTACGGAACCAGAAAAGACACCGAATAGCCAGAGGAATGTTGAAAAAGAAAAGCAAAGCTGGTGGCATCACAATTCCGGACTTCAAGCTCTATTATAAAGCTGTCATCATCAAGACAGTATGGTACTGGCACAAAAACAGACACAGAGATCAGTGGAACAGAATAGAGAGCCCAGATATGGACCCTCAACTCTATGGTCAACAAATCTTCAACAAAGCAGGAAAGAATGTCCGATGGAAAAAATCTCTTCAACAAATGGTGTTGGGAAAATTGGACCGCCACATGCAGAAGAATGAAACTGGACCATTTCCTTACACCACACAGAAAAATAGACTCAAAATGGTTGAAAAACCTAAATGTGAGACAGGAGTCTATCAAAATCCTAAAGGAGAACACAGGCAGCAACCTCTTCGAACTCAGCCACAGCAACTTCTTCCTAGAAACATCGCCAAAGGCAAGAGAAGCTAGGGCAAAAATGGACTATTGGGACTTCATCAAGATAAAAAGCTTTTGCACAGCAAAAGAAACAGTCAACAAAACCAAAGGACAAGAGACAGAATGGGAGAAGATATTTGCAAATGACATATCAGATAAAGGGCTAGTATCCAAAATCTATAAAGAACTTATTAAACTCAACACCCAAAGGACAAATAATCCAATCAAGAAATGGGCAGAAGACATGAACAGACATTTCTGCAAAGAAGACATCCAAATTGCCAACAGACACATGAAAAAATGCTCAACATCGCTCAGCATTTAATTTGGAAATCCAAATCAAAACCTCAATGAGATACCACCTCACACCAGTCAGAATGGCTAAAATTAACAAGTCAGAAAATTTCAGATGTTGGCGGGGATGTGGAGAAAGGGGAACCCTCCTACACTGTTGGTGGGAATGCAAGCTGGTGCAGCCACTCTGGAAAACAGTATGGAGGTTCCTCAAAAAGTTGAAAATAGAGCTACCCTATGACCCAGCAATTGCACTACTGGGTATTTACCCCAAAGATACAAATGTAGGGATCCGAAGGGGTACATGCACCCCGATGTTTATAGCAGCAATGTCCACAATAGCCAAACTATAGAAAGAGCCAAGATGTCCATCGACAGGTGAGTGGATAAAGAAGATGTGGTATATATATATATATACAATGGAATATTATGCAGCCATTAAAAGGAATGAAATCTTGCCATTTGCAATGAGGTGGATGGAACTGGAGGGTATTATGCTGAGCGAAATAAGTCAATCAGTGAAAGACATGTATCATATGATCTCACTGATATGAGGCATTCTTAATCTCAGGAAACAAACTGAGCAATGCTGGAGTGGTGGGGGGTGGGAGGGATGGGGTGACTGGGTGATAGACATTGGGGAGGGTATGTGCTATGGTGAGAGTTGTGAATTATGTAAGACTGTTGAATCACAGGCCTGTACCTCGGAAACTAATAATACATTATATGTTAAAAAAAAAAAAAGAAAAAAAAAGAAGAAGATAGTAGGAAGGAAAAAATGAAGGGGGGTAAATCGGAGGGGGGGGAGGAACCATGAGAGAATGTGGACTCTGAGAAACAAATTGAGGGTTCTAGAGGGGAGGGGGATGAGGGGATGGGTTAACCTGGTGATGGGTATTAAGGAGGGCACGTACTGAATAGAGCACTGGGTGTTATACGCAAACAATGAATCATGGAACACTACATCAAAAACTAATGATGTAATGCATGGTGATTAAGATAACATAATTACAAAAAAAAAAAAAAAGGAACAATGATGAAATCAAAGCAAATAGTCCGCATATTTAAGACAAGTATTTGTTGGAATTCTGGAGTAAAGGGCAAATCCAGCCCTCATTCTCACACCATACTGAGTTATAGAAGAGTTGTTCAGAACAGATCAAGGAATCAAGTGTCATTTTTTTTTGTGTGTGTGAAATTCTCTGCCACACATCCATTGTAAAGTTGGGAAATCTATCCCCATTCCTCTCATTTCTCTTGCCACTTCTTCCCCTGAGAAAGTCACCTTGTTTAGTTGGCTTGTTTAAGTTGTCAGGACCTTGTACTCTCTGCTTCATTTATTCAGGTTTAATAACCTCAGTAGATGCCTATTTGGCCAGTATCTTAGAGCTCTGTCATCTCCTCTTCCCTTTAAAACAGATCCCACTTGCTAATTCATTTTCCACCTATCATATATGATTTAAGATAGTACATAGTTTACCTGGAAAAATAATCTGGTTTATTGGTTAATGTACTAGCTTTTATGAAATACTTGGGCCTTAAATTAAAGCAATGCCTCTCAATCACATGTAAGTTACACAAACTATCAGCCTTAAATTTTATTTTTTTATTTTACTTACTAGCTTTGTGATCACAGTCAGTGATAGGATAATTTATTTGAATTGGTTTCATCATTTATAAAGTGGGAATAACTTGATAACTTGATACATATGTATGCCATATATATGTGTATACAGTTTAGAAAAATGTGTAGTAATGGATACTAAAGTAATGTTTGAATGGTTTACTATGTCCTTTTTTTTTTTTTTTGCATATATAGTTGACCTTTGAACAACATAGGGGTTAGGGACACTGACCCCTGTACAGTCAAAAATCCATATATAACTTTTGACACCCCAAAAACTTAACTACTGATAGCCTACTGTTGACCAGAAGCCTTAACAATAATATAAACATTCAATTAATACCTATTTAGTATCTCATATGTATTATATATTGTATTCCTACCATTAAGTAAGCTAGAGAAAAGAAAATGTAATTAAGAAAATCATAAGAGAATGGGCGCCTGGGTGGCTCAGTTGGTTAAGCGACTGCCTTCGGCTCAGGTCATGATCCTGGAGTCCCGGGATCGAGTCCCGCATCAGGCTCCCTGCCCAGCAGGGAGTCTGCTTCTCCCTCTGACCCTCCCCCTCTCATGCTCTCTCTATCTCATTCTCTCTCTCAAATAAATAAATAAAATATTAAAAAAAAAAAAAAAAGAAAATCATAAGAGAAAATATATTTATAGTACCGTATTTATTGAAAAAATCCTCATATAAGTGGACCCCCACTGTTCAAGCCCATTTTTGAGGGGTCAATTGTACCTATTATTCTCATTGTAATAAGCTTTTGCAACAATATAGAAAAACACTGTGGTCTCGAAACAGAAAAATCGATGTTTTCAGCTTTAAGTTGGATCCATTATACCTTATATCTGGAATTATACAAATTAGCCATATTCAGAAAAATAATAACTGTATGAATATCCCCTCAAATTACTCTTTAAATATAAATGTAAATTTTCATTTGGGTTTTAAGGGATTTTTGTTAATTATGATTTGGTCTATCTTTATACACACATTTTTCATAGTATCACTTTTACACATACGTATTCACCATCTGTATTTTTCTTGGTTCCTAAAATATTTCTGACATATGTTTTCAAAGTCACTATCATCATGACTACTTGGGGATTTAGGTCATGATGCTTCTTTCTGCCTTTGGGTGTCCTTTTACACACAAAACTCCCACTGAAAATTTTAGTCTCAGTGCTCTGTAAAAGTCCTATATAAATTTCATGCTAAAGTTGTTATAGTTAAAGTTATGATATGAACATATGATAAAGACAGTGCAAGTAATGAGATATTTATTTATACAATAAGTATCAGTACTTAAAAAGAATAGTAAAGATAATAGAAAGAAAATATTAACCTAGATCACATTTTAATAATGTTTCATACAGATAACAAAAGAACAAAATATATTGTTTAATGAATAATCATAACGTGGATACCTGTGTAAACACCACTCTAGTCAAGAAGTAATAAAATATCGCCAGCAACTCATAGTCCTCTCCCCTCATCTCATGATTTTTTTCAGTCACAAATTTAGCTATTTCCCAGAAGTCACCACTATATTGACTTTTGTGATATTTATTATTTCACTTGTCTCTATGGTTTTCTCAACTATGTACACATCCTAAAAAACAAATAATACATTATATGTTAAAAAAAAAAGATAGTAGGAAGGGAAAAATGAAGGGGGGGAAATCAGAGGGGGACACGAACCATGAGAGACTATGGACTCTGAGAAACAAACTGAGGGTTCTAGAGGGGAAGGGGGTGGGGGGATGGGTTAGCCTGGTGATGGGTATTAAAGAGGGCACGTATTTCATGGAGCACTGGGTGTTATACGCAAACAATGAATCATGGAACACTACAAAAACTAATGATGTAATGTATGGTGATTAACATAACATAATAAAATAAAATTTAAAAAAAGTATAGTTTAATATTGTCTGTTATTGAATATTTTACATGTAGAATTCATGCTATAAGCAGTGTTTTTTCTTTGTTCTTTCACCTAACAACATGTTTTTTAACCTCTTCAAGTTGTTTTATGTAACCCTAGGATCATTTTTATTAAAATACAGTCCTTGCTTTTAATGATCTTGACATTTAGAATCAATCACAATTCATTTATTCATTTTATTGACTATTTTTTCCCTCTACTATTGAGAATCCTGAGGTAATCATTCCTGTGCATGCATTATGCTACTTTTGAGTTTAAGTTTATTCTGAGGAGTGGAATAACTTGGTCTTAGGAAACACATATGTCCATCTTTCCTAAATAAAATCAAACTGTTCTGTATACATTTCCATCAATAGCGCATATATTTTAAACTATTTCCATTTCCTCCTACTCTTGGATTAGTCAGTTTTTATTTATTTTTTTAAATATGTTATTTATTTTTATTTATTTATTTATTTATTTATTTTATTTACGAGAGACAGCAGGGGAAGGAGCAGAGGGAAAGGGACAAGCAGGCTCCTTGCTCAGTTGGAGCCCAATGGAGGGCTCCATCTCATGACCCTAATTTCATCCCGTCGTGGTTGGAGAAGATACTTTGTATGATACCTAACTTTGTAAATCTATTGAGTCCTATCTGTGGCCCAACAGATGATCTATCCTGGAAAATGTTCCTTGTGCACTTGAGAACAGTGTACATTCTGTTGTTTTGGGTAAACTGTCTTGTATATATCTTTTAGATGTACTTGTTCATTGTGTTATTCAAGTACTCTATTTTCTTACTTTTCTTCTGCCTGGTTGTTCTTCCCATTATAGAAGATGGAGTATTGAAATCTTCAACTTTTTTGTAGAACTGTCTATTCTTCCCTCTGATTCTGTCAATTTTTACTTCATATATTTTAATAATCTGTTATTAGGTATGTAAATATTTATATCTTCCTGCTATTGAACTTCTATTAATATATACTGTCCATCTCTGTGTCTTGTAACTTTTTTGATTTAAAGTCTTTTATGCCTGATATCAGTATAAATACCCTTAGTCTCTTTTGATTATTTGCCCAGAATATATTTTTCTGTCCTTTCACTTTCAACCAGTTTATATCTTTGGATCTAAAGTGAGTCTCTTATAAATAGCATATAGTTGGATTTTTTTTCTTCATTCTGCCAACTCTGTCTTTTCACTGGAGAGTTTATTCCATTTATATTTAAGTAATTACTGATAAGGAGGAACTTAATTCTCTCATTTTGTTATTTATTTTTTCTGTGCCTCATAGTTGTCCCTCATTTTCTGCAATGCTGTCTTGTGTATAGCTAATTTTTAGTAGTGAAAGTTTCTAATTGCCTTCTTATTTCCTCATGTATATCCTCATGCATATATTCTATAGTTATGTAATTTGAGGTATCACAGGAATTGCATTTAATATCTTAAAGCTATAAAATTCTAATTTGAATTTATACCATATTAATTTCAATTATATACAAACTCTGCTCCTTTACATCTCCTCTCCATTCTCTTTCACATACCAGTGTCACATTTTAGATCATTTTTCTTCTTCCTTTGGTATTAACCAGCCACTAACAATGAATGAATGTCTCTCTTCTTATAAGATCATTGTGTGTAGTATAGAAATTCAGCAATAATTTTCTTTCAATACACTAAATATATTATTCCAATCTTTTCTCTCTCTTTTGTTATAGAGAAGTTAGTGTAGAATGTAACTGATATTCCTGAAATAGTTTTTTTTTTTTTTAATTTTTCTGTTTTAAGACATTTTTTCTATCTTCCTTTGGATTTTCAGATCACTTGCACTCCGAAAATGACATTCATCTTACTGGAAAAGTCACTCAACAGTAAGCTGATAGTCAAGTTATTTGATGGAAATTCCATGCTTCTCACCATCTGCAGACAATTAGTATTGTTAAATGTTGGAACAACTTCTTTATAAGTTAACTTAAACAGATTTCTCCTTTACCTCTTCCTGTTTCTCAAACTAGAGCAGTTTGGTCACTGAATACAGATCTTTTCAGAAAGAGATCATCCTCTTTCAGCTAGAGATGAATGAATGGATTCTACCCCACCCATTTCATTCCTGGAGATGATGCATATTTCTTAGGCCAGCCTGGTTGATACATTCTCTGTGTCCTTTTTTTTTAACATTTCTAGAAAATTCTTAGTCATTGTCTCTTCTAATATTGTCTCTGTTTCCTGTCTTCTTTCCTACAACTCTCACTAACCTATATTATAATTCCTCACTCTGTCCATATTTTCATTACTGTCATCTCATACTTTCCATTGTTTTAGATCTGATTGCTCTATCTAGAAAATTTATTTTGACCTAACTTTCAATATTTCACATTCATTCTGCTGTCAAACTTATCCACTGAGTTTTATTTAATTTGGTCACTGATTTTTTTTTACTTCTACAAGTTTTATTTGAATATTTTTCAAATAATCTAGTTCATATAATAATTTCTTATTCTCCGCAGATATGTTCAACCTTGCCTTTTTTAAACATCATGCAAATTACATTTTTTATGGTTTTCTTGTTTTTTCTGTTTTTTTTTTTTTTTTTTTTGT
>NW_022589708.1:23760419-23903396 GCF_004348235.1 Phoca vitulina | reverse complement strand
TTTTTTCTTTTTTTTTTTTTTTTTTTTTGTATTTTAAGTAGGCTCTACCTCCAACACGAGGCTTGAATTCACAACTTTGAGATCGAGAGTCACATACTCTATCGAATGAGCCAGCCAGGCATCCCATGCAAATTACATTTTTTATAATATGTATCTGATAATTCCAATATGTATGATGACTGTGTGGGTATAATCCCTCTACCTATTTCTTTCTGCTTTTTTTGTTTTTCTATTACTTGTGTGATTGGTTATTTATGACTTTATCACTAATCCTTAAAAAATCTGGGGGCTTCTAAGTAGCTGAGATGAATGTGTCTTCTCTAGAGAGATATTGTGTTTGCTTCTGCCAGGTTCCTATAGTACTATGATTTAGACAAGCCCTCAACCAAATTCAATAGTTAAACTTCCTTGGTCCTCCCAGAATGTGTCCTTAGGGTGTTAAGTCACATAGTAGTTCTTATTTGTCTTTAAGTTTCTGAGCCTGGGGCTGAGGTAGATTTAATTCTAGTTCGAGTTTACCTTAAGAATTCAGCCCTTAATTTAGAGAATCTATATTTGAATCCACCACCTTAGAAAGCCTTATGCTTTTACTTCTATCTTTCTCGTCCTATCAGATCCTCAAAGGTGAGAGGCCAATTTCTTTAGGGTTCACAGATGCTGTTAGGCTGCTTAAGACTGAGTTCATGCTTTTTCCTAGGTTTTTGCTTGATAATTTATTTTTTATCATCTCTTTGAGGCTTGCAGTAAGACTTGTAATGGTATTTTCTCCAGCATCTTTAGTTGTTTTCAAGGAAAGCGTCAGTCTGGGGGCACCTGGGTGGCTCAGTCAGTTAAACCTCTGCCTTCAGCTCAAGTCATAATCTCAGGGTCCTGGGATCTAGTCCCGCATCTGGCTCCTTGCTCAGCGGGGAGCCTGCTTCTCCCTCTCCTACTCCCCCTGCTTGTGTTCCCTCTCTCACTGTCTCTCTTTCTGTCAAATAAATAAATAAAAATCTTTAAAAAAATTAAAAAAAGGAAAGGGTAAATCTGACTAACATTGAGTGCCACTGCAAGAAAGCTTTGGTGGACGATGTTTTACTTTGGTTTTGTTTTATTATTGGCTTTAGCCTATATTGATTAAACATTTGTCACATACCCGTTGTGAAAACTAAGTATCTGTTTTTAATCCTTGCAAAAACGCCAAAGAAAATTATCTATATGCAAGAAATGCATTAATATATGAAATATGGAAACATTATTTAGATTTCTCAGAAATCTAGATTTATCATAAGGAGATTATATATATATATGTGTGTGTGTATGTGTGTGTGCATATATATAAAATACCAAATAGAGTATACATTTTATGATAACTTCTTTCATTAGCCTGGAAAAAATAATGTTTGGAATCTTACCTATTAAAACATATGAAATAGGATATTCATATGTGACGCTAATAAAGGCAGTAAGAAATAGCAAAATACAATATGGAAGTCACACTATATGAAATGGAATCCCAGTTCCATTGTATACTTAACTATGGAGCTTCATTCAAGTTACATAACATTTGTACACCCATTTTGTCATCTATAAAAGGACAATAATAATATATTATAATATAAAATGAAAATAATTGTTTTTATATATTATTATATAGATAAAATGTTGATATGGTAGACAAAAATATAAAAAGATCCTCACATATTGCACCTAATAATCTGGTCATTGATGTTGTCACAATTTTTATTTTATTATTTAAATAGGAAATGAGAATGAGTTGAGAGTCATATATTTATACTTAATTTTTGTCCCAAACAATGTAAACATTTTGTTTAATAATGACTCTATCTGGGAGTAAAGGCAAAAAGAAAAAAAAAACAAACGTCTTAACTGATTGCCACTGGTTCATTAGTACTAAAAAATTTGTAAAAATTTGACTGATGCTCATGTTGTGGTAATCAAAACCAGCAAACCATTCTAATTTACATAAACTGAAGGTGAGGGACTTATATGAACAAGCATAACAAATGGCTTCTGTTGAAAAGGAACTAATGGAAAAATTTCCTAAAAAATATGACTATCCAAAGAATGCAATTCAAACACTGAACTGCTTTGCAGAACTGTGAAAAACATGATTTCATTAAAAAACAAAACAAAACAAAACAAAACCCAAAGTAGACAATTAGAAAGAGAATGGTCACTCCTACGAAATGAATTAATGTCCAGAAGAACAAGAGGAAGAAATGGTTGTCAAAGGAATTAAACAAATGAACAACAATAAAACCCACACAACCCTGAAGCATGAAATCAAAGAAATGGAAATCATGACAAAACCAAAAATCACCTGAAGGCTAAATCCAAGAGATGTATTATGTGAATAAAAAGAACTTCACAAGATAAGTAGGTATAATTAGAGCAAAACTTTACAGAAAAACTTAAATCTGGTAACTGAACTGATTAAACAGGTCTGTGGAAAAACTAACAATGAAAAAGTAGAGACACATGCATGTGTCCTTTGAAATTCCTAAATATACAGGTTAAAGTGTAAAAGAAAAAGTATTTCCCACTTTTTTTTAAACCTTGGAAGAAAAAAGAATCAGCCTTTTTTAAAATTTTATTTTGAGATTTTATATATTTATTTGTCAGAGAGAGAGAGAGCACAAGCAGGGGGAGCAGCAAGCTCCCCGCTGAGCAAGGAGCCAGATGTGGAACTTGATCCCAGGACCCTGAGATCATGACCTGAGCCAAAGGCAGACACTTAACCAACTGAGACACACAGGTGTCCCAGAGAGTCAGCATTTTTTACTCAGAATTCACACTGGTAACCATGGAAAAGAGAAATCAGTGGAAATGATATTTAAAGATAAAAGTAAATGATTTTCAAGTTACTGTTCATGTTAAATGATAAAATAAGGGGATGCCATATATATATGTGTGTGTGTGTTAGAACACACACACACACACACACACACACACACACACAGCATTCTCAACACAGAGAAACATAAGATAACCTTTTTTTATTAACCTAAAGTGAAAGCTTAAAAACTATGATAACCTAAGATAGGGTTTGAATATGGGTTAGAGTAGAAAAGTAAAAGCATTCTAGACTCCCTAGCCCAGAAACTGCCTTATAGAAAATGTCAAATAAATTACAGCTATAAAAAAAGCAATCACACAGAAAGTTTCTATGTGACAATAAAAGATATCATTTCATGGGTAAAGCAGGTGATTGGAGAATAAATTGAAGGCAGAGGGAACTCCTTTGTTTTTTGTTTGTTTGTTTTGTTTTTACTTTATGAGCAGTGGTCTCTACTGCTCTATATTTGATGCCTGGCATTCAGAATGTCTGACCTTTAAGCTAATTTTCATTGGGATTCTAATTTAATATCAGTATTGAATTTGATGACTTAAAATGCTAACATTTTAAGTCAAGAGTAACAAGAGATGTTATCAGGAGACAGTGGAGAGTCTGAATCCCAAAAATTCAGTTTCAAGTTGTTTTTGTGTGGATTCACAAATATATCTTTGTAAGTCATATTTTGCTAAATATTGCATTGACCAAACTCACACTGTATATTGATTGTAAGATGTATATTTTATGCATATACACACATATACATATACACATATATACATATGTTTTACATGTAATATATATATGACTTACATAATATGTATATGACTCTATTAACTATAAACATATATTTTATTATTATAGCTTTAATTCAATGGTAAGAGTTTTGTTACTGTAAATTCAATTTTTTCAAGCTTGGAGGTTAGAAGAATCCTGATAGATACATATATATTTTTATTGTATGGATCCATGTCAAAATTATAGAACTAAGTTTCTCGTGTCCAGTAAGGATTGGTTAGGTAAATAAATTTCATCTTGAATAATATTCTATTCCCATTGGATGCACCACTTTTCAGAAAGTAACGTGAGCAAACAAACATTACAGGGTAGGTATAATAAAGAGGAAAAAGGCAGAAAACAAAACTGACTTTTGTATGATTTAATTCAGAAATAGAGATTCAATAATAAATAATCAAACCAATATTTCTGAATAACTGCAATTCAGACACATTGCCACTAAAAATATCCCAGCCTCATCTTTATATTCTCATATCCAGAATTAAGCTAAAATTTCTTTTCCCCTGTGGCCACTTTAGAGAAGGGCAGAGGAATCTTGTGACATACTAAGGGTCTCTTGAAAAGTCAGGATGTTTAATTAATTGATTTAACTTATTCTGTGATTCCTTTGAGTCCATTTTGATTAGGGATGAATGCAAATAAATTATAATGTAAAGAGGATTCGGCTTGTTAACTCCAAATAGATGTTTTGTATTATTGGGGGGAAAGGTTGGAGCCGTAAATTAAAGGTAGGATTGAAAAATGTGCACTACATGACCTTGGAAGGTAATGCTAATCAATCATTGTGTTTGTTTCTATTGAACATAAAAGAAGACCCCAAATGATTCTCAGGATAGTGCTTTTTGAGACCTCTATCAATTGACACAAGATGACTGTGAGATTAAACCTATTCACCATCCTGATTATAGGTATTAATGGTTCCTTGATTTGGGATCATATTTACAATCAATGCCACTCATTTTTATTAGTTTGCTTTGCTTTTAAATTTCAGAATCAATAAGAATTTTAAAGCAATGCAAATATTTATGTTTCATATAAAGCAAGTCTCAGTGCTTTTAAGTTGCATAGTCCCTTACCACAAATAGGTTATTTCCCATTTCAACACGTCAGATTCCAAACACTCAATAAAATTCATATTTAGAATGGGCTTTCTTAAGAAAGATCTTTAGATACCTACTATGTTCTATGCTGTAGTACTTCCCAGCCATTCAATAAAAATAATTTATTCCTTTGTGTTCCCATAATGTACCTACATTGTCTTTATGGGACATTATTTGTATGCATGCTTGTACGTTCATGCATGTATGTATTTGCCCCTATTGACATATATCCAATCTTAGAGATGACACATTTGGGAAAAAAATTTCATAAATCCTTTTTTATTTATATATCAAGTAACCCTATAAACATTATTTATATATCAAGTAAGTGACCTTATTAAGTGCCTTTATATTGAATTAATGGTATAGGAATTCTTGTAAGGAGTTTCTCCTGTTGACCTCTGGTGTACTTAGATTATATTTGAAAAAATCATCAACATTTCATACCTAATGGACCCAGACAATGAAGAATATTTCAAATAAAAGAAAGTCAAATTTAACCATTCAAACATTTTCTGGCAAAATGGGCCTGGAATTATGATGATTCAATTGAAAAGTTTACATTATATTAAAACCTGACCCAAAATATTACTTAACCAAAAGTTACTTAGAGTTAATATTTAGAAGAACATCTGAACAGTTTGGAAAGAACTATTATTGAAAAAATACTTACTTTTTGTGTCAGAGTTAAGAATTAAAGAAATTACAAGTTTATATATGCCTTAATTGTTATATAAAGATATTATTTTTCTTTCTTTCTTTCTTTCTTTCTTTCTTTCTTTCTTTCTTTCTTTCTTTCTTTCTTTCTTTCTTTCTGTGGCTGTATATCTATGGTGTGGTTTCTGACAAATATTCACATTTTTAATAAGAAAGATGATTGTGCTTATGGAAATCTGACATTATATATTTTATCCTGTGTGTAATATATACACACATTAAAAGCAAAATTATTTTAAAGAGAATAAAGACTTCATGATTGTTAACTTTTCCTATAAATATAAAACCTGTATGACACCAATAAAATTGTATTACAAATATTATTATACACATCACTTACTCTTTTAGCAAGAGAATACATAGTTCTCTGGTTTCCAAATCAGTCTCATCCCACCTGACCCTACTACAAACTCAGTGCAACAGATCTAAGCATAAAGAGCTGAAACATTTGCATTGCTTTGGAAAGAATATATACCCACATGGGGACAGAATAAGTGAGGTTTTTATAGCTCCAAATATGTTTTTCTATTGAGTTTGCACCTGTTAAAGCTCAGCCAAATTATGGTACATAGGCCAGTTCTATTTTCCATTTTCTTTGTGAATTAAAAGTACAATAAATGTGCAATTGAGCTTAGACAGCAGATGGTCTGCAATAGGTATAAACATATTGTACCATATGTCTGAATGGCACTTTCAGAAAGTACTTGGCACTGCTAAAATACTTTATTTTCAATAGACATATGAATATATATACACTACTACAATTAAAGATAAAGTGACTGATTCACTCCTTACCATTTGGGAGAAGCATGGCTTGGGAATAGATTGTGTATTCCATCTGGAAAACAGCAGTTTCCTTTGTTGACCCCTGATGAGTTAGAGAAAAGCAAAGGCAATATAGTGATAAGTCTGTGGAGACTTTTTGTGTCTTTGATAGTCCACAAACAAGTACATGCAAGGGAGGTTCCCTCTGTTTTTGAAAGTGTCTCTGGGGTAGCTGGATATCCTGGGAAGAAAGCTGAATATATCTGAAGCTTTTCTTTTTCTCTTTCTGATTATCATCCTCTCTATCCACTTGCAGACACTTTTTTATCTTCATTGCAAAATGGAAAAATAAGGACATTTTGAATGACAAAATCACTTCAGTTTAGTTAAACACTTTAACAGAGGGGAAAAACTAAAGCAGGAATATTATCTGCCTTGACTCAAAGGTCATTTTGTTTTAGCCAAGCTGATTCAGGTTTGAAATCCCATATTCAGAATGATACATACATTGTGCATGCATTTTTTAAAGATACATAAAACATATATTACATCTATATTAAGGAGTGTTTTATTTTTCTTCTTTTAGATGATAAATAAATGCACAGATATGGATTTATTCCCTTTTATGTAATTTTCCCCTTGGTGACTTTAACCAAGAAGATGGCCTCAGATGTCACCTCTATGCAATCATCACTTGTCTATGAGCCAGACCTAAATCTCAGTTATACACTCATGTAGGACTGTTCCATCAGCACATCTCACTCAGCCAATACGAAAACAATGCATTTTAACTACCAGGGTTTTCTGATGAACCTTGTTTCAATCTAGGCTTCCAAAGTATGGATTTTGCCTCTAATAAGTACGCAACTCATGAATAAAACTTCCGTCCTTTTTTTCACTTACCTCTTTCCAATTACCCATTCAATTTCCGGGTAGTTCCTTTGATATTATTGTAATGACTTTCTAATGTTCATTTCCTTGGCACTCATACAGTTCTAGTTTCTGGCATTGCTTTAAGCTTTCTACTTTATAATGTGGAGATAACTAATTAACTTCCTAAATGTTTAATAATAATTTTACATATTGTGTTTTTGCAGATTTAAATTTTGCCTCTGAATTCCATAAATAACAAAAGTAAATATGATTTAAAATATAAAAAAATAAAAGAGGATGTAAGCAATTGTTTATTGTACATTTCTTCAGGCATTTTTAAACTACTTTTTGAGGGAGATTCTGGTTCACGATGACAACATAGGGGGATTCTAGGCTCACCTCCTCCCATTGACGTAATGAATCTGCAGCTAAATATGGAACAACTTCCTCTGGAAAAACAAAGAAAGCTAAAAATGGTCTGAATGACTCTTATGCATTACGCCAATGAGAGAAGGCCCATAGCAAATCAAGTGAAAGTTGGAACATAATCCTGCCATACACTCCATCCCCAACACAGCAACCCACAATCAGGAAGGAACTCCAAACCTGTAGCTTCTCTCTGAAGAGCAAAGGATTTGAACTCTACATCAGGCACCCTAATTTTGAAGACCTGCGCTTGAGAGATGAGCTCCCCAAACACCTAGCTTTGAAAATTAATGGGGCTGGAGTCCACACTACAGACTATAACAATTTGAGAAACTGTTCTTAAAGGGCTGCAAGCTCAGACTTACCTGCCAGGGTTCAGTGCCCAGATAGAAGATGGAGAGGCTCACAAACTTTATGTGAATGAGACTTATTAGTTAATCTTAAAGCACTGGCCTGAAGGGCAGGCATCTAATTTAACACACATCTAGAGGCTGGTGGGTACCATTGTCATGCTCTCCCTTGCCTTGCTACGGCTTGTTGGTATTTCCCAGAAAGGAGGCTATACAGTCATCTGGAGCCCCAATTTTAGCAATTGCTTCCAGGGATTACCTCAGAACCTCCTGGCTCTTGTGACTAGAGGGGTTTATGGTTGTGATTCCAGAGGAGTATATGTATTTTCATACTTCAACAGCTATTGTTTGAAGGTCTGACTTCCAATCAGCCTAACTCTAGATGCTGACTGAAACCCTCCCTTTTGGAATACTGACAGGTTTTGGCACAGCCTCAACTCTTAGGAACCATTAAAAGTAAAATAGTCTGCTTGGACAATTACAAAGGTTTGTGAGACAGCCAAGAACTAAGGCAGATAAAGTTAATCTCCTACATGAGACCACTCCTGTAGTCTAGGAGAGGTGACTATTTTGTATAATCTTTAAAAATACAGAGGGTCAAGCAAAACAAAGAAACAGGAATATATTCCAAACAAAATAACATGATTAAACTTTAAACTATTTTTTTTGGTAGAACTAAATAGAATCAGGCAATAAATATGCATTCTGTGATTACCTTAATTCAATTAAGACTACACCATAGAAATATTTACAGTATATTATGTTTGGGGTATTGGCAACACACTATTTTATGACAAGAATATTTTAGAGATATTAATACAGTCCTACTTTTCATTTCCATTGAATAAAAATACTTCATCAGTGATGCTTCTGGCTATGCTTGGACAGCTATTGTGAGACCAACCTTCCCATAGATACAAAAGCTATTAATTTTGGTAAACAAAAATGTATCTGAAGGCACTAAGCATAACAAAAACACTCACATATTGATGAATGAAAATCAAATGGAAGAAAAGATGGCACTATGTAGAGTTCCTTCTTTAATAGATATTTTCTTGAAGCTCAACCCGAGTCTTCTCCAGCAAGTATAGTTCAAACTCTATTAGAAAAAATCAATTTAAGTGGTGCCTGCGTGACTTGGTTGAGCTGCCAACTCTTGATTTCGGCTCAGGGTCCTGGGATCGAGCCTGGCGATGAGCCCTGAATGGAGTTCCTAGTTGGGCTCCACACTCAGTGGGGAGTCTGCTTGAGATTCTCCCTCTCACTCTCCCTCTGCCCCTCCCCTACCCTCTCTCTCAAATAAATAAATAAACCTCCCCCCAAAAAAAGGAAGAAAAAAGAAAAATCATGCTTAAACACTTGAAACAGAAGACAGTTTGTGCTACCAGTCATTGGAAATTGAGGGGGAAAATTCTGGAAATGGGTCAGAGAGGGAGATACCCAAATTTGTTTATAAAATTTTTCAGAGTTTCCGGTTGCCCCCTGCATTGTGAATTACTGGGGAACACTCCAAGCACCACAGTAAGGCTAAAGGAAATAAACTGAAATTTGAGCTTCTGTCTCCACAAGGGAGACAAACTGTAGTTCAACCAAACTGAATGCTTGCTTAAAAAACAAAATCAATATTCTTAGAAGGAAGATACAAGACCTACAATAAAAACTCTAGAAATACTAAAATAAAATATCCATCATTCATCATGTTCAGGATAGAAATACAAATTACTCAACAAATGAAAACATGGAAAAATATTACTGTCTAGAAAATAAGACAACCAATAAAGACTGATCTGAAATGACCTAGTTGGGGAATCACAGCAAAGAAATAAAAATTATAAGAAAAGTATCAAATTTCAATTCTAGAATTGAAAAATATAATATCTAAAAGAAAAACAAATAATCTTTACTGGATGGACTTGCAAATGAATGGAAATAGCAGAATAGGATTCATTGAACTACATATACTAATGGAAATAATTCTTCCTGAAAAATAGAGGGAAAAAGATAGTATGAAAAACTAAAAACTAAATACAATCTTTTTTTTAAAAAAATGAGATAATATATTATGGACGGAACTGTGTCCCCCAAAATTAGTATTTGAAGCCCTAATAAACAGATCACTGGCAAGAACTTAAAAATGGATCCATTTTTATATAATGATAATTTGATTTTCCAGAAGATATAAATGCCATCAGTGGAGAAAAGAAAATCTTCAAATCACCGGAGCTTGAATACCTGGATATTCATAAAGAAAAATATGGACTTTGGTGGCGCCTGGGTGGCTCAGTCGTTAAGCGTCTGCCTTCGGCTCAGGTCATGATCCCAGAGTCCTGGGATCGAGCCCCGCATCGGGCTCCCTGCTCTGCGGGAAGCCTGCTTTCTCCCTCTCCCACTCCCCCTGCTTGTGTTCTCTCTCTCGCTGTGTATCTCTCTCTGTCAAATAAATAAACAAAATCTTTAAAAAAAAAAAAAAAGAAAAGAAAAATATGGACTTTGATCTTTAATTCACATATTACCTAAAATTAAATTTGAGATAAATCATATCAATTAACACAAATTTAAAGCTATAATTTTCTAGAAGGAAATGTAAGAAAATATTTCTTCAGTTTTGAAGAAGCAAGGTTTCCTTGATAGATCCAGAAACAATAACCTTAAAAAATATATTGCAAATAAAAAAAAAATTCTGTTTGTCAAAGAAAACATTAAGGAAGTAAATGAGAAAGGCTTAGCCCTAGAGAAAATATTTGCAATACATAAATCTGGAAAAGGACTTGGACAAAGGATTTACAACAAACTTCTACAACTCAATGATAAAATGACACACAATCCAATAAAAATGAACAAAAGATTAGAACAGATATTTCACAAAGGAAGACCAACATATGGCAAAATATATGGGGTGGGGGCAGAAAAACTATTTTTTTAGAAAGTGCTCAAGACATTATTCCTAAAGGAAATGCAAACTAAAACAATGAAGCGTCACATCTTACTCATTAGACTGCTAAAATTAAAGATACTGGTGAAACCAAAAGTTGTTGAGAATGTAGAGCAAGTGTAATGTTTATGTATTGTACATGGTACTTTTTTTTTTATATATTGTTGTACGTGGTACCTTCATATGTGGATATCTTAAAAATAACTCAAAATTTCTTATAAAACTAAATATACATCTACTTTATTGCCCCTAAATTATACATGTAATTATTGACACATGTGAAATAAAAATGCATGTCTATAAAAAGATTTCTATAAGAATTCCACAGCCATTTTATTTATAATAATTCAATACTGGAGGAGATAAAGAGTGCACTTATTATGATGAGCACTGAGTAATGTATAGAATTGTTGAATCACCATATTGTACACCTGAAACTAATTTAATGCTGTATGTTAACTATACTGGAATGGAAATTAAAAATATATAAAAAATTAAAAATAATAATAATAATTCAATACTGAGAGTAGCCCAAGTGCTCATCAGTAAGACAATGGATAAACAAACTGTGGTATATTCCTTCAGTGGAATAATTTATAAACAATAAAAACAAACTCCTGAAACATTTGACAACATGGATAAATCTTAAATTTTCATTTTACTGAATGTAAGTGGACTTACAAAAAGATGTATGGTTCTAATCATGAAATGTTTGTCTTTGAGGGCATGGGGAAATGGACAGACTGGGACTGAGCATGAAATAACCTTCAGAGGTGATGACCGTGTCTTATATTTGACAAGAATTTGGATTTACATAAATGTATGATTTAGTTAAAACTCACAGAATGTTACCCTTAAGATTTTTGCCTTTCATTATTGGTAATTTGACTCCAAACGGAAAAGGAAGTACTGAAAGTACCATAACCAATATTCAATCTAGGTGAAGATATCCATGCTGAGATATTTAGAAGATGGAGCTGTTAAATGCAACTAAATTTGAGAAGCACTTCAGATAATAACACGGATTAAGGAATAGATGGAGGGATAAAAGACAGATAGCATGTGATAAAGAAAACAATTTTTTTTAAGTACAATATGTAAAAGAAAATCCCTAAAATTCTAATAAAGTAAAACCTGAATACATTCCATTTCATGGATAAGGTGATCTTACATAAATCAGCCTAAGATGGTCCCTATATATTGGCACCCTAGTTTTTTCATTTCTTCGTAACAAGCCAAGAACTGTTAGCTCAACAGCCCACCAATGCCCATTTCACTTTTTTACACATCCAGTCATTTTAAAAACAGCCCAAAGGAGCATAATTTTAGCCTTTTAGGGACTGTGTGCTTTGCATACCCCATGATAATATGTCCAACACCTACTGACCATTGAGAAGCTGGAACCTTGTGTTTATAAGACCCCAAGCCACCACTGCCCTTTGGAACTCTGACCTAGAGACTCCTTACTATGGTGCTGAGTGCCATCACCTTAGACACCTAAGTCCTGTCTGCCCCTACTGAATGGTGGTTCCCTGGCCTAATATTCTGGACAGCCTCGTTCTATGAGGAAAATCTTTTCTCATGTCACTCTGTCCAAGTTCTACTTGATGGAGCTTTTTGTGTGTTACTGCTTCTGGTGGTCATATATAATTTCCTTGATCAGGCCCTAAATCCTATGAATCCCCTACACATTATTAATATTACAAAACAAAATACTTTTTTCCCCTAATCAATCCAAAAGTTAAAGCAATTATGAATGAATTTTGAACAGTAGTTTTATGTACCAGGACAAAATAATTCTTAATTCTGTTCAGAAAAAATATATTACATACAGTTAGGAAAACTTAGAAAATGTTGAATAATAGTGACTCCCGCCTAATCAGATATGAAGTGATACCAATGATTATGAGTTTAATATTAATGCAGGAATAAAGAAATATAGGTAATTATAATAAAATAAGGAAACAGAAGGGATATAAAAGTAAAAGCAATTAGGTTTTGTCTAGGGACATATTAAGTGAACTGGGTCACATGGACAATTTAAATAAATACTATTAGGATAATTAGATATACCTTTGGGAGGAAAACAAAGTTTGGTCCCTACAAATAACTTCACTTAACGTCTTGTTCTCTTCAGTCACTATAACAGAATGCCATAGACTAGGTGGTTTATGAACAATAGAACTTTCTCACTGTTGTGGAGGTTAGGTCCAAGGTCAAGGAGCTAGGCATACTCAGTATTTGTTGAGGAACTATTTCTTTGTTCATAAATAACCTCCTCTTGTGGTGTCCTCATATGGTGGAAGGGGCAAGCCAGATATCTGGAGTCTCTTTTATAGGGACACTGATCCTATTCATAAGGGTTCCATCTTCTTGATCTAATCACTGCCCCAAAGCCCTATCTCCTTATGTCACTACCTTGGGGGCTCGGATTATGTCATATAAATTTGGGGGAGAGCACAAATATTTAGACCATAACACTTTACTAAATATAGAATGTGCTTTAAGAGTATTGAATTGAGAAAGTAATTATGAATACATTTGCTCATATTTTATTATATTTGCATCTATTTATATCTATCTATCCATCTGGTTTGGTTTGTTTTCTTCTTTTTTCATACTTCTCATGTTCCTTTTTAAAACTGAAATCTTATGTGAAGTATGTATGTGTGTATATATAGAATTATTTGGGAAGTTTGCCATTTTTTAAGAATTATATGCCAACTGAAATCATCTAGGAAATGATTTATAGCAAAATAACACATAAATCCATTTTCATTGATATAATTTGTATATACATATGTATGTAGTATGTGTTTGTTCATGTTACTTATGTTCATGTCCTTGTTATTTGTAACCTTGTCTTGATATTATTTTTCCTTTTTTATTAGCTATTATTTTATTTTTAAAAAATGCCAGTTATCATATTGCATATAATTATCTATAATAGAATTCCAAAAACATTTTTCTCTTTCAATAAGCTTACAAGGTGACAGTTCCATAGAGGGTTTATAAATGTTTTAAAACATGAAAAATCAAAAAACTTTAGGATTCATTCTTATAACAGCAAAGGGCAAATGCCAGTACAAAAAAATTTTTGCTTCCATTAATGTCATAATATTAAATTATTATACTTCAATAGGCATAATTATATTAATGATAATCATTAACTTTGAAGATCAGACAAATTGACATCAATCTTTATCTGTGCTAGTGCTTTCTTAATAATTGGAATCGATTTTTTTTTTTTTTTTAAGATTTTATTTATTTCTTTGACAGAGAGAGACACAGCGAGAGAGGGAACACAAGCAGGGGGAGTGGGAGAGGGAGAAGCAGGTTTCCCGCCGAGCAGGAAGCCTGATGTGGGGCTCGATCCCAGGACCCTGGGATCATGACCTGAGCCGAAGGCAGACGCTTAACGACTGAGCCACCCAGGCGCCCAATTTTTTTTTTTTTTTTTAAGATTTTATTTATTTATTTGACAGAGAGACACAGCGAGAGAAAGAACACAAGCAGGGAGAATGGAAGGGAGAAACAGGCTTCCCACGGAGCAGGGAGCCCGATGCGGGGCTCGATCCCAGGAGCCTGGGACCATGACCTGAGCCGAAGGCAGACGCTTAATGACTGACCCACCCAGGTGCCCCATGGAATCAAAATTTTTAAGGGTTTGTTTTTGTTTTGTTATGTGGAGTGAACTTTATGTCATCATATAAAGACAAGACAGAACTTTTGTTCATCAAGTACTCAAAAGGTAGACTTTACTAAACATCTTATTTGCCACCTAAAATTACTCCATGAGTGGATTTTGTGCTTTTTAAATTCTCTTACAAAACCTTATTTTTATGCATTTGGAGAATAATTTCACAACCATCAATAAATGTATCATCTAGAGTCATTGGAAGGATGGAAAGTCAGTTGGAAAAGTCTAAAATCTTTTCAAATTGTAGTAATCTATCACTTTGTAAGTCTGAATTTTGGTTGTTCTGTTCTGTGGGATAGATTGTGGTATTTCTGAAACTGCCATGGGCACAGAGCTTCTTTACATGACTGGCTCTGAGTTGCAGCTTTTACAAGTAGGAGAAACAAAATGAGTTATTATTCCCTTTTTGTAGTCACTATATGACACCTGAAACATTTCAGGTTTCTAATATTTTTCAGAAAATCACATGGGGTTCTCTGACTTCCAGACATATTCTAAATCAGTAACAACAACGACTTGTGTTCTGTATAGTTTCCTTTGTGTCAAGGATAAGCTATTTACCTTCTTAGGCTTTCTTCCAGATTTTGTTCACTTCTTCAAAAACTATTTATTATATTTGAAATTATCCTGGAATTTCTGAGTAGTGAACCTGAAAACAGAGCAGCTTTTCCAAAGCTATAGACATATATTCAATTTAACTTGGTTACCTTTTAGGTGGTATTTTCAAAAAAATCCATATTTTTGTCTATGTATTACTGGGACATAGTTTTTCCAAGGGCCTTTCCAGTCTATACTACCTTTTGTTGGTACTATCATATGATGAAAGCGGCAGTATATTTTAGTATGTTAAACTAAACTGGCCAGAAGACCTAACTAATCCTCAAATATCTCTGTGCACTCATATCTTGAGCTTAATGTTCTCATATCTTCATTTCTCTCATGTATACATATACATTTCTAGTATATGTGCTGCCGAAGTGAGCACTACATATACATTTCTAAAGTATTTTTCAATTCCAACTAAAACTACTAGTAAATCTATACCTGTGACAGACAAAGCAGATCCACTTTCTTTGTATATGGATTGCAGGAGTATTTTTTCCCTAAAATAATAGACCATTTCAACTTTTATTAAAAGCAAGATTTTACGGGCATCTGAGTGGCTCAGTCAGTTAAGTGTCCGACTCGGTTTGGGCTTAGGTCACGATCTCAGGGTTGTGAGATTAAGCCCTGCCTAGGGTTCCACACTCAGCGGGTAGTCTGCTTGAGATTCTTTCCCTTTGCCCCTCCCCCCACTCATGTGCACTCTCTCTCTCTCCCCCCAAATTAAAATAAATAAATCAATAAATAAAATCTTAAAAAAATAAAAAAGATTTTAGCATTCCTATATCAATCACTACAAGGGAGTGGATAATTATGATAGCATTCCTGTGTAAATTAGTATAAGGGAATGGATAATTCTTACAAGTTGTAGATCACTGTAAGAACACATCTGTTTTGATCCTACAGATTTTTAGTAAAAAGCGTTCAATGCCTTTTCCTATCTCTGTAATTATTTTTGTCTTGTAAGTAAATCTTTATTCTAGGTTTTTGCAAACAAAGAGCATTTTTTCCCCATTATTTATAAGTCTGCTCATGAAAGATGTGAGTGAAAACTTCTGGGTAGGTAATTCAATAACTCAACTCTCTCAACAAATGTCACAGAAAACCCAGCTTCTTTCAGACTCTGCTTGGCCAACCACAGTGTGTGCTGACCACATCCTCAGGTTGGCTTCTTATTCACATACAAGATGGCTGCGATCCACACCTGGGGTAAGGTGATAATTTATTCTTATTCAGCAAAACTGAGAGATTGAGTTTTTATAGATTTCCTTTAAGAATTAAAAACACTCTATTTTCAGAAGTCCTCATTAGACTTTACTTGACTCATTGGTTGACTTTTTTTAGGTGCACCTCTTAAAATAATTATAATAGTTTTATACTAATCAGGTTGTGTGTTTTAGATGTCAGGAGTAAATCAAAATTTTTTCTATAAATATCATCAGAAGTATTTATGGTAACGATGTTGGCTTCTCTTTCTATCAAAGCAGACATGGAACAAGTCCCTGTCTTGATTTCTTTAAACTCTAGCGCTTTAGTCATTGCATAAAAACAATATCCCTTAATTTACTTTCAAAAGTAATTGACACATTTTGACAGTGAAAAATCTTCCTTTTTCTAAAATATCTTGTTCTAATACTATTCAGAAAGAGTCTAGAAGCAAGTGTTTACTTAGTTGTGCAAACTTCAAATGAAATAGGAACAGGTTTTTATCAAATTCTATTTGAATCTGTGAGGAACTTGCATAGTTCAATGAGAAATAAAGATAAAATGGGATTTATTCATAAATCTGAGATCAGTTAACTGCATGACCTTAAATTTTACTTGTTATCTAACCTTTGAAAATCTGTTCCTTTTTCTGGTATATTTGAAGTTTCACTATAAATTTAGTTCTAGCTCTAAAATTCGATGATTTTCTAAACATATTCTGGCTATCTCCCTGGCTTTGTATAGATACAGAAAATCACATTCCTTTTAGACATGCAAGACCACTATGAATTAGAGTACAGAGGTGTTTTTCATCCAAGCTATATTTTAGAAATATCTTCATTTGAAATATATATTATCTACTACACTGGAGCCTAGGAGACCCATACAAGGAAAACTTCCAATTGCAGGAAGACATGCAAGATTTTTTTCAAACAGAAGTTAATCCGCATGCAAATCCATAGCAAAAAATGAAAACAAAAACAACTAAAACCCAAGTACTATAGAAACACATAGACTATGAATTTTAAATTATCGAGAAATCACTCCTGATATCCCATCATATGAGAATACTCTGCTTTTCATAAAGAATTGTACATGTATATTTTATTTTGCCCCTCTTAAATTCATGATTTATGTAAGGTAAATGTTGTTATTTTATATATTTTTAAATGTAAGAAATGATTTTCAGATTGATGAGGTGAATAAATAACCTCTAATGACTGATAAAGATATTAACTGTTTCACTTTTCACTCTGATTTATAATCTAATGATTTGTTCACTAGATGTGACTGGGTTTATTTATTGGCTTCTTTTTCTAATCATGTTGATGAAATCTGCAGTGTTCTTAATTCAGTGATAGTGAACATGCAGATCTATCTGATCTGTTGTAAATAAACAATACAACTAACCCCTAAAGTAACTTTGAGATATTCATATGCAAAACATTCTGTTTACACAAACTGCATATGGCTGAAAAAGCGTTGAGTTTATAAAAAAATTCAGCAGAACTGACAATGAGTGAAGAGAGCCAGACTTAATCATACTTTGATAAAACATTCAGTGTTATTAGTAGGTATTTTGAACAAAATGGGATTTGTGGTAGTTGAGTTTATCACAAAGTATTAAAAAGAGATGAAAATGCACAGTCCCCATTTTATAGAATTGGCCACCAAAGCATAAGTTCTTGAATGTCTGAACAAAATATTAATATCACCCAAGATTTGAGTGGGGAAGAAAAGGTAGTAATGATAATTTGTGGCTGAGAATTAAAAAGCAAAATAAGCTACATCATAATGTGTCTTGAATAAAAGATCTACTTGTTAGTGGGTATGCAAAAGTAATAAATGGTTCACTATATACCTAACCCAGATCCCCCAGCTGTTAACATCTCATTTGCTTTATCAGGATCTATATGTCTCTATCTCTATCTGTTACTCTATCATTTATCTATACTTTTGGTTTCTTTTCTTTTTTTGCAGACATGATAATCTACCAGCCTGGATAAGTTAGTATCTATTACCTATAAACAAGGACATCTCTTATATAACAATTGTACAAACATTAAAATTAAGAAATTAACATCAATACAATACTAGTGACAACCCTCAGACCCCTTTAAGTTTTGTCAGTTGTTCTAACTATGTCCTCCAAGGCAGAGGATCCAACGTCACCCTGCACATTACATTTACTTGTCAACTCTCTTCAGTCACATTCAACCTGGAACAGTTTTGTAGTCTTTTCATTATTTTCACAATCTTGATTTTATTTTTTAGTACTATAGGGAGTTCTTTTATAAGATACTGCTTCAATATGAGTTTGATATTTCATCACAATTACAATCTATTTAGCTCTTTCAACAAGGATATCAGAGATGTGATGTGTATTCTTCTTATTCCATCATGTCAGGTGGTGCATGATACAAATTTGCCCTATCATGGGTCCTGTTAATTTTGATCAATAAATTATGGTGGCATCTGGAGGTTTCCTCACTTTTTGCTTTTTAAATTATGAATATTTTATGAAGAGATGCTTTGTGGCCATCTAAAAGTTTATCTTTTTCACGTTTTCCCCCATTACTTTTTGCATCCATTGATATTTGTCTATATCAGTTATTGTCAGGAGAGTTACCAAATGGTGATTTTCTAGTTCTTTTTCTGCATTTATTAAGTGCATTTAACTGTAAAGAAATGTTCTCTTCTCCATATTTATTTATTTATATTGGTATGGATTTATGAATTCTTATTTAAACCATAGGTAATAATCTGTTACTGTATTTTTGTAGGCATGTGTTTGCTTTTTGTTACCACAAATTTGTCCAGTGGGAGCCACTTAAAATTAGATTTCTTGGCCTTTTGGCGTGTTTTAGTCTTTGAGCATTTGCTTGTTTTCTGATCATAGCAAAATATTACAAGCTCATCTTATGCTTTGTTTTTCCCAGGTTTTGGTTGGTCATTTCTCTCTCTCTCTCTCTCTCTTTTTAAAGATTTTATTTATTTATTTGACAGAGAGAGAGACACAGCAAGAGAGGGAACACAAGCATGGGGAGTGGGGGAGGGAGAAGCAGGCTTCCCACGGAGCAGGGGGGCTGGATTCCAGGACCCCAGGAACCTGGGACCACGACCTGAGCCAAAGGCAAATGCCCAACGACTGAGCCACCCAGGTGCCCCAAGGTTGGTCATTTCTCAAAAAAAATGTGTATTCATTATGGTAGAGAAAGATATTTAGAAACATTTCTATGTACTGTAAGACCTGAGTACTAGGTTTTTTCATTATTACTGGAGTGTCACTGCTTCTAGGCTTTCTCAGTGGATAGACCAAGGAAATATATGAATGGATATACATATGCACAAACACACACGTACACACATTTATACCCATGTTTCTTTCCTTATTTCTCTTTATATACTAAAAACTGTTAATTCACACCAAGAACTCCTATTTTATCTCAACATCATACAGTTCATTTTGCCTTTGACATTTTCCCTCTTTATACCTTCTTTCTCTGACAGTGGGGAGACTCACTTCATTTTAGTTCAAAATCTAACTTTTTGCTCAATCCCTCTCTATTTCCCAATTTTGCCACGGCTGGTTCTTCACTCAGCCCTAACAATCAGGCTGCCATTTACTTGTCAGTAAAATTGCTGGGTCCTAAACATTTTTGGACCATGGCCTCACAGATGTGAACCAGAAGGCCATCTCTAAAACATATTGTGGAATGGGAGGGATTGTAAAGGCTTTTTCTTACTCTATTTTAATTTTTTGTAGCTATTAATTTTTATATTATTGACCTTAATGTTTGCTTTATTTCATTGTGATGTGGTGCTTTTATAGATGACTATCAGAAAATTTGCTAGCGAAGAAGGAAAGTGCCATCACTGACAAGATATAACATTTCCTATAGGAAGTTGGGATATGTTAATTTATTTATTGAAATAAATATATTTTATAAATAAAATTTATAAATAAAATATTTTATAAATATATTTTATAAATAAAATATTATATATAGTTTTGTAAATTAAAATTATCTTCAAAGACATATATTTTATAAATAAAATATTATATATAGTTACATAAGTATACATATGTCTGAAAGTATATATTTCTGTATATATTTTGTATACATATATGTATGCATATATTTTATATAGGAACATATAATACAGTATATGTGTGTATATATATATAGAGAGACATATACACTGTCTTCTAATTGCCCACATCTGTGCTAATGATGAAGCAAACAAAGGCAAGAGAAATGTAGCCAAAATAAAATTTCCTTACAACTTGCAGCCCACTGATAAATACTTGAGACATGCAGAGCATGACATTCCTCAAGAACTCATGACTGCCTTAATGTTGGTGTTTTGCTAGAGACTAAAAACAACCTTATCTTGACAATAGACAGACCTCCAGGATCCTTAACTCCATGCAGAAATCCCTTTAGAGATTTTGGTTATCTCTACCCCTACTCCCAAACATAAAAGTATATAATCAGTCACTTCTCACAATCATAGGGCAGCTCTTTATCAAATAGCTAAGAGCAATCTACTTAGATTTCAATATAGATGCCATATTCTTAACTACTGTCCTATAATGTTTGACTTTATGTACTTATAAATGATATTTTTATAATATTTTGATAATGTTATTTATAATATTTATATTACAGTATAGATAATGATATTTATATCTTAATGTGCCTAAATTAATTCCTGGGATTAATTTAAAACTGCACGTAAAATTACTTCACTATTCAAAATATATTTGATTTTTTATGTGTTTGGTAAGAAAGGGACAAAATAAGAACAGAATTGCTGTCTACTGTTGAGAGAAAGTAAAAAAATAATGATTACAATTATGATGATAATAATGATCATTATAAAAACTTTAAACAGGCTCTCTATAGAGTTGTTAATTGAATTGACCACGCTTATCTTGAGAAGAAATCTACTTAGAACTTTTGTGTAGGAACACATAAGAATAGCTTATTGCCTTCCTGATTGTTCATTTCCTTTTTGAATAGGCCAAGAATTGTTACCAATATAGAACTCTGTCTTTGAAGATAATTTTAATCACCAATCACACATATAGTTTGTAAATTACCCTGAAGTACAATTCTATACTACATAAGAATTTAATAAGACTCACTAAGGCAGGTCCTTAGTGTCAGCTAAAATACAATACTTTCAGATGAAATTACTTTTTAAGCCATAGTTGAGGAAAGGCTAAGCAATTTTCTACAAACAATTATTATTGACTACTCTGATGGTAGCATGATGTTAAAAATAAATTTATTACTCTATTTTAGGTTTCTGAATTTTTAGTTTATAGTCTAACACCATGGCTATATCTGATTTCTATTTAGCTGGGAGATGAAGGGAATTGCATGTTTTCAGAGACCATTAAATAGGACTTTAGATTTTGTTGTTAATTCAGGCTTGACATATTGTAATATGTATTCTATGAAAGGGAATTTACTTAGAATGTTTATTGCACTTTGTTTTTAATTTGGAGGAATTATGTTTTTTCTACTAATAATATGATGTAATTATGTAGTTTCTCATATTAATGAAGTGATTAATAAATGCCATAAAAGAACTAGATATTATGGTTTATTATGTTCATAGATTTTTGAAATTTGCTGTTTGAAGACTAAACAGTGATCTGAAAATTTGTGTTTATATAAATTATATTTTATAAAATATAAGTATGTAATACAGTTATTGCAAGGTATTTAATAAAATATAGTAGTACCTAGCAATAATACTAATAAATCTGTAGATGAGTACCATTTGTTGATTGTTAATAATGTGTCAGGCCCTGTTCTAGCCCATTTTATAAGTATTTCACTCATTTTGCTGAAAAGAATCTCAAGCACACAGTTGGTAAATAACTTGTCTAAGGTCATTTAACTAGATATAGTGGGGCTGTGATTAAAAAACAATGTGTTGGGCGCCTGGGTGGCTCAGTTGGTTAAGCGACTGCCTTCGGCTCAGGTCATGATCCTGGAGTCCCTGGATTGAGTCCCGCATCGGGCTCCCTGCTCAGCAGGGAGTCTGCTTCTCCCTCAGACCCTCCCCTCTCTCATGTGCTCTCTCTCATTCTCTCTCTCTCAAATAAATAAATAAAATCTTTAAAAAAAAAAAACAAAAAAAAAACAATGTGTTAACATGAATAAATATTATTCAATATATAGTTGTTTAGCACTTAGCAAATAAAGGTATATTTTTATATAATATACTTATTGCTCAGGATAATGTTTATGTTTTTGTTCTAGGCGGAAATTACATTCCTAAATTTCTTTGTTCCACTTACAAGGACTTATTCTGATTAAGTATATCTATTAGTTACCTATTGCTGTTGTGAAATATTACCACAGACTTATGGCTTAAAATAATGCAAATTTATTTTTATTTTCTTTCATATTTACCTGACAGTCCTGGAGGACAAAAATCTTAAATGGTTTTTATTACACTACACCTCTAGGGCTATGTTCTTTTGATAGGCTCTAGGAGAGACTCTGTTCCCTTGCTTTTCCTGGCTTCTAGAGACTCCCTCCCTCCCTTGGCTCATGGCCCTTTCCTCCATCTTCAAGTTAGCAATTATATCATCTGGACCTCTGCTCCCATTGCCCCATCCACTTCTCTGACTCTGACCCTCCTGCTTGCATTTTAATAGGACCCTATGATTACACCTAATTATCTAGGATAATCTCCCCATTATTATTAATTTACGTGCAAAGGCCCTTACAACAGAGGAAGGCAACAAGTATTGTTATTATTATTATTAATATATATTATTAATAATAATAACAAATTATTATTATTATTGCAATGTATTGACTCAAATAAAAAATATAAATATCAATGATGGAATTGGTATACTTTCTAAATGTTCAAAGATTACAAAGACATTTTTGGAAAACATAATTCAAACAAATTATTAAAATGTATTTTTTTCTAAAAGAATCACAGAAAATAACTTTGTTCTCTTAGAAATTTTGGTTGTTCTTCTAGGACTTAAAAATACATTTTTCCTATGAGGGAAATTAGAAGTTTTAAGAATCACCACAACATAGGCCAAACTTCCCAAAGAACAGAATGGCTTCCTGACCAATGTTTCAAGGAAGAATGGGAGGAGAGGTGATTGTTGAAGGATTATTTAGTGTGAAAAACATAAAAGAAGCCCTGCATCTTATTTATGTGTCCATCCCCATTCAGGGAGGTAAGATGGCTAAAGATTTTTACTACTTCTGGTATTAAGCATATATCTATTGAGGAGATGGGTACATAGAGCTAATTCACATGCATAAAGCCCTATAATATAATCTGATTTCAGGGAAGAATCACTTAGATAAGATTATCCTATATCTCAAAGTTACTGCATTTCTCACTATAGACAATTAAACATCAGTTTTGGTTTATAGATCAATTATTTTTGAGGTTGTTAGTATGAGGTCATGCATAAGTGATATAGTCATTCTCCATGTGTTTTGAAATTCAAGTCTTTAAGTCTACAACTCTGAAAGCCAGATTTTAAAATTTGTGAAATCATGATGGTAACACTTTGAATGTTAGCTAGGAGATGATTTCTCCTGACATCATCTTTGTTTTACAAGGTATCTTTTATCAAATATATATAACCTTTACTTTAAACATCATAACAAGTGGCAAAATATTGTCTCTGTTAATTCTAGGTGATTTCTTGTTGTTCAAAGTTCAGGCCATTAGAAGGTAATGCTTAAAGAGTTTAGGAAGAAGAATGAAGGAGATAGGATTGTTTCAATTTTATATTTTTTGTTTTGATTATTTGAGTTCTTTATACTTATTCCTTTTTATTAGTAATAAAACTTTCTATAATCTCTTAACATCGCAAGTAGCTTTACAGTTAGTCTCATGCTAGACTATGAGTTCCACGGCAGAGACATTATGTCCGACTTTTGCGCACCATAGTGTATCTACATTGTTCTAACTGGATAGTAGCTGCTCAATTAGTATATGCTGAATAATATTATATATTAAATGATATATATAATCAATATTAAGTGCTCATTTATTATTTGCTAATTCATATATGAATCATTCACTATTCATTGATTCATTCATTTGAGTACACACATACATCTACATACACACATGTATGAATAAAAATGATTAAAAGGGAGTGTTTTCCATTGTAGATTTCTCAGGAGAAAGATATCTTTTGGAACAGATAGATACTGCATTTGAAAATTTAGATAATCCCTATTCTCTTCATCATTTAAAATCTACCTAAATCTTCACTTTTAAGTTATATATAAATTTAAGTCATTTACATTGATTTTGGGGTATTTTGCATTACATATAAATGTAAGGTAATTATGTCAGTTTGAGGGTCTTCAGTGCACTGCCAGTAGCATTAGCCTTCAGAGATTAGGAGCATTTATGCTTTGCACTTAGCAAAATGAGAAATGGATTTCTTTTTAAGCTTCTATTATATGCCCTTAAACTAAAAGCCTTCAAATTGTGTTTAGGCATCTACATTACTGAGAGTGTGGTCTATAGCTTATTTCTCAGAATTCTGACACTTTTTATGTAATTTATTTGACAACAAAGATTTTGACTTTATGATCAATTATATGTTGATCTTTGGGGTTTACCTCAGGTGAAAATAAGAACAGATGGTTCAATGCAAAGTAACAAAGGCATATTAAAGTTTTCTTAGTTTTGCACATTTATCAAAAATAGTTTTTGTTTGTTTGTTTTTTGAGAGAGAGAGAGAGAGCGCGCAAGCAAAGTGGGGTTGTGCAGAGAGAGAGAATCCCAGGCAAGCTCCACACCCAGCATGGAATCCCATGGGGGGCTTGATCTCACGACCCTGAGATCATGACCTGAGCTGAAATTAAGAGTCGGAAGCTTAACTGACTGAGCTACCCAGGCACCTCTATCAAAAATAGTTTCAACAAGATGTCATATAAAGAACATTTGCATTGACATGGTTTCTATTCCCTTCTTATCTATTGAACTTCATATCTGTTTTTGTCTTTGGTTCCTGGATGTGCTCTACATTCCAATTCAAAATTTTACTGGAATTTGGATATTTTAATCCCTCTAGTAAAGCCTGATGCCATACAGAATACTGCTTCCAAGTTTTCAATAACGCTGGATGCTGATAGTATTCAGATACCAGAGATACTAGAAAGCCAATAAACTCCATTTATTATATTGTCCTCAGGGATAGTATTATTACAAAGTAATGTAATATAATAATCTCTTAAGATCTGTGCATTTTATATGTTTGTTTTTAAAATGCAATCACCAGTTTAGCATAAAATTTTTCAATGCCGGTAACATTAATTTTAATATTTTCATGGGTAAAATAAAAATAATTATAAAGAATGATTCATGTAGGTTATGAGGGAAATTCTAAATTAATGTTATTAAAATAAATTATTTTAAAGATTTCTATAATTTGAAGTTTGATGTAAAGATATTTGTCATGTACTTCTATAGTAATGTTGACATTCAAATATTTTATTTTTCACTTAATAGAAACTATTAAAGTGCATGTTTATATGTTAAATCACACTTAATGAACACATATTTTTTAAGATTTTATTTATTTATTTGAGAGACAGGAGAGAGCACAAGCAGGGGGAAGGGCAAAGGGAGATGCGGGGCTCCATCCCAGGACCCTGGGATCATGACCTGAGCCAAAGGCAGACACCTAACTGACTAGCCACCCAGGAGCCCCTTAATGAACAGATTTTATAGAATCCAAGAATGTTAGGGAAATTAATTATCTTTGTAATATAGAGTAATATATTGCATTCCAGATTTGCACATCAGACTATATAATATTTACAAAGTAATGCAAAATGCAACTGACAAAATGTACTATAGAGGTATATTTTACATTAATACTTATGAGAAATCACTTATAATATTTTACTCCCATCAGAACCTAATGAAATTTAAAGCATGGATGTATTGGCAATAAGTGTTATTTTCAACATTTAGAGAGATAACTAGTTATTGTTATGGTAGTGCTACAATTCATACAAATATAGGTAATTTGAAAAAAATAGTAAAATATTAAGGAAACAAAAACTCCAAAGAATTACAGAAACCCCAAAGTACTTAAAGAGGTTATTATTTTGAAAAAAATTTAGAATACTTGAGTAAGTGAAAGAAGACAAAAGAATTCTCAACAACTACTTGATCACGAGTCAATAAAGCACCAGGAAATCTGGCTTTATTGTATGCTGTTTCCCACTAACAAAAGCAATTTGTAGGCTGGGAATGAGTTGTGGTGCTTTGGCTGCCTAAACAAATTGCAGAGGCAATAATCTGAGGCTCACATTTGAAGGTATTGGCGCTTTTTCTGAAGTTAAGTGCAGTGAAGCCTATTACATTTGTGTCTTATTAACCAGCTTCAAATAGGGCCATGAAGCACTTTGTTCTCACTTTACGGGAAGCCCTAGAGACATTCTCTTGCTGCTAAAAGATTTGTCTTTGCCACATTGTTTGGTAAATTTCCATTTACTACGATGAATGAAATAAGGGGGATTTGAAGTGTGTTTAAAGGGAAAGAAAACAATTGTGTAGTGCTTTATTTCCCTAATCGGACAATGAGAAATGACTCAAAACGTAAATGTTACACATCTATTTGTCCCTGGGGACTTGGGGATTTAGAATGGACAGTTGGGATTAAAAATAAAAACTCTGCAAGCCAAATGCAATTTTTATGATAATGAATTTGCTTCTAATTTGGTAGACAAAAGTTAAAATATGAAAAGGCCCATATCACTGTAATGACTGTCTATAATACGATATATAAATATATTTAAAATTTTGCAATATTGAAGAAAATATTTGATTCCTTTGAATAAAGATTGAAAGCACTAGTTTTATTGCCCCCCAAAACAGAAACACTACATTGGAAGAGTTGACATTGGTTACTAAGTAAACTAAAGAAATTACAAGTGTAATTAACTGAAGTTTGGATAGCATCATTTTATCAGTTGTTTTAAGCTCCATGGGGTACTAACAAAGTGTTAAAGCCAGCCAAGTAAGTTTTCTTTTCTACAGGGGCACATTAATGTATGCAAGAAATTGGTGAATTTTCAGAACAAAATTTTAGGCAGAAACTTCAAATTCAACAACGCCTTGAATACAACCCAGAACAAATTATTCACTTTTTTTGAGTCTCAGAAATTTTTATGGATTAAGTAGCCATCATCCTTGTGTTAGAGAACTTCTAAGAGGGTTGAAACGTAGAGTATTACATTATATAACATGTATATGTTGTAACATGTATCTCCAGAGAAGATATTCAGTGATGTCCTATTCTCTATCTCTTCACTATGATGCACCTTGACTCATGATATTTCCAGAGCATGCTTTATTCACCTTTCTATCCTTAACATTAACAAATAAACTTTCATTAATTATGCCCTGAATGAATCAGTGAGTAAAAGCATTGAATGGCTGAATGATTAAAATTAAAGTCTCTTTGATCTTTCTAATAGAATATGAAAGACTTTAGAAATAATTGGTGTAGTAATTATTACATTTATGCTTGCTTCCATTAATGTTTGAACAACAATAATAAAAATCCAGCTGGGGCCAGGTATTACAAACTACATTTTGTGTTACACATGTTTATATTTCTATAGGCATTCCATAATGCTTACAAAATCAAAGAAACAAAATAAAATATAACGAACAAACAAAAAGACAGCCATTCTTTGCTATTTCTATGTTCCAAAAAATGAAAACCACTGACTTAGCCAAGCCTCCTCATTTAGTAGCTGAAGTCATTAGGGTCAAGAGACATTAAATCCCTTTGATTTTTTTCACACAGGTAATTAAAAGCAGAGCCAGGAACTTGTCCCCAGCCTTCTGGAATCTAATCTGGTGCATTATCCTTCAGAGTGCTCTGCATCCCTATTTGGACCATTCTTCTCAGTGACAGCAAATACAAAGATGAAGAATGAATGGGACTAGGCGGGTTGATTGTCAGAATTTCAGTGAATAAGCCAGGGGTTCAAAGCTTTTAGAATAGTTCTAGTGAACATTCTCTGAAAGTTAATGACATGTTGTTTGTTCCCTTATAAATTATTGAAATGCCAGCATACAATAGTCAAGAGCTTAGTCACAAAAGCCTAATGTAGACATAGTTACAATAAAGCAACACAATTATAACTAAGGGCTTAATGTGACCAGTTTAAAAAGCAATACATAGCAAAAGTGGCAATATTGAGTTTTTATTTTTAAATTTCTAGGTATTATGAAAGGGGAAAAGAAACAATTTCAGAAAAAAATGGGAAAGAAAATAAGTGTAACTTCATAAGTAAAAAAGGCTATTTCAAGAATCAAATGGTTAAAAACAGAAACAAAGAATTTTGATAGTATTTGCATTATTTGCTTCAGCACAAAAAGCTAAATAAAAAGTTATTTATATCCTCAAAGAATTTACTATTCAGAGGAGAGAATAAATGCATGATAACGTTTAACATATTGTCAGAGATTATTTTATGTTTGGTAATGATCTAAGTGTTTTGTAAACATTATAACTTTTAATCCTTACAATAGCCTAATGAACTGTTATTATTATCTTCATTTTTACATGAGGAATCTGACAATTAGTCTAAATAAATTGTCCAGTGTCATGGGTAATTATTGACTTGATGAGGTTCAAAGTGGTCAGTCTGACTTCAGAGAATTATGGCCTAAACATTACTGTCTACTGCCTCTTAAACTCAGTTAAGATACAAAGTCGACATGATAGAAACTACAGTATAGTAGTCTCCCTTATCCATGGGGGATATATTCCAAGGTCCCCAATGGATGCCTGAAACCATAGACAGTATCAAACCTTCTATATACTCTATTTTTTCCTACACATACATATGTATGATAAAGTTTAATTCATAACTTAAGCACATAAGATATTAACAATGATATCAATGATTATCAGTGATAACTGATAATAAAATAGAAGTTATGTGAATGTGGTCTTTCTTTCTCTCTCAAAATAACTTACTGTAGTATACTCTTCCTTCTTATGATGATGTGAAATGATAAAAGGCCTATGTGATGAGATAAAGTAAGGAAATGACATCGGCATTGATTGTGACATAGCATTAATCTACTATTGCTCTTCTGACCACATTTTAGAAGGAGGATCATCTGCTCCCTGACCATGGTTGACCATTTGTAACTGAGACCATGGGTAACTGAAAACAAGGAAATTAATATCACAGATAAGGGGGTGACTACTGTAAACAAATAGAAATAAAATAGTAAAGGAACGCAGGAAAACGTCAAGTATTTTCAACTGGGAATAGTGAAAGCTTAACTAAATTAGTGGCACGTAAAATTAGCTTAGGAAATCCACAGACAGAAAAGAGAAAAAGAAAAAAAAAATGACTATACCAACATGAACACAACAAAGTAATTATTCATAAACTGCCTCAATCCAAATTGTAGCCACAAGAAAATATCTTGCTACAGATTCTTTTCTAAACTTAACATTTGAATTTTTACCTGCTAATTCTCCTTGTCTAGTACCTACAAGATTTCATATAACTACCTAATCATTCATTTATATACTCAGCCCAAATATGGACAATTTATAGTATGTTCCAAATTCCATTTCTAAGTGAATAGGAAACAGAACTCAAGATGTAGTCCTTGCCAATATGGAGTATGGGTACTGTGTGGAATGCAGAAAAAATAAAATCTTATCTGTAATTTATATATTATTTGGTAGAAGTAAGCCCAAGAATTAAGAAGAATCAAACCAAGTCTACTAAGTTTCGGGAAATATTTCTATAAAAAAAGATGCTGAAAGAGTACTGGAAGATAACTAGGAGTAAAAGAGTAGATGAAAGCCACAAAAATAACATTCTAGGTGATGTGAACAAATATGATTATGGAAGGGAGAAAGACCATGCACCATTTTCTAAATCATATGAAATATCACTCAAAACATTCTACAATCTACCTGTTTGTGGGACAGAGCTTTTACAGAATATAGGATCAAGTTCTACCACTAATTGGGTCTTTCACCTGCTAATTCTTCTCATCTACAATCTGTAACAAGACATGAACTCTACAAGAAACATCAACGTAGCCAGAAAGGACTACCATATTCTATTTTGAAAATATTTAAGAACTTGAAAAGCCATACAAATGAGGCACTAAAATGAACCACACCAGGAACTGAAATGAATGGCAATATGTAAATGTAAATTCATCATATAACTATGCTAAAACATATATTTTGTTAAACAAAGAGGAACAATATCAAAAGGGATATGCTTGTATATCAAGGAAAGAATAACTAATGGGACACCATGTGCTTGTCATGATAGCCAAGGTAGTCTTGCCATCTGATTAAATGTTGCAAATTGCATATGGAATGTGGCTTACAAGTAGAAATTAAAAAAAAAATCCCAATGAAAAGTGAAATGATGTGAAAAATGCTTTGCTAAGATCTTAGTGTTGCCACTTCTCACAAAGCATTCTTCAATTCACATGGCAAGAGAAAGTTACTCACTTTTCCATACTCCCTTATTGCTCTGTACAGGTGACAATTACAACTGTTAGCAAATTTTATCACAAATTCCATGTTTATTCTTTTCCTTATTCACTAGGCTTTTAACTATTTCAATAAATGATGCATTAATTTATTAACTAATAATTGGGCAAATTGAACACAAATGTTTTTGGAACTCATATATTATTTGCTTTTATATCTTATACATCATTATCTTGGGAATGACTCATTTAGAAGAGGAACACTAACTCAAACATAATGTATAAAATATTTTAGGTAAATCATTTATAAATATTAAAAAGAAATTTGAAGGAAAGAAATAGTCTAGTGAAACTTCATCTCTGGGATCCAGTCTTTTTGGTATTTTATTTTCAAATTAAGTAATAGGCATTTGCATTTACTTTTTCATATGAACTAAAGTATAACTAAGATAGGGTACCTGGGTGGCTCAGTCAGTTAAGCACCCGACTTGATTTCAGCTCAGGTCATGATCTCAGGGTTGTGAGATCGAGTTCCACATCAGGCTCTGTGCTGGGCGTGGAGCCTGTTTAAGATTCTCTCTCTCCCTCTCCCTTTGTGCCCCCGTCCACCTATGCATGCTTGCTCCCTCTCTCTCTAAAAAAAATAAATTTGTAACTAAGATAATATGTAACACATAATAAGAGTATTAATTTAGTATATTTTAAATTATATGTAAATATGTATTTTGTTGTGATTATTTTAATTTTCTTGATATTACATCATATTCCAATAAAATGACCTAAGGTGACACATGCTAGTATATATTATCAACCTACATATATATCAAGACATTTTTTTCATAACAAATAAGTTACTCAACAAAGAAGTACTGAGGCCTTTCCATTGGAGGTCTCAAGGTGCTAGAAAAATAATGAACTTGACTGCCAAAGCTTTGTTATTATACAGCATATATTCTAGTTCAGAATCATGACTGTCAATAATTAGCTCTTGTCATTCAGTTTCAAATCTACTCCTTTATATTCCACTTTACAATGCCTGGACTAGGATTCCTCAAACCACATTTTTTCTTTGTCAGCTGACTTCTTTTACTTTTTGCCGAATAAGTGCATTATAGAATGTAGGAAGGGAAAGAGATAGATGTACTTTTTCTTCCTCTCTGATTGATATTACTGTGGTGCCCTGCATCACTGGCTCTTCATCTTTGAAGCAATATTTAGTTCTGTTTTCCAGCTTCCTTTAGCACTCAAAACCAATCTTGTAATGCTTTCTCAGACCTACCATTACTAGGCAGACACTGATTCCTGCTCAGAGCCTGGTTCTCCAAGGTCTCTGCTTACTACTCCTGAGGTACCAGCAGGAGCCAGGAAGCATCAATTCCTAGAGGTCTGACCCAGGTTGATAGGGACTCTTCCATTAAGTGTTTAATCTTGAATAATCCAAATGTTATCTCATTTTACTTGGGTGCTTTCATTTTGCTTTTCAAGATATCCCAAAACTATGTAAACAATATCCTATCCAATATTCTTGTAATGATAATTACAAGATCTGTGAGGTGGAATGTTTGACTGTGAATGTATAAAAGAGCTTATGTAAAAAAAATTACAAGCTTACAGCTCAGAGAGATTCTATGGCAGACTAAAAAGAATTACCTAATCATCTCTTACAGCTATAGGACAGAACTCACTGACTATCAGACACAAAATATAGTTATATAGTTTCTAGAATTGCAACATGTGATGAATTCATAGATTTATTCAGTCTCTTAGGTGAAGCATTGATTTTTAAAGAGTGGGATCCTAAGATTATAGACATATAGATAGAATGAGATGAAGCTGAGAATATTAAATCACCAAATCTCTCTGAACCTTCTTGCTAGCGGGAAGGATGTCTGCTCTAAGGAGACCTATGTTCTCCAATATCTAAGAACATAAGTTTTGCCTTCTTTGAAGGGCTTCCTTTATTAATCTTGCTTTCCTTTATCAATATCATCCAGGGAAGAGGACTTGCAAAGGGCTACTTCTTCCTGTCTAAACACATCTCAACATCTCATTATATCTTCTAGTACAATAAATACAGTGATATATTAGGGAGCTAAGTGCATTATCTTACTCAGAGTAGATAGGTCATCCTGCAAAATAATTCTAACAGTTTATTTTATATCATAAAACACATGAGTATATGTTTTGGAATTCTAATAGTGGTAGAACATGAAGAATGGAATAGAACTGTGTAGTAAGCCAAATTTATGTAAGTAGATTTATCAGATATGAATTTAAGATGCTAGTTTGCACAGAAATATTGGCTGTAAGATTTTACTTGATTGTTTGACTGAGACTTGGACTTATGGTGACCTGTATTTAATGATGTTGTGAGGCCATTACTCTCCTGGTATCATACAGGAATGATTCAAAGCCTTAAGGTAGTCAGGAATTTTGTAGTGCATTTATCAGACGTTATATCTTCCCATTCACCCACTCTATTCTCCACTGGCATTCTCCTCAACAAGTCATTGAGAGCTACATTTGTGAGGAGATTGCCAGCATACTCCATACCAATCTCTGTGGTAGCTGTCCTCTGAAGGCTGGGTATGGTGGTGGGAGATGCTGTTCTTAAAATGGCATTCTGGAATGCAATAGCACCAGAGATCGTACCTCAGAATTATGAGGTTAAATGGCAGCACTTAGTGGCAAGATGCAAGGTGTATGTAATTTTCCTAATGAGCAGTAAAGACAAATTGATAAATATCCATGACAGTGAAAGGTAATACCACATCTCTGAAGGGATTAAAATGATTACCATCACTATCAAATACTTGAAAATTCTGGATTACTGATTGCTAAGACATCTCAATTTAACTCACTTGTTTGACCTATGCAGAGGCAGATGGATCTCAGAAAAATACTGTGATTTTCAGTTACTTTTTTATACGTATGTTTACTAGAGGAAATCTATACAAGTATTGATCAAGGAAATGCTTTATTATTTTTCTCAATATATAAGGTCCACCAGAGACTAATTGTTATTGTCTGGCAGGTACAACAGTACACCTTTAAAGTTTTTTTTAAAGGACTATATCAGTTTTCCTGCCTTTGCCATAACCTAGTCTGAAGACATCTTGATAGTATTGACAAACCACAGAACAATTTACAGTTTACCTATATTGATGAGACTTCACTTATTAAATGTAATGTTCAGGAAGTAGCAATGGTCGTAAAGTGCTTGGTAAGAAAAGTGTGAACCAGAGGCTGGAGTCTAACCCCACAAAAATAAAGGGTATTTCTATCTCACTAACTGTTCTGGGTATCCAGCAGTCTAGAACAGGTAAACATAACCCATCCAATAGCACTTTGCATCATTTCCTTCAAAAACAATGTGTTACACATATTTTGTGTAACAACAAAAACTGTCAATGTTGAGTGAGTGAGGTCAAGAGAAAGAGAAAGCTCTTTAGAAAGTCCAGTCTGCAATAAAAGCTACAGTGTCATATGAACTTTCTGCACAGCAGTTCCATTGGCATGTAAAATGTCTGTGGCAAAAAGGTATGGTCTATGAAATATTTGGCAAGACACAATAGAACAGAGAGGACTCCTTGGAGTGTTTTGAAGAAACACCTTGCCCTCTCCTGCATATAACATTTTATCTCCTTATGTGAAATACTTTCAGGCTTGCTACTAAGGCCCCTATAAATTGAAAATGGTCACAAGACATCACCTGACAATTTGGATTGCTTTTTTTCTGACCTACCAAATCATAAGGTATGGCATGCACAGAAGCCATCAGCCATCCCATGTAAATGATGCATATGAGATCAGGTTCCAGCAGTAAATAAGGCAGAGGGAAGCTGAATGAGTAGGTGACTCAGATTCCTTTATTACCTTCTATCAAAACATGACCACTCCTCCTCTTATGGCCTCTTTCAGAGTTCCTTATGATAAATTGACTGAATAATAAGTATCTTAAGACTTTTTTCCATATAATGTATTCAAACATAAGGAGATTACTGCAGTAAAAGAGCCTTGATCAAAAGTGTGTCCTTGAAAGACAATGATGAACGGAAATCATCTCAGTGGGCAGAATATCGATATACAGTATATTTTGTATTTACTTTGGATGGAGAAATAGACATATAGTTCTATTTTAATTTATGGGCAATAGTGAATGATCTGGCTGTATGATCATAAAATTGGAAAATTAATAAAAAACAAAATTAGAAAATTGGTGACAGTGGGTTCAGAGGGAAGTATCAATAGATTTATTGAAATGAGAAGAAAATGAAGGTATCTGTCTACCACTGAATGCTTACCTGAAAAAAAAAGATTTATCTAATTCAGAGACCTTCAATAATCAGCTGGACAACATGACCTCTCTTTGGATATCAGTCAGTCTCTTTCTGCAGCCACCATGATTCTTGCTCAGTGGGCTTATTTACCAAATGGCCATGGTAGAAAGGATGGAAGCTCTGTATGGGCTAAACAATGTAATTTCTTTGCTAAGACTCATTTTGCTATCTTCAATGCTGAGTGCCTAACTTTCTGAAATGGAAATCATTCACAAGAATGATTTCATTGGATCCATCTCATGGTAGGGGCAGTAATTTGTTCTCACTGGTATAGAAAGATACTTATAGATTTGTCTTTCCTGCACATAATGTCCTTATTACCATCTATGAACTTCTTACTTCTAAACAAGGGATTGTTTTTTGCAGCAAACAAATGTCGGAATTGGTATACACTATAGAATTCACAGGTTTTTCCACATACTCTATTATCCTAAGAACCTGCCTTGATAGAAAGAGAAATGAACTACTGCAGGCTAGTTATAGTACCAGTTGATAGATAATACCATGAAAGTTCATTGTTTTATCTCACCGAATGTGATCCATGCTTTAAGATAAATATCAAAATATGGGCTATATTTTTCCATTGCCAGAAAATATAGATCCTGGAATCAAGGAGTAAAATGAAGGTAGTAGATCAATTTATCATTATTTTAGTTTTCCATTACTGTGATAACAAATTGTCACAAACTCAAACATTCACTTAAAACAGCACACATTTATTGTCTAAGAATTTTGCCAATCAGAAGTCTGATGGGTTTGGCTGGTTTCTTGGCTTAGCATCTAATGAGACTGAAATCAAAATGTCAGCAGTTCCAATCTTTTCTAGAGGCTCTGGAGTCAAATCTAATTCCAAGCACATGTAGACTTTTTTTTTTTTTTTTTTTTGGTCAGAATTCAGTTCCATCTGGTTGTAGGACTAGGGTCTCCATTTCCTTGCTGCCTGTTGGCCAGCATTTCTTCTCTTCTACAACTCATCCACATACCCTGTCTCATGGTACTCATCTTCCATCTCAAAGCCAGAAATGGTAACTTGTATTTTCATTCCTCCAATCTCTCTGACCTCCCTTTCTGCTTCATTTCCCCTCTGCTATGTCCTCCTTCCTGCTTTCTCCTTAGCTGCATCTCTATGAGTGACACTTATGCATTTATTTTCCATTTTCAGTGGCTCATTGGAATACATTGAGCCCACCTGGATAATCAAAGATAATGCCATCTTGAAGTCAGCTAATTAGTAACATTAATTCCATCACCAAAGTCCCTTCACAGAAGTACCTAGTTTAATGTTTGTTGAAAACTTGGGGATGAGCATCTTGGTAGGGACAAACAATTTTAGAATTATGCCTGCCAAACTATTACACCTACTGATTTATTTAGAAAGCTTTTCCTGTACCAAAAGTGTTGGTTCTGCTCTTTCCACCTGAGCACAGAAAAATGGTCCATTGAATTTGAGGTTGAAATCACTGCTTGGCCAATTTGATACCTCATTCTACTGACAGACAAAGAACAAAACAGTTATGGGATGATGTGATTGATTATGATATGTATGAGGTAAGTGTGTTGTTATACACTTTGGGAATAAAGATAAGTGTGCTTAGAACCTATAGATTTATCTGTGGTGTCACTTAGTGCTTCTTTTTTTTTTTTTTTTTTTTTTTAGATTTATTTATTTGAGAGAGACAGAGAGAGTGAGTAGGGGGAGGGGCAGAAGGAGAGGGAGAGAGAGACAGAAGCAGACTCCCCGCCAAGCATGGGTGGAGCCTGATGCAGGGCTCGATCTCACCACCCTGAGATCATGACCTGAGCTGAAATCAAGAGTTGGACACTTAACCAACTGAGCTACCTAGGCACCCCTGGGGTGTCACTTTGCACTTCTGTGTCTAATAGTAAACATGGAAAACTACAGCGATCAATAAACCAGACAACTAAAGTATTAGACCTTTCAGAAATGAAATTTGGAGTCACCCCATAATGTAAAGAGCTCCAACCTGCTTAGAATAATGAATCAGTAGCTGAAAAGGAATTTGAAAATATCAACTATGGACTTATATATAGAGGAAAAAATGATTGTACCAGGTATGCATATTCCCTTCTCTACTTGTTACACACACACAGGTGGATAAACTATCAAATGTCTTTGTTTCTGCCTCCTACTTTTATTTTATCATTGTATAAAGGGGAAGTTGTCTGTTAGTGGTTAATTTTACATGTGGCCTTTAGATTAGAACATATTCATGTGGGGGCTGTAACACCAATAGTAGACTAATTAAAATAAACCAGAGATGAATGATATGATATTTGCTGAGGATTAAATGAATCTTAACATCTTGTACTCTTTTGGAAGGAGGGTAATAATTTCTCTGCTTGCATGAAACATAACCGCGTCTTGTTAGGCAAAAGGATAAAATTACAATCATTATTGTATGGAAGTTCATTACAAGTGTATGTGTGGATGCAGTGTACCAAGGGGATGAGATATGTTGATTATTAAATAATAATCTTTCCACTGCCATGTAAAGTTTTCTCTCCAGCTCCTTCAACACTAGCCAATTTGAATCCTGTGCTGAGCAGTCTAAGCCCCATTTCCATGGATCCCATTTCTCCAAGTTCTTAAAGCACTGCCAACAATCAGTGTCTTCTCAGAAGTTCTCTCTGCCTCTTCCATTTTTCTTTTTCTGTCAGCTGTTGGGGTAGTAAGTTGATGCCTGCAGTTGCAATGTCTGTGTTACCTCAGTGTTGTTTCCCCCCACCAGTTCTCTAATACCTGTGAAAATAATTCCTCATATTGAATTCTCTGCTGACATACCTAGTATGGTTTCTGTTTTTCTGGAAGTACTCCTTCTCAAAGGGGGAAAAAAAAGATAAACAAGTAAAACAATATAAACATAAAAGAGTAAGGTTGGAGAAAATGAAAGAAGGAGAGAAAGTTAGAGACAGAGATAGAGACAAACAGAGAAAAGAAGGCAGAAAGGAAATCAGAACAAAGGAAAGACTCCAGGAGTGGGGCACTAGAGTAAAAACGTAACAAATGAAAAGAATTGAGTAATAAGAGATGGAGGAAAAGAACCTTCCACAAAGAGGGAGCAATAAGTGTAAACCAATCTAAGCAAGAATGCAATTGCCATTAAAAAAGACTGTGGGGCGGGGCGCCTGGGTGACTCAGTTGGTTAAGCGACTGCCTTCGGCTCAGGTCATGGTCCCGGAGTCCCGGGATCGAGTCCCGCATCGGGCTCCCTGCTCAGCGAGGAGCCTGCTTCTCCCTCTGACCCTCCCCCCTCTCGTGTACTCTCTCTCTCTCCCATTCTCGCTCTCTCAAATAAATAAATCTTTAAAAAAAAAAAAAAGACTGTGGGGCACTTATATGGAGAAAAATGAATAAAGTAAAAAATGTAGAAGATAAAACTTAAAAGTATGAAAAGGAAACATCATTAGATTATGCCTTGGAGGCTATCATAAGAAGTATTTTTTATATCCATATTGACTTTATTTTTAAATTTCTTTTTATTTGAATATAGTTGACACACAATGTTACATTATTTTCAGGTTTACAAGATAGTGATTCAACTTCTCTGTACATTAAGCTATGTTCACCACAAGTGTAGGTACCACTTGTCAGTATACAAGGCCATTACAATATCATTGACTATATTCCCTTTGCTATGCCTTTTATTTCTGTCACTTATTCATTCCATAATTGGAAGCCTGCACCTCCAACTCCCCTTCATCTATTTTGCCCATCCTCTGAGCCCTCTTCCTTCTCGTAACCATCAGGTTGTTCTCTGTATTTATAGGTCTGATCATAATTGTTTTTTAATCTAAGATAAATCGGTGAGAGGGTACACCCACACACATATACATGAAGAAAAATGGTTCTAAATTAAAAAAAAATGAAAGAGTCTATTTTGTCCTAAATTTAATAAAAGTATATAGACGATATAGACAATTGAGCTTATTTATTATGATTATCAGTTACTCTGACATTCCAATCCTATTTTCTGTAACTGTCAACTATTTAATTTATTATCACCTCAATCTAACAAAAGTAAAATATGTATTAAGGAAACAAATCATTTTCTAAGTACATTTTTTTAACCCAGATTAGGGAGCAAAATAGATGCTCAATAATTTTTTATTGAATTTAATTTCAATTTTTAGGATTTAAATTCATACCTAGCATTTTTAAATGCATTTTAATTCTAAATAGGAAGGTAAAAATGATTACTATGTATTCAATAAGGGGCCTGAATTACAGTAAATTAAAGTACTAATATAACTCAAATCTCAGGTTTCCTGCTGTCTAGATCAGACCTCTGGCCAAAAATCAGAAGCAAGGGAATACAATCTACTTTCTTATGACAGAAATGCTTGAACAATAATATCTGTTCCAGTAGGTGACATAATAGCCTAGTGTGATACTGATAAATGTTAGGATGATTTTACTGTCAGCTTAGTAAAGACATATCATTTCAGCATGGAGCACAACACAGTGTAATACACACTGCAAAACTGAATTGGTATGAGGATTTGAGCAATGGGAGAGCTGTTATGGAAATGCTTGATTCCCCATTCAAAGTTCTGAGCCTAAATACTGTTGAAATCCAGATGGCTGATTTAAAGCTTACCACAAAGGAGAACTGTGGAATGTCCCCAAAGTCTTGGAACATAGCTGAAGTATCATCTGATTTTTCATTTGCAAGGTAAGCAGTGCTTCACGGTATCCTTTTTATTTTTATGTAACAAGACGAAAACGCATTTCTTACTGGGACTAGAAGCTCAGTTTTGAGATAGAACTTTTAAAGCAATAACACTCAAATTGAGAAATAGTTTTCCAGACAAGACAAGAAGAACAAAATATAATAGAAAAGAAGATTGGAGACCTCTAGCAAAATAAATAAGCTTCTTCCACTGTGCAGAAAACCTGTTCAGTGAAGTTTAATTCTCTGGTATGTATTAATATGTATAATTTTTATAGCATATATGACATACATGCTTCATTGTATCAGGGCAAACGTTGCATTTTTGAGTGACAAATTGAAAACATTATAGATTAATTATTTATTTAATGAGATTAACAGCAGCAGAGAAGGGAGCAAAGAAATTAACTGAGAGAAGACAAAAGTTTTTTACCTGTTTTAACAGCTATTGATAGGTATTATTTTCTAGGGGAACTTAACAGGTAAAAATAATTGGAACTGTACTGGAAGATTCGTTCTTACAAATAAGAAAATGGATGCCATTTTAATTACATATATTTACTTTTTTTATATGAAAGTCACAGAAATAATCACTATTACACTGGATATGTCATGTTGTTATAATACAGTATATTAAGACAATTATAAATCTTAATTGATACCTGAGTCAGAAATCTAAAAATATAATTAGGATATAAATGAGAATTTGGATAATAAAGGTCTTTTAAAAAGTGCCTCAGAAGCATAGGAAGACTTAATTCTGTCTGATTTTAGAACATAAGATTTTTGTTTTTTAATCTGACATACCACATGGCCTATTAAAGAAGCTGTAAGCTAGAAACTGGTTTTTTATACATTAACTGGTAAAAAAAAGTGAAGTTCCAGATACTGGATAATTCAATTATGTAGAATTTATACATATTTGTCTGTTTATGTTTTTCAGGAAATCCATAGTTGCAATATTTTTACATGATTATATTCACTCATGTTCTCATTTGCTTCTAAAACTGAAGTGACTCATTCTTAGAAGTTTTTTAGAACTACTGGTGGTAGTGTCTATTATTCTCGGTCTCATCAGAAGAAATAGATGACACTAATTATTTTAACAGAGAGATTCATCAGAAGAATTTGGTTATATGAATAGTAGACAACTACAAAAAATACAAGTGAAAACCAAAGTAACAGAGATATCAATTATGTATAGGGATCAGCCCTCAACCTCGTGTTGGAGAAAGAAAGAGGATTGGCTGCCACTGTCAGATCCCAGAAGCTTGGAGAAGAGGGGCCGATAGAGCTGAGGACCACACCTCTGAGGAAGTCTCTGCCCAGTGGTGTTGGTATTGAAGTGAAAGTGCCATGAGCCTAATTCTGGAAAGGTGAGAACAAGCTGAAAAAGACACCAATGGCTGTTAGTAGGGTAAGTTCACATTGGGACAATGCTGTCAGGAACAGCAGTAAAAGAAAAAAGCATCAAGTGCCTTCTTCCATATTTTGCTTGCCAGTTTCCTTATAACACATGCTATATTGACAGAAGCAAACCTAATAGAAAATCAGGGGGCCATGAAGAAATGTAGTTAGCCGAATTATAGTCCTACCATAAGATAGTAGAGAAGGGTGGATTTTGATTCAAAGAGAGACAAATTTAATAACTCATTGAATTCTTTAAATATTTATTCACTAAATATTTATATAATAACTATTTTAACAATACAAGGACAAGAAGTATATTGAAAGAGCATTTCATCTTCTTTAAATATACATATTTATTCTTACTATTGATATCTATAATTTTCTAGAATTATAGATTCTAGAATTGCCCAGATAAAAGAGAGCTGTTGCTTTTCTGGACTGAAAATGTTCTTGTCATTAACTAATTCATCTCCTATTTACAGTCATAGATATTTTATCAATTTTTTTACCCTAATTTTCCTGAATTAACTGTACTGCCATTTGCCAAAACTTTTCTCCTAAAGTAAGACCTAAGAAAAATCAGATAAGTGCATTTAGCACATATATTCACTCTTTATATAGGGCGTATTAGAAAGAGTAACTTTAAAAGACTTAAAAAAAAAAAAGAAAAGGAAAAGAAAAATGAGGTAGATAGAATAGCTTCCCTGGAGCAACCTGATCTAATAGATATGACAGGAATAGATTAGTGGTTTGAGACTACACCAAGCCTTTAAAAAATTGCTGTAATATTATTGTAGTAGTGAGTTTCCAAGTTCTTAAAAAAAGGAAAGATAAGTTAAGGAGACGTGTCCCAGTCTGGGAGATATTTATCTTTTACTATGAGTGAGATTTAGTCTAAATGTAGGATATATAACATCCAATAGAACTATACAGGAAGCTGATTCCTTTTAGAAAATGATCTAGAAAGATGTCCCTACCTGTGATCATAAATTTTAGTGATCAAGATATCAAATTAAGGACTTACAGATAAAATATAATAGATTAGCATACTGAGCCTGTTGGACATATGAACATAATTGTCAATTTCAGTACATAAGACCACAGTTTATTGGAGATTGATTTCTCAGAGACTAATTCAAGTAGGATACAGAGGGGATGATTTGTTAAACTTAGAAGTTTCCTGTCTCCAGGTAATCTCAGTTTTAAATATATTTTTATATACTTTGATAATTAAAAAGAAGTATTCTGATAATATGGAAATTTTAAGATTACTACCATGCACTCCTTGCTAGGGAGGCCATCATTTTCAAGGATAGATTCCATGTCTCCTTTCTTAAAAAGAACAAGGAGGAGGAAATTTACAAAAAGAGATTTTTTTTTTTTTTTACCTGTCACATGGACCTCCCTATCAATTCGTAAATATGCTTGGAATTTTTGTGATTTCCACTACCTCCAAAAGAAGAACATTATTGGCGATATGAAGTATTCTCCTTCTGTAATGGTTAATATTAAGTGTCCTCTTAGCTGGGCCATGATGCCTAGATATTTGGTCAAACATTATTCTGGATATTTCTGAACACATTTTTTTGGATGAGATTTACATTTAATTTGGTGGAACTTCAGTAAAGCAGATTGCCCTCCATAACGTACGCGGGCCTCATTCAATCAACTGAAGTTCTTAGTAGAATAATCAACTCACTCCTCAGCAAGAGGGAATTGTGCCAGCAGGCTGCTTTCAGATTTAATCTGTAACACTGACTCTTCCTGATTCTCCAGCATACTGCTTCTGGACTTGCACTGCAATTCTTTCCAAAGCCCCCAGGGTGCCAACTTTATGCATCAGATCTTGAACTTATCAAGCCTCCACAACTGTGTGAGCCAATTTCTTAAACACACACACACACAAACACAGACACCTGCAGACCTCTTATTTGTTCTGTTTCTCTGGAGAACCCTAACTAATAACATCTAATGAATGATCCCATTATTTGTCTAATTTGCCAAGAGTAGGGGAATTTTTAGTCTTTTTCTTTTCTCCTTTTTTCATAACACAGCCAATTAAAATCATGTTTTTTTTTCCTTTATCTCTCCTGAAAATCAATGCAAATAATTCAATCCTTTATATCCCCTCTGCTTTTATACATACTTTCTCACACTTCTAACTCCTGGCGTGTGCCTACCCCTTATCTAGAATGCCCTTCACAAACTTAATGTCCTAGTTCACTGTTATTTATTCTTCAAACATCAGTTCAGATATGACTTTCTTGGAAAAGCATCTCCTGATCATCACAAAGAGTAAGTGATGCTGCTGTTTTACCACTCCCCTTATTTGTCCCCTGTTACTTGTCTGATCAGTTGTCTGTGTCTCAAATCTGTAGATTGTTGAATGGCTGCAATTTTGTCGTGCATCTCTGGATTGACAGGTTTAACCCAGTGTCTGTAACATTTCAGGCACTCATTCAAAGATTGCTTAATAATTGCATAGAAAGAAATAGGGGACAGTTCACGGATGAATTGTTGAATACAAAGATAAATGAGAAAGGCCATGTAAGTAATTTGGATATTATTTGAATTGATCGCTGTGCAATCTTGAGTTGCATAGCAGTTAACAGTTTGTTAATATGAGTCCTACAGATTCCCAGTTCCAACACTGCAGATTGAGCTTCCAGTGTTTCAATTTCCCTCTATTGTAAACTGGGGTATAATAATATGAAACTTATGATTTACGAGAGACTTACACTTGAAAATATAAAATTCTACAGCACTTACCCAAAGGCTAACATTATAAATGGTAAAAAAAAAAAAAAAAAAAAAAAAAAAAAAAGATTAAGAAAAACGCATTCAATTTAAGTATTATTATAAAAGTCTTTTGATTTCCTTTAGTGCATTTTACTGTAAATATGATATAAATTTGAATCCTGATGAATCTAGACATCTTATTACTTTAGTTATACACCTTTTCTCCCATCCCTGTCTCCATCTTTCTAGACTTCATTATCCTGGAAACATTATTTCTCTACTGCATCATTGTGTTTCTGCATTTATGCATTTACCAACAATTTTCACTAAAGGGAACACTCTCCTTATTTCAATTTTCTCTTGACTAACTTGATTTCCTTGGGAATGTCTTCCCTAAATTCTAAAGCAGTCAATATACTTCTACTTTATTATAAATAATTGTTTAAAGATTGTGATTCCTGGTAGAGTTAAGCTTTGTGAGGGCAAGGTTGTACATTTTTTAACATGGAAACATAGCATTTCACACTCTTTATAATATATAGTATAGGGGCGCCTGGGTGGGTCAGTCGGTTAAGCAGCTGCCTTCAGCTCAGGTCATGATCCCTGGGTCCTGGGATCGAGCCCCACGTCCGGCTCCCTGCTCAGTGGAGAGCCTGCTTCTCCTTCTCTCTCTGCCTGCCTCTCTGCCTGCTTGTGCTTTCTCTCTCTGTGTCAAATAAATAAATAAAATCTTAAAATATATATATATAGTATATATTAAATAAATATTTTTAGACAAATTCATAAATATTTCACTCATTGGAACAATGATTTCTTGAGTAGATAACAGAGTTTGAGGAATGTTAAAAATGAGGTATTCTTTTCCCTCTTTTTATGAGTGGAAAACAATATAAACAAGATATTTGATACATTTTAGAACTGAAATATCTTCATTCTTCAGATTTAAAAAAATGCATATAGAGGAACATAATTTTCTCAACTTTATTTGGAAATATTTTAATTTTGCCATTAAGGTCTTATGGGGGAAAATGTTACTAGCCTACTGCATTAATATACCTACCTAAAGAATTTAGTTTAAAAATGAAAAAAAAATTCTTATGATATAATAAGAGAAATGGGTTCCTTTTTACTATTATAAAAGAGGCATCTGCCTCTTCTTTTTTTTTTTTTTTAAAGATTTTATTTATTTATTTGAGAGAGAGAGAATGAGAGAGAGAGCACATGAGAGGGGTTAGGGTCAGAGGGAGAAGCAGACTCCCTGCCGAGCAGGGAGCCCGATGCGGGACTCAATCCAGGGACTCCAGGATCATGACCTGAGCCGAAGGCAGTCGCTTAACCAACTGAGCCACCCAGGTGCCCGAGGCATCTGCCTCTTCATCACATATCTAGGTTCATCCAAGAGATAACTGTCATTACTTCACTCCCTGACTGCTTTTCCAAATGTCCTAACATCTTCCATTGTGTTTTAGCAGTATATTCATCCAAGAATTCCATGCAGTTTTCCAGTCAGATACCAGCTCACTAACATCTTCAAATCTGTGTCTGTATTTATCCACCCAAATGTATGTGCAAATCAGTACCTCAATAATTGAGAAAACATTTATAGCATTCCTGTCATTTATCATATTAAGGTACTTTAAAAAGTTTTTATACTTTTTTCTTTCGAAGATTTTATTTATTTATTTGAGAGAGAGAGCACGAGAAAGGGAGAGGAAGCCTGACAAAGGGCTCAATTCCAGGACCCTGGGATCATGACCTGAGACAAAGGCAAATGCTTAACTGGCTGAGCCACCCAGGTGCCCCAAGTTTTTACACTTTTTAATGACTTATTCTAGTGAAATTTCATGTACATCAGAGAAAAAAATATTTTTATTAAATGATATAAAATATTAGCACAATACTAAGCTATAGTTTTATGTAGCAGGTAATTAAAATAATATACTCTACTGCTGAATATATATATATATATATATATGAATATATGATTTGAATGTTCTATATTAGCATAAGAATTTAAAACAATAGATCTAAATGCCGTACCCTTCATAGGTCTAAATATCATCAATCTTTTGTTCCTTTTACTTTCAGTTATTTAAAATAACACTGATTTTTTATAAAAAAATGGTAGTTCAAGAAATATAAAAGTTTGTTACAATACTACTAAATTGGAACTTTAAAGCGTTAATTTATATTTTATGAGAAGTACCCTAATTTTCATATGTATAAGCATCTTATGCAAAAGAGGATATATAGACGTACATACAAAGAAGAGTGTGTGTGTGTGTGTGTGTGTGTGTGTGTGTGTGTGTACTCCAAACATACCTAGGAATAAATGAACATTTGCAGAGGTAAAAATGAGTAAGATTAAAGGAGAGAAAAAAAAATATCATGGCAGATGTATGCTGAAGTCCTTTGCGTCATGTCAAGAAATGGGACATTAAAAAAATATAGTCAGGTGACTTCAACTATCCAGCCATCTGGCTGAAGACTAAATGAAGAATAACAGAAACTCTTACAAGTATTTTAAAACAATTTATTCAAAATGTCAAATACCGAAGGATATAAGATAAGCTGTTATCTGAGAAACAAACTGAGGGTTCTAGAGGGGAGGGGGGTAGGGGGATGGGTTAGCCTGGTGATGGGTATTAAAGAGGGCACGTACTGAATGGAGCACTGGGTGTTATACGCAAACAATGAATCATGGAACACTACATCAAAAACTCATGATGTAATGTATGGTGATTAACATAACATTAAAAAAAAAAAAAAAAAGATAAGCTGTTACCTGCAACTGAAGTGGTATTCATGTGACTGATGGGTACATCTAGGAATATGTATCATTTTTAGTGCATTGGTTATAATTTTATTCATTTCCTTCATATTCTGGCAATGGCTTAAAACATAAGCGACTGCAAAAACATTTTCTTATAGCATACTGGCAAGGATGGAGAGAAACAGGAACCCTTGTGCACTATTGGTGGGAATGCTAAGTGGTGCAGCCACTCTGGAGAATAGTATGGAGGTTCTTCAAAATGTTAAAAATAGAACTACCCTATGATTCAGCAATTGTATTACTAGGTATTTACTCAAAGGATACAAAATACAGATTTGAAGGGATACATGCACAGTGATGTGTATAGCAGCATTATCAACAATAGCCAAACTAAGGAGAGAGCCCAAAAGTCCAGCAACTGATGAATGGAAAAAAAGATGTGGCATATATATACAATGGAATATTACTCAGCCACCAAAAAGAAGGAAATCTTGTCATTTGTAATGATGTGGATAGAACTAGAGGGTATTATGCTAAGTGAGACAAGTCAGTCAGAGAAAGACAAATACCATATGATCTCACTTGTATGTGGATTTAAGAAAGAAAACATGAACAAATGGAAGGGGGAAAAGAAAAAAGGAGAGAGGGAAACAAACCATGAAAGACTCTTAAACACAGAGAACAAACTGAGGGTTGATGGAGAGAGGTAGGTAGGGAATGGGCTAGATGGGTAATGGGTATTAAGGAGGGAACTTGCTATGATGAGCACTGGGTGTTGTATCTAAGTGATTTATCACTGACTTCTACTCCAGAAGCCAATATTGCACTGTATGTTAACTACCAAAAATTTAAATAAAAAAGAAAAAGAAAAAAAGAAAACAAACCAATTTGCTAAATATAGTGGAGGAGAAAACCAGAATGAACTTGGGTCCAGGATCACTTCATGTCTTGACCTGCCAATCTCAGACTTCTTTCATGAGATAAAGTCCTGTTTGTTAAGCTAATGTTAGATATTCACAGTTTCACAGTTTTTTATAATTGAAAGCACTCTTAATTGGTATCATGTCTTTCTATTAAGAGAAGTCATATCATGAAATATACCTGTTCTTCAGATTTTAATTTTATTCATAGGATCCAAAATAAAGGCAGTAAATGCTTGTGAATGAGCAAAATTGCCCTATTTGTTAAATTTCTCTTTCAAGGAATGCATAGAATTGCATATACTTGGTTTTTACAAGCTATCACTGTTAATAGTGCTGTGGTGAGTTGTGTCTAAGCTTCTGACATAATTTTAGATAGATTGATCAATTGGTTGATTGATTAAATTTATTTATTAAAAAAAGAAATTACATAAAATAAGGAAATCCTGACATTTGTGAAACAGGGATGGACCTTGAGGCCATTATGCTAAGTGAAATATGTCAGACAGAGACTAATACATGGAATCTAAAAACATTGAACTCTTAGAAACAGATTTGTAGAATGGCAGTTGCCAGAGGTTAGGGGGTGGAGGAAATGTGAAGATGTTGGGGAAAGGGGATAGATTTTCAGTTATAAGATGAATAAATTCCATGGATCCAAAATGATGACTATTATTAACAATACTCTATTGTATATTTGAAAGTTTCTATGAAAGTGGAGCTTTTAATATGTTCACCTAAAAACAACAATAAAATGCTTATTATGTGAAATCAAGGATATATTAACTGACTTTGTTGTGGTAAACATTTCACAATAGATATGTATGTAAAATAAATAAATGAATTAATGTTTCAAAAATAAATTTCACAACCTAATACCTTTTTAATATAGAACCATTATAATTGTAATAGGTAGAAACTTATCCCATGATCTTTCAGGGAAATTAATAATGATAATAAGCATCATCATCATCATCATCATCATCATCATAACCTCTACAGTAAGCTTTCTCAGCCTTGACTTTCTTTGCACTTTGGCCTGAATAATGCTTTTTAGGGGAGAGGGTGGCTGGCTATTTTGGGCATTGTAGGATATTTACTTGCATCTGCCCTTTACCTTCTAGATAGTAGTAACCCCCCCAACCACTGTGACAACCAAAAATGTTTCCGAATATTTTCAAAAGATACCTGGGCTGCAAAATCAATCCTGGCAAAAAACAACCACAACAAAAAAACAAAAAAAAACAAACAAAAAAAACAAACCACTGTTCTACAGTAAGCTCCCCAGACACATTTGAATTTGTGCATCAACATTATCAGTGCTTGACATTACTAAATCTTAAACCAATTTTGATAACTTTGGTACCAATGTCACATCTACTACTTTTTCTGAATCAGTTCTTCAAATGTTTGAGGAAGAATATTTGCCACCATCTTTAAAACTATTGTTTCCTATGCTAAACATCAAGTGTTTGATTATCTTGAAGTTTATTATTATTATTATTATTACATCAGAAGTTGAAAAAATTAACTATCCCAATATATTTTAAACTTCTATATTGATTTGAAATCAAATAGTTTATTGGAGAATGTTACTCCCCAGAAAACTATGTTTTTGTACCACAATATATTCTATATATTAAAATCCTTTATAATTTAACCTGATTTAACTAGAACCTAGTGTATTCATACATTTTGCATATGGGCATTTCCTATTAGTTTGTGCCATATTTGATTGGAAGAGTTAATAGAGTCATAAAGGTAATTACACAAAAGTTACCACAACAAAACAACATGGAAAAATTACAATACTTTCATTTCCACATAGTGATATACACCATCAATGATGGGGCACCTTCTATGTTACAAATCACAAAGGATTCAAAAGTGTTTCTAATCACCAATTTTGAAGGTAGATATTTAAACAAAGATTTATCTCTGCTAAATGATAGTATGCATAAATGTTATGACAGCAAATGGAATGTCCACTCATCTCTGCCTGAGTGAGTCAGGAAAGGAGACTGAGATTTGAATGGATGAGTAGGACATCAATATCAAATTATTAGTAACCCATTCATTTATCCACATTAAACTAAGCCTTGTTACCTAATAATATAATTAATAGTTTCCTGAATTAATGAAATATGCCAATAGGCATTGCATCAAAGAAGAGCAAGTAATCTGAACTCAGTTGCAGATTCCACAATATCAAAATATCTAAATTGATAAAACAGTTAATGATGAAGATGCAAGAGAAAGCCTCTTTACCAAACTTTGGCCACTTTCCATTGCCTCTGAAAACATGTTGACTGATTTTTATACAAAGGTGAACTGGTAGTGGACATTTCCCTTAGGAAGTCTGAACACCTCTCTGCCCTGCCTTTCCTCCCAGCTGATCAGAGGACTTAAGGTGAGGTGATTGTGTTTTCTCCTGTTTGTATGATGGTTGTTTTTACAATCATGTAAATTTGTTAATTTTCTCATAACCTAGTTACATATCCTCATGAAAGACAAATAATTTTATCTAAAAATCTTTGGAAAAACACAATAAATAGGAACTGCTAAAGCATCTTGGTAGGTGTAGGTGGGTGAGGCGACTGATACTGGTAAAGGTGAAAGTCTAACAGGATTCTAGGTTCAGGTTGCTTTAAAATTGATTCATCTAGAAAATGAAATATTATTCAGCCATAAAAAGAATGAAATCTTGTCATTTGCAACAACACAGATGAAGCTAGAGAGTATAATGCTAAGTGAAATAAGTCATAGAAAAAACAAATACCATATGACTTCACTCATATGTGAAATTTAAGAAACAAACAAGCAAAGGAAAAAAAAAAAATAAGACAGTGAGACAAAGCAAGAAACACACTCTCAATTATAGAGAACAAACTGATAGTTACCAGAGGAGAGGCAGGTGAAAGGATGGATTAATTAGGTGATGGGAATTGAGGAGTACACTTGTGAAGAGCACGAAGTATTGTATGGAAGTGTTGAATCACTATATTGTACACCTGAAATTTAATATAACACTGTAGGTTAACTCGCTGGAATTAAAATAAAAACATAAAAAAGGGAAAATTTTTTAAAATAAAAGTATATACGTATTGTCTTTTAAATATAAATACTATTAAGACTAAATGTTCCATTTATTACAACTTTAAAGATGTCTTTCCTTGTATAGTGTAAATCTTAGTCTTTTGGAACAATAATACCCAAGAGCTGTTGCCAGTGTGTTAAATTGTCATTTGTATGTAGCTAAATGAGAAAGCTAATGACAACATAATAAAGTCTTTATGTACTTAAGGTATTATAATTTAGAAGGCTCTTATTCTGAGATCAGACCCTCCTTCTCTGTACTGATAAATTTATATAGTAGTCTGTATAGTAGGTTTATCTGAGATGCAGTTCTTTGTTTTGCTTCATTTAATACTTCTGCTTCGTAAAATGTAAAAATATTGGAATTCATGTATTAGGGTTACTTTTTTTCAGTTTTTGTTTTTCCATTATATGTAATTGAAAGATATAGGGAAAACTCACTTGGAATATATTTTATCTTTTAATATTGATTTTTAAAATATGATTGAAATTAAAACTAATTCTTATCAAGTAAGGTAATCAATGACATAAAGACACACCAAATAGTGTAAGACAGATAATATAATATATTGATAAGATTTTCTTATCTATTGCTTGCAAAGTTTGGTGCCATTACTTGCCATCTTGACACAGACTAGCAGTATAAAATGAGAGGTTACTTTTTCATATTTCTCATTCCCTTACGCATATCTGTGATGTGCATGTGTTGACTTTGATGCTTTTGAAAAGAAGTTGTATACAATTTTTTTCTTTATAATAAGGAATGATATTCTGTTGAAGGGGGCTACTTAAAGTTAATGAATTAATAATTGCCTAGGGGATATTAGATCCTAAAAATCATTTTCGAATGTAGGCTATACGTGGAGTAAGGTAAAAGACAAGAGAAACTAAACACAAATAGAAATTTCATATCTTTTTTATAGCTCCTCTTCCTATTAAGAGAGAGAAACTATGCCTGGTATGTTCCATGCAACCAGTCAGCTAGGTGATTGGCATATATTATCAACCATCAATCTCAAAAAGAACAAGATAAATTGATATTATTAATCCATATTTAACAGCTAGGGAATTTGAAATCTCAAGAGGATAACTTTCCCCATTGTAATGTGGCCAGGAAATGAAAAAGAAAAGATTCCAAGACTACAAAGGCTCAAAAAGAATGCTCCTTAAAGACACTATTCTTTACAAGTTTGTTTGCATCAATCTCCTATTTCAAAATCATTTTAGAAACATCTGAATCTGAAAACATATAGATATGATATTTTGACGTTTCTTTATCCTTATTAATATATTGTGTCTATTTATTATTTTTAACAAATTATAAATGCTTCTACCCTTGCTGTTACTACTTCTACTTCCATCACTTACAATACAAAAGGCAATGAATTCATAAAACCTTTGCTCACACTATGATTCATGAATAATGAATATGTTTGCATTTGGTTTGAGAACACCTCATTATTTACTTCGTGACTCATTCTACATTTCAAAATTTAGAGAAACCAACACTCTCTTAATCAGTGCTAATATTGCGTCTAGGAGCATCCCTTGGATTTTTCATCTCTGCACTCTTTCTATTTATTTCTTTTTATTTTTTACTTCTGGACTCATTCTACATTTCAAAATTTAGAGAAACCAACATTCTCATAATCAGTGCTAATATTGCATCTAGGAGCATCCCTTGGATTTGTCAGCACCACACTCTATTTATTTCTCTCTTTTTTTTAATTTCTCATTTTCATGGCCAAGATAATATTCCAGTTCTTTTTCTTCTTGTCCATTGATCAGTCATTAGGGTGTTTAACAGCAATGTCTTAATATTGTAATTGATATTTACAAGCTCTAGCTTTATCTCTATTATTTACTAACTTGAGATATTGGGTAGGCTATTTAAACTATAAAGCAGTCAATTTCCTCCTCTGTAAATGGGGACAATAAAGTCATTTCATGAGGCTGTTGTGTGAGGATTAAATTAGAACATATATTAAAGGATTATCTGTGGCATATTATGTTTGATATATATTTTAGTAATATTAATGGTTATTGTATTGTGGCACTCAGTGCTTAGTATATAATATTAAGTATTGAAACCTATGGTAATTTATACAACATGTCTTTGTAATAATTACAAGGCACTATATCTGCCAGAGTTTATGCAAATGGCCACCCAAGGTAGTAGCACTTACATGGATTATAATATGAATGGCACTCCCTGAAGTAGTATAATGCTTTGGTCCCTGAACGTACTCAATTTGCAACAGAAAAATGCCCAAAACACCCCAGCTCAGGATCATATCTTGTCTCCCAAGTTATTCACACTTAAAGTGACAGATACAAAAGCTATTTTCTTCAACTTTACTTTTCTGAATAGTTTAATTCAGAAGCTATTTTCTCTTTTTTCTTACCAAAATAATCTAGATGTAGTTAAGGTATGTCCAGAAAAGATGGGCCCCTTCCTAGGCCCAGAGCATAAATGATGCTTGAACTAAGTAATGTTGGCAATCTTGTTCCCCTTGGCCAGTAACTGGGTCAGTTCTGGCCAATGATATATTAGGGGTGTGAGGTTGGATGGCCCTATGGAAAAGGATTTCCACTGTGACTAAAACAATGTGTAGAAAGACACTTCCCTTCCCTTCTTTGGATGCAGTCATGTACACAAGGGTGGACTGCAGGTGAGGTTGTAATTTTAACCATGATATAACAAGCCTGTGGATAAAAGAAGAGATTCTGGGACTGGCAAAGGGAAATGTGTGAAACTCAAGAGATCTTGAATGAAAATATTAAGAATTAGTGGCATGTACTTCCCATTTTCTTGTTATGTGCAATTTTGGCTGGAATTCCTATTAACTGTAGGTAAAAATATTCTGATACATTTAATTAATCTGACTGTTTTATCTTTGTTTTTCTTTTATGCCATAGGATTTCACAAGGCAAGTTTAAACTCTCATTTTTTATTTATTTATTTATTTTTTAAAGATTTTATTTATTTATTTGAGACAGAGAGAATGAGAGAGAGAGAGCACATGAGAGGGGGCAGGGTCAGAGGGAGAAGCAGACTCCCCGCCGAGCAGGGAGCCTGATGCGGGACTCGATCCCGGGACTCCAGGATCATGACCTGAGCTGAAGGCAGTCGCTTAACCAACTGAGCCACCCAGGCGCCCTCTCATTTTTTTTTTCTATTCTGCCACAATTCTGCTTAGAGGCAACATATTCTCCCCTTATCTTCTGACTCTTTCATTTTTTTTACTATTACACATTTTCAATGTGAAAAGCAAATAAGTTTTAAACAACTATACACATTTTTATCTCTACTTTACCCCTAGTTTATTTCCTCACATATGACATGATGATAGTATATGTCTTGGAGATTATTGTGGAGACTGTCCAACATAATCACAAACATTTTAAGCCTTTAATAAATTGTCTTCTAGTTTTCTAGTTGGTGAAAAAATAGATCAGTGAATCATGGAACACTACATCAAAAACTAATGATGTAATGTATGGTGATTAACATAACATAATAAAATAAAATAAATAGATCAGCTTGAAAAGATTTTTAAAAATTTTATATACTCAAGCTAATCTTGACTAAAGAGCTTTCCCAAAATATAAGCACTTAGAAGTAAACAGATCTTTTATATATTATTTGACAAATGCCAACAAATCTGACATATCTATAGTAAATGTACAGTATTTATATGGTTCAATCATTTGAAGGTAGACAAATTCAAAGACAACAAATATTTGCAAGTTCTGACTACATTGTGATATAAATAACAATTTAAATTACATATCCATAGTAATAAAAATTTTATAATGCTTCCTCAGTTCCAGACAAATTTCATTGTCAGAAAATAACAAATGTAACCCAGTGTCTCCAGACAAATGAGGCATTTTACTCTGGTCTTCACCTTCGGGGTATATTGGCTGATAATATTTTCTCACTTAACAATTGATATCTCGGGGCGCCTGGGTGGCTCAGTCAGTTAAGCGTCTGCCTTCGGCTCAGGTCATGATCCCAGAGTCCTGGGATTGAGCCCCGCATCGGGCTCCTGTTCGGCGGGAAGCCTGCTTCTCCCTCTCCCACTCCCCCTGCTTGTGTTCCCTCTCTCGCTGTGTCTCTCTCTGTCAAATAAATCAATAAAATCTTTAAAAAAAAATTGATATCTCTCTCTCTCTCTGATTTTTTTTGTATAAGAATGAACAAAATTTATGAGTTCTTCTTGTAGTAGAAAAATAATACTCTTTATAGAAAAAAGCTTTTTCAATATTGGCAACATAGTGATGTACTGAGAAAGCAATTCGAAGGCTATATGAAGCTTGTTTCCGATTCCAGCCATTCTTTATTTTCCCCACCCACAATAAGACGTAGGGAAGAATAAATGAGAGGGGGTATGGCATTTATAGAGTGTCTACTATGAGGCAGGCATTTTACTTGGTGTTCAGAGTAGTTCATCTTATTGTAAGCCTCATTCATCCACTCAGTTGAATGAGCTGATATTATTTCACTTTTACATGTGGGGTTTGAGGTTCAGAGAGGCATACAGAATGATGACATGAACATGTAGCACACTTTATTAGATATAATATTTGGCAATATGAAAATTCCTTCTCTTTTCTTATTTCAATCTCCTGATACTAATACTTTCATATTTCTACTTTTTCACAGCTATCTCATAAAATTTATAATACAGAGGTATACCTCCAGAGATATTGCAGGTTCAATTCCAGACAAGTGCAATAAAGTGAATGTTACAATAAAGTGAATCAAATGAGTTCTTTGGTTTCCCAGGGTTAGCAGGCATGAAAACAACATCGATCTCATTGTATATCTCCATCAAGTTTCTTAGGTGATCAGGTGAATTGTCAATGAGCAGTAATATTTTAAAATGAATCTTTTTTGCTGAGCCATAGGTCTTAAGAGTGGGCTTAAGAGATTCAGTAAGCCATGCTGTAGACAAATGTGTTGCCATCCAGGCTTTTTGGTCATTTTACAGAGCACAGGCAGAGTATATTTAGCATAATTCTTAAGTGTCCTAGGATTTTTGAATGTTCAATGAGCATTGGTCTCAACTTAAAGTCACCAGCTGCATTGGCCCCTAACAAGAGAGTCAACCAGTTCTTTGAATTTTCGAAGCCAGACATTGACTTCTCGTCACTAGCTATGAAAGAAGTCCTAGAAGACATAATCTTCTAACAAAAGGCTATTTTGTCTACACTGAAAATCTGTTGTTTAATGTAGCCACCTTCATTAATTATCTTAGCTAGATCTTCTGGATAACTTGCTTCAGCTTCTACATCAGCACTTGCTCCTTCATGTTGCACTTTTATGGCATAGAGATGGCTTCTTTCCTTAAACTTCATGAACCAATGTCTGCTAGCTTCACACTTTCCTTCTACAGCTTCCTCACCTCTCTCAAACTCCATAGCATTGAAGGGAGTTATGTCCTTGCTTTGGATTAGACTTTGGCTTAAGGGAATGTTGTGGCTGATTTGATCTTCTATCCAGATCACTAAAACTTTCTCTGTATCTGCAATAAGGCTCTTTTGCTTTCTTACCATTTTTTGTTGTTGTTGTTGTTTACTGGAGTAGCACCTTTAATTTCATTCAAGAAATTTTCCTTTGATTCACAAGTTGCCTGTTTGGTGTAAGTGGCCTAGCCTTTGGCCTATATCATTTTTCAACATGCTTTCCTCACTAAGCTTAATCATTTCTAACTTTTGATTTAAAGTGAAAGATGTGCAACTCTTCTTTTCACTTGAACACTTAGAAGGCTTTGCAGGGTTACTTACTAGCCAAATTTTTATATTGTTGTGCCTCAGGGAATAGGGAGGCCCAAGGAGAGGAACAGAGACAGGGGAATGGCAGGTTGGTGGAGCAGTTAGGAGGCACACAACATTTAGTAATTAAATTTATCATCTTATATGGGCATGGTCATTACAGCCCCAGAACAAGTTTACAATAGTAACATCAAAGATCACTGATTTTAGATCACAATAACAAATATAATAAAAAAAGCTTGAAATATTTTGAGAATTACCAAAATGTGACATTGAGACATGAAGTTAGCAAATTCTGTTAGAAAACTGGCACCAATAGACTTATTCTATGCAGGATTGCCACAAACGTTAAATTTGTTTTTTTTTTTTTTTTAAAGATTTTATTTATTTATTTGAGAGAGAGAATGAGATAGAGAGAGAGAGCATGAGAGTGGGGAGGGTCAGAGGGAGAAGCAGGCTCCTTGCTGAGCAGGGAGCCCGATGCAGGACTCGATCCGGGGACTCCAGGATCATGACCTGAGCCGAAGGCAGTGGCTTAACCAACTGAGACACCCAGGCGCCCCAAACGTTAAATTTGTAAAAAAAAAAAAAAAGAAAAAATGCAATTATCAGCCACATGCAATAGAGTGAAGTGCAATAAAATGAAGTATGTCTATATTATAATTTAACTGTGGGCACCTAACTGGTACAACAAACATTAGATTTTCAGGTAATTCACCTTCAAATGACACTTGTTGTTTCCTAATAAGTTTAATGTAGTATATTAATAACATTGTGTATTTACATTGTGCTTGGAATTTACATTCCACTTTCATGTGGCTCATTTTATTTATTCCTTTAACTAATTATGATACAAAAGTTATCACCATTTTATGTATGAAAAAACGGAGGTTCAGAAAGGAAACATTTTGATGTTAAATTCAATTATTAAATATGACCCTTCTCGCCCAGACAGAAATAGGTTACTAGATCATAGATGCTTCTAGACCATTAAACATATATATTGTTCTAGGATACTAACAATATTATTTCAACAAAAATATATTCACTGAGCACATGTTCTGTGCCATACCGTATGCAAAACTCTCATTATGCCATTCAGTTTTCACAGCAATCCTATGAGTTCAACTATTACCATTATAATTCTCCTTATTATTGTCAATATTATGATCATTGATGTGCATTCAGTAAATTGTCTCAAGAGCCAGTTAATAGCAAAGCTTGGATTCAAGCATAGCACTTGATTCTAGAACCTCCAAATTCATAGATATTCCACTATTTTAGCACATGTTACCATATGGCCAGTACATTATTCACTATTTAAATGCAAAGAAATATGTTTTTAATATGCATGTTTTTAGTACCTAGCCTATTGCATACATTTTGGTAAATTTTATTAAATGTTTTAAAATAAAATATGTAACTACTTATTTTAGTAAGCTTTGCAATGCATTGAAATTTAATGGGTAATTAAATTCAGCTGTGACAAGAGAATAAACTCCATGGAATAGGAATTTTATTTGCCCTGTTTACCGTATCCCACAAGTTCAGAACAGTGCATCACATTTGGCAGTAATTCACTTAATAACTATTGAGTAGGTGGTTATATTTTACTATAGTAGAGTGAATATAAGGATGCAATACAGAGTGATATTAAAATCACAGAGCAGAAAGGAAAAAAAAAACAGATTTGAAGAAGAGAATTCAAAAGCTGGAGCAGAGAACAGGAAGGCGCAAGCTGGATACTACTTACTGTCAGCACCAGAGATGTTGGCCTCTGTTTCTAAGTTCAACTTCTGGTTCAGAGGTTTTCAAAAAGTAGGAAGTAATGAGATCATAGGGTGACACTTCAGATGGCAGAAACCACGACAACGGAAGAGCAATAAAATGGAACATTTTCCTGAAAGAAAATAAATAAGTTTTAATAGTTGTGGGTACCACGAATAGGTGTTGAAGTGATGGGGATTTTCAAATATCTCACTGACTTTATGAAATGTAATCATTTGATATTTGGTAAAACATGCTGTGTACATAATGTTTTCTTTATTTAAAAATTTCAGTATAATTGTGTTGCAGAATTATTAATCACAGATTTGAGGTATTTTGAAAGCACTGGAAACGATTAGAAGCATAGGTATGAATCATAGCAGAAATACATTCTAACAAAAATAGTTCATTTTTTGGGAAAAACAAAGTAAGTTACATAAATGTGGACATATGTGATAAGTTCCTAACAAATATTCGCTTCCAATTAATGTAAGTATATCATATAGGCCAAGATACTACTTTAAAGTATAATTGTTCTCAATTTGGAATGTTCTCACCATTGTTCTGATTCTGAAAAAATATAAACACTTTTTGGTAAGAATTTTTTAAATATATAAAACAGATAGTGATGCTAAATTGTTTGATTAGATACTGATTATTACTAAGGAGATTTTGCTTTATAATTTACGATATCTGTCATACAATGTGAATTGCTAAAACTGGACCACTAAAAAAGTCAAAATAGAGGGTGAATAAGATGCAAGCCATTTGTTAAATTAATTTAGATGTTTTTATTGAAGATTAACTAACATTTCAAAAAAGAAGGGAAATATCCCTGATCATAATATCTTTTCACTTTTGAAACTTCATTATATTTTTGAAACTATAGTCATACACAGTAAAATACAAATTCAACGATAGAGCAATACTCTTGTTATCTGCTAAATTCAAATCGTATAGTTTCACGTTTTGCATAATACTCTTAGTTGATTTTAAAAATGCATAATGATATCAATGTAAAATTTTAAACACTGCATGTACAATATATATGCATATGTGTATATATTTAATATGTATACATAATAGATAATAAAACTTAAAATTGAAAAAGCACAGAGTAAAAAAAAATACATTTTAGTACTCAGTTCCTTATCATCTTCTTATATTTTAACTGTTTACAGTTTCTCTCATGACTAACAACTATTTTTAAATACATTCATTTTAATTCAATTAATCAATCAACTGAAATTCCAAAAATCAACATAGCTTCAGAATTCAGATTATATAGAATACTTTGACAGTCATAATCATTAAAGGTGGAGGGCATATGTATTCTCTCAGCTAGTGAGGCTGACCTATTAAATACTTTTTTCCAAAAAGAAACCAGTGGAACCAGAACATTGTTGGCATTTTGAGACACATTTAGGCCTTGGATATAAGTTATAAGATGGTCATATTTTTGGGACCCAGTATTTGAAATCCAACATATGACACAGTAGCTGATCAGGGGTCTGCAAGTACTATGAAATATTTGATACATGGAAAAAATCTCCCAAGAGAAACACTCATATGCATTTTGTCTTTCTATTCCAAGAGTAATAGGATTGGAATTATGATGAAATGCACAATTGTGAAAGCTTTTGTTTTCTAAGTGAAAAAGCAATGCAGAAATTTAAGTATAGTAAGTTTTACATTTATTTCTAAGTACACACTCCTTATAATAAATTTATATAATAGTTCAATTAAATAGTTATGGCATTTTGACATCATAATAATGCAGCTATTGATTCTACCAGTATAATAGAATCTTGAGAAAAATCAAAACACCCTCAATTGGAGAGGCTGAAAAATCAGATAGTAACACCTATCTTACAATATAATTATATAACTTATTTAATGTCATAAAATAATCATATGAAATTGCTTACTAAATTTAAAAAGCTTTTAAAAAGTTAATTTGCTACTTACCTTTATCATATAATAATTTAATTTAAATGAAAATATTAGTGATTTTTAATTAACAATTGTATATATATCTATTAATAAGTATATATCTCAGTATTGAAAATGATATCAATATAGGTATACTCTCTCATAGGAGAAGCATACACAATTTGGTTCTTCTTAAACTTTTGTCATAATTTAAAAACTATACATTTTTAGGTTTATCATTGGCTAGTAAATTCCTTGAGTAAAAGCATAGTTGTTTTATATTTCTTTTTAAGAATTTATCTATTTATTTTAGAGGGAGAAACCACAAGCAGAGGAGGGGAGGAGCAGAGGGAAGGGGACAAACAGACTTCCATGCTGAGAGTGGAGTCCAACAGGGGCTTGATGCCAGGACCCTGAACTCATGGCCTGAGCCAAAATCATGAGTCAAGACACTTAACTCACTGAGACACCCAGGCACCTCTTGTTCTACATTTCTTTTTAAGATAGAATTCCTGGAGCGCCCAGGGAGCTCACTCAGTTAAGTCTGACTTGATTGCGGCTCAGGTCACGAGCTCAGGTCAGGATCTCAGGGTCAAGAGATGGAGCCCTGCCTCAGCTCCAGGCTTGGGGGTGGAGCCTTCTTAAGATTCCCTCTCTGACCCTCCCCAGCTCTCCTGAGGCCAAGCATGTGCCCGTACTCTCTCTCTCTCTTAAAAAAATACAAAACTATATTCTATCTTTTTGTGCATTCAATTTACTAAGAAATGCTTCCTTCTTTGAAACTATGGGAAAATAGTATGTGATAAGTTATGAGCTAAGATAGCTGTAAAAACATGGCTTATAAATGTCAGGATAATGAACCATCCAGTTAACTAAAATGTAGTTTCAAATAATGCCTATTTTATTTAATTCTATTACATGAAGTACTTTCCAAATCACTAAGGCAACACACCACAAAACATTATTTAATTGCTCTGTATTATAATGCCATCCTGATAAAATTTCATTCAATAATTGACCAATCATTTTCAAGTGCCTTATGAGTACTGCAGGAAATACATAGATGAGAAACATATGCTTCCTCAACTTCAAGGTGTTTATTAGTGGGAGAGATAGTAACCAAACCTACTCTATTGCAGAGTGGAATTAAGCAAATGCTCAGAGAAATATAAAACATCTATATAGCAGCACAGAAATGGAAGCAATTAATTCACCTTGAAGAGAAATCAGGCTGCCAGTTTCAAGATTAAAAGCTCAGTTATGAAATGAGTTAAAGAAAAACTTGGTAAATCTAGCGAACCTCATTAAAATTACTATTACCATTAGTGGAGGATGCTCAAAGAACCTGATTCAAGTTATACAATGGTTTTTAACTTCATAAGGGGTGGTGACTTTTCTTTGTCTCCACAGGGATTTTAGCATAAACTTGAGGAAGTTCCAAGTACTAGTAGCCTGATACCATTTTAAATTAAAATTTACTTATATTTCATAAAAATATACAGTAATGAAATCATTTTTCCCCTTCCAGTTGATTATAGACTTTCTATCTTTCATCTAGCTGTTAAAATGCTAAGATGATATTATATCAGAGATATACTAGCCCTATTGATATTCTCTTTCTTTGATCTCTTTATTCCTGTTTTTGCCCACTCTGCATATTCCAGTTTGTAATAATGGAAGTGTCCTCTGTAAGAATTCTGTTTAGCAAAATTTCATAAAGAGAGCTTGCATATTTTTGCTGGATGGTATTTCTGGTCAGTTAGTTGAACTAAACTTCCACATCCTACACACACACACACACACACACACACACACACACAGATGACAGCTCAAATATTAGAAAAATGTCTTAGATATTTATTTAACCAAACTTGAAAACAAAACAGGGGACTAACTAAAAGAAATTTTTAAATTAAAATTTAATTAAATTTAAATTCAGATAGAAAAGATAGAGGTGAAACCCTCATAGTTATTAGAAGTAGATACTTGTCATAAGAAATGGGGGGCAGATGGGCCTCTGGTAACTGCAAGAAGCAGAGTCAAGTTCCTCTTGTTGCACTGTTTCTTTGAGTGAAGGCACCATCATTCTAGCCTGTCCGTATTTAGCTCCCTGCCATCTTTTTTCACCCACACCCTTTAGTAATCCACCACATTGTATTCCTAATACTTATCAAATGTTCCTGGATCCTACTGCCTCCTCTCCAATCATTAGGTTATTTTGTTTTCTTCCATTATTTCAATAACACTCTAATTGTCTTCTTTCAAGTTGGCTTCCTTCCATAGGATTCCCTGCTTGACCATAGTAATTATATTCATAAAACGTAAGTCTGAGTGAAGTTCAATGCTCATCTCATTTTGGCTCTCCTTTAACCCGCAAGTAAGTCTCATATCTTTAACAGATACATAACATCATTCACAATCTCATCCTTTCTTACTTCTCCAGATTTCGTACATTCCTCTTCTTCCATTTTCTTCCCATGTTTGTCTGTATATCATAATTTTACAGTCATAATGTTCTTCCCTCTGCATTCCACCCATGCACGTTTCAGTGTCTCCACTACCATTAGAAAGCTTTTATCTTGTGTACACTTGTTCCCATGTACTTCAGGATTTCTCAAGCATTCTGTGTTTATCCAGATAAACAGGCCTTCCTCCCTGCCCAATCAACTTACCCTTACTCCCTCTGGAATGTATCCTTCCATTCTTTCTCCACTATGGTACGTGTACCATTAAAGAACTTATAAAAGTGAACCATAGGTACATTGTTTTATGGTTTTCTTTCCCACTCTCTTACTATATCTACTGGTGCAGTGTATATACTCCATTGATGTTTGTTGATTAGCGGATGAACTGCATTGTTGTGAGCCATATTGGAAAAGATAACTCTTTAAGATCATGAATTCATGTATTCTCTCTGGGCCTCAGTTTAGTAATTAGTTAATTATAGGCGATTGAATGAACTGATCTTTAAGGCCTTTGTATAGTCCTTAAAATGGCCTACAAATTCATCCAAGATCTGGTCCCATCACTTCTCTGACCCCATTCTCTATTAATCTTTCCAATTGTTTCAGCGATACAATCTCTTTTCTGTTCCCCAAATACACCAGGTATGCATCCCACTTAGGGCTAATACTACCTACTTTTTCAGATTTACATATCCTCCCTCATTGTCCCCATGGTAACTTCTCATTTTCTAAAAGACCTCATTGTAAGGTACTATAAAAGCTAATATATTTTATAAATAACATAGACAATAGAATAGACTATCAATAATAAAGTTCCTAGTTTTGTTTTCTTTTTTTTCTATAACAACTTTCTCTTTGTAACACCATTTTATTTACTATTTATTATGCTTATTGATTGTTGTCTAACATTTTTTTTTGGAATATCAACTCTTGGAGGGCATAAATCTTTGTATGGGAGTGTATTTTAAGTGCATAGAAAATTTCTTATCACATCAGTAATTATTTGTTGACATGAATACAGGTAATACTTAGTTCTATGAATAAAACCCTTAGTTCAAAATCACTGCTTTTCAATTAATTTTTATATATTCTCACTCTTGTATCTGACTTTGCTCAACTTGTCTACTTAGAAGTCTGTTTCCTCCAAATTCTAAACATATCTTACCTATTCACTAAATCTATAAAGTCTATCTTAAATCCAAATTAGGATGAGAAAATTTGACTCATCTCCTTAGAAGTGATTTCTCCCTATACAAAGCTACTGGAGCATTTATTAGTATCACTTACTTGATTTTTAATAATTAAAGCTAATGCAAAATGTTACTTTGAATGATTATCAATGACTTTATCAACTAAATTATAATTCTCCTTGAGTAATTTATGCATATATATGTATTGCATTGTGTGTAGATATACATAGTTTGCACTGTTCTGTTTTCTACAATTAAAATCACAAAATAGACATTAACTATATGAAAATGACTTTATGCATTATGTAAAAAACAATAAATTATATCCACCACTTAATTAATCCACAAGGAAGTGCTCTTTTTCATTATTTTTGTGGGTTTTTTTTTTTTTAGTTGCCAAATAAAAATGTGTAACTTTGGTTTCTCTCTATGGGATGGAAAGAGCAAGAAAACTATTTCTTTAAATGAGTTTGATATAATTAGGATACTGCTAATTATATCGTATTTTAATGGCTACCAATCAAGGATCCACTAAAGCTCAGTAAGTTCATGTGGAAGGTTAATGGCTAGAGAAATTAATTCGATTCATTTCCTAATTCAAACTGAAAAGTCACATGAAGTTTTCCAGTCCTCTGTTGATTGAGGGGCAAATGCTCCAGTAACAATTCTTACAGCATATTAATGATACAATGAATTGAGAGCATTCTATTTTATCTCCAAATTGCAATTAGAAACTTCTCATGTTTAACAATCATAATAATTTTTAAAAGTAAGGATAATTTTAATCCCACTCACATAGGGCATTTTACTAAAATAGATCACTCCAGTTGTCTTAAAAGAGATATGTTCCTAACATGTTGTCTACTTACTTCCCCTATAAAAAAAAGACCAGCATTCTCTTCAGATCAAACTTAAAAATAAATATCTTTTATGTATTTATTATGTTTTCTTCCAAATGATGAGCTAATCTTTTGTTTACATATTATCTTATTTATTCCTCTTTATAATTTTATAAATTATTCCTTAAGTCCTCATATTTCTGCATGGAGTAATTACTGTTACCAGGATGCAACTATGAATGCGATGTGAATGGTAACCCCTCAACTTGGGTACAAGATGGCTCTGGTTATTAGTTCCACTTTTTCAAAAGAACAAAGAGTAACTTAGAGAGAGATAACTTTGGAAATGTATTCAAATACAGAAGTCCAATAAGAGACAAAACTAGAACTTGAACCCAAGTCAAAACCTAAAGCAGATCAGGACACATCTCAAATCCTTATAATGGCTTTCCATCTTAGACTAAATGTTAAAAGATTCTCTTTTTTTTTCAAAGATTTTATTAATTTATTCATGAGAGACAGAGAGAGAGAGAGGCAGAGGGAGAAGCAGGCTCCCAAGGAGCAGAGAGCCCGATGCGGGACTCGATCCCAGGACCCTGGGATCATGACCTGAGCTGAAGGCGCTTAACCATCTGAGCCACCCAGGCGCCCTAAATGTTAAAAGATTTTCAATGGCATATACGGTATACATAATCCATCTTCAGCTCCCATTTTTTCTCTACTCCTTACCTAGCATTCTTCCTTTATTTTATCTTCTAGAACACTCTGGAATTCTTGTTTTTCCTTAAAAAAAATGTAGACAAACTGCACCTTTAGGGTCTTTACCAAGGCTCTGACTTCAAACACTGAGGTTTTCCCTCTCTATATCGACATGACTTGCTTACTTCTAAACCTTTAATCAAATGTCACTTTCACTGTGACAACCCACCTTGCAACCCTACAATTACTATCCCTTTCCTTGATTTATGTTTCTCTATGGCATGTATCACCATCTGACAAAATATGTGTTTGACCCATTAATTTGTTTATTGACTGTCTCTTATCTCTGGAATATAATATACATGAGGTTTGGAAGGTTTATGATTTTTCCTGCTGTAATTTCTTGGCTTAGAAAAGTGTTTGGAGCAAAGTGATACTCAAAAATGTTTCTTGGCTGAAACTGCCCGATATTATCAAATTGTTTTCCAAAGTAGTTGCTCAATACATAAACGTCCACTGTATAAATGTGCTTGTTTTCACATCACAATTACCTGTGTTTTGCATTATAAAACTTGTTGCTTTTTGGGGAAATTGGCAAGCAGAAACATTTATCTCATTATTACTATAGATTATAATTCATTAAATTATGAGATGTGTTGAGCATATATCCATTTTGTCTCTCTTTTGGTGGGAGCTACCTGTTCATTTCTTTTGCCCATTTTAGATCAACTTTTAAAATTTTCCTGGATCCTAGTTTGTTTTTTAACAATTTGTGGCATTGTTCATACTAATCCATCCATTATATTCCTATCTTGTGTGATTTGGGGTAAAATAATTGCAAAAAAGTTTTTATCATTTACGTGTGCATTTGTTTGAATATTATAGATTAGATACAGATGTTATCAGCAAATTAATGGGGACATCTGGCTGGCTCAGTTGGTTAAGCGTCTGCCTTTGGCTCAGGTCAGGATCCCAGGGTCCTGGGATCGAGTCTCACATCAGGCTCCTTGCTCAGCAGGGAGCCAACTTCTCCCTCTGTCTGCCACTCCCCCTGCTTGTGCTTGTGCCCATGCTCGCTCTCTCTCTCTGACAAATAAATATATAAAATATTTTTAAAAATTAGTTTAATACATCATTGGAATTTAATATATGGACATTTAAGGAAAATGCCTAACTTGCTTTTGTGTTTGCAAGTCTCTGGACTGCTTGCCTATAGGGATAAATGAAATCTTCTGTTCTACCCTACATTTTGGCAATGTGAGCATCTTTGGAGACTACTGGATATCAAAGGGGGAAATCCTAGGGTGAACGTCTCTGTAAATTCATACATTTAATATTAGAGATTTGTCCAGGAGTTTGTGTTTTGTAGTAGAAGTGTAAGTTTTACATTTATATAGGTGAGATGAAAGGTTTCAACTGATTCAATGATTTATCCAATGTGACAATGTCACACAGTTTTTAAGTAGTAAAATGAGACTTGAACTGCTACCTCATAATTAAAAAAAAAAAAAAATCCTTGCAGTATTCCATGTTTTTAAGCTAAAATCCATTAAAATACACTGACCTAATTCTAGTATTTGAGTAAATGAGAGATTCCTTTTCTCCCACCTACATCAGAATAAAATAAACTGAAACCTATAAGATCACAAGGAGGCAGCCATGCAAAAACTGCATTTGAACTTTCCAAACAGAATAGGAAAAAAGGGTATTAGAACTGAGAGAGAATGAATTTGACATAATGAAGCGAAAGAAGAAGGCCAGTGAGGCAGGAGAGGAGCAAATGGGATGTAGGGAGGCATCGGAGGGAAGGGTTATTACAAGAGAACAGAGAGACAGAAGCCAGATCTTGTAGTCATTACTTTTTAGTTTATTCATTTTCTTCTTTATTTAATTGGTTTACAGCTATAAACACACTTGATAATTTTATTTTTTATGAGAACAGCAGTAATACGAATCTAATAGAATCATTAAAGGTGGTGGACTAGAGTGAAATAGTCTATGAAAATATCCTTTAGCTCTATATTTGATTCAACATAATAATAAAAACAGATGAATGCTATATATTTGATAAATGTCTTCTTTAATTCTGTTCATATTATTATTTGGGGTATAATAAATGAGTAACTGTGTCCATTTATTATCAGCATGTTATTAAAGCTGTTTGAGGATTTTAAAATATTTATTCCAGACAGCAGTAGGAATGGATAGCAACACAACAGCAATTGTATCCTTTAATCTCCTGTATAACAGGAGATTTTATGGTTATTAATCTGATAAATTGTATTGTTTTGCTGTAGCACTCTGAATTTCGTGATTGAAAAATACCAGACTTTTATTTATTTTTTTTTTTTTTAAAGATTTTATTTATTTATTTGACAGAGAGAGACAGCGAGAGAGAGAACACAAGCAGGGGGAGTGGGAGAGGGAGAAGCAGGCTTCCCGCAGAGCAGGGAGCCCGATGTGGGGCTCGATCCCAGGACCCTGGGATCATGACCTGAGCCGAAGGCAGACGCTTAACGACTGAGCCACCCAGGCGCCTCGAAAAATACCAGACTTTTATTATGAAAGATAAGTTACTATCACTTAGTGACTTTGTATAAGTTCTTAATTTCAGTTCTAATTTAAATGACTCCATTGTCCTATTACACTGGGGAGGGGGAAATAAATGAGTCACCTTGTTTCAAAATGTGAGGAAGTGTCATCTTTGATATTATTAGCCCCTGCATTGTGTTAGGCAAGCTGATTTTATGTGCTGGAGCAAAACCCATGGCTCATAAACTCAACAGAGGTGAGTGAGTTATGATGGTCTTGGAAATACGTTAATGAAATTCTGCAAACATCAGTATGGTACATTAGTCTTCATCACATTTGGCTTTATTAAACACACAGATAGATGGGAGGCTGTCATGTATGCCAATTGTTTTGCTTTTTCAAAATGACCTAAGGAAATACAAAACTTTTTCTCTTTTTTTTTTCAGCTATTTTAACATCATGTGTAAATGATAAAATTTCATAGTTTGGTGATTTAAAGAATGAGACAGTTTAGGATTTTGTCATCATCATGATTTAATATTTGTCAACGATCTATAATACACTGGACACCACAGGAAAATAAAAAAGGACACTGCAAAGACGCAGTCTATGCCCTTAATTTATGTTTGCTTATTTTCTCTAAAGACTAGAGAAAATATAATGTTTGCTTCAGGTTTGAAAGCTGAAGTTTTCCATCAGAACCAATGGGGCTTATACCTAGGAAGGACTAAGTTGGTCTGTTCATTTCAAGGCAAAATAGACATTAAAATGAAAGTTATACCAACTAATAATAAAAATTCAAATGTTGAGCTCATTGAAGAAAAAACTTGATCTATCAACCTAATTATATATTCTGTTTTTGATTTCAAATTAAAAACATGATTTACAATCAGGATTTCCTTTTTCCACTTTGGGTTAATATATAACAGATCATGTAATCAATTTAGATTTTGGAACTGAAAGGTAGCAGTCACTTTAAAATGTAATGTAATATATACCCTAAAGTATTATATCAACTGTATTCTGAATGCATAATTCAGCCTAGGACTTTCCTTTAATATATTCTTTACATTATTGTCAAAGTATTTCAAACACCAAACTCATCTTTCTTTTCAAACACAGTTTTCACATTTCTCCAACATATCCTCTCTCCTACAGCCACATTTTGTTAATATCTATAATATTTATATCTAATATGTCTAATTTGCTTCTAATATCATCTAATATCACCCTAATATGTAATATATATAATATTCTTTGCATGCCTATCCTTATTTGATTCCCTTATATATGGCAGGGTAAGGATTATGTTACACAGCAGAGCATTACACAAGTTCTCCAGGGGAAGATTTTCTTTTGTTTCAGTTGTTGCTATTCATTTTCTGTGATGATAATGAGGATGATGATGATTCTTAATTTTTGGTATCTCTTATTCCTGGTCATAATGTAATGCTGTACATTCTCTAGGCACTCAGTGCACATTCTCTGGCTATATAAATATATACTATCTATCTATCTATGCAATTTTTGTGTATATATATATACACACACACATATATACTATATGAATATATGTATGCATTTGTATATGTGAATGTATAAATTATGACTTTATAATATCCACAAATCCAGAATCATATCATATTCCACAAGGCCAATTGTAAAATCAAATTTGAGATGTGGAAACTTATAAGACAAAATACTGTAAGTTTTACAACCACACCTATAAAGAAAACTTAGGTATATGTATGAAAATGTATCCCTGTGGTTCTAGACAAGGCTATTAGAAACATACTTCTCTTTATGCTCAATTTATAAATATGAGTGTATATACCAGAGATTTTGAATTTGATGTGCTGCCACAAATGTGGTAGTAATTGATTGCTCAGTAAGAGTTGACTATAACCTGACTCAATGGGGTTTTACACAAAATGAAGTTGAAATATCAAAAATTTCTTGCCGAATTGAAAAGGTAAGATTCCAAGTCCACTGAAGATAAGAATGTTGGAAGGGATTTTATATTGCCTACCATGCTCATCTACCATTTAGATATGTTCCCAGATCATGTAAAAAAAAATATTTTAACAGGCATTGAGAAATTCTTTAATGAGGAGAGAGCAAGCATCTTATAAAAATATTCTTTGGGCTGTTTTCTAAAGACCTGAGATGTGGGTGTAAATGCTGTTAATGAAACATGCTACTTAGATGGCAAGTGTGGATGGCAAGATGTTGGTGTGGCAGAATTCTAGTACCAGTTCTAAAACTGCCTGACAGTGACTAGGTGTTACCTTTAATCAGAATAGAGCAAAACTACTTGGTGGTAACTAACCAATTATTGGTTCCCATGACAAATACAACTGGGTGCAAATTGTATAATTATACAACTAGGATTGTATAAGTAAAAAAGAAAAACCTACAGGTCTGGTAAAAAGTGCCCTAACTTGAATCACTATAATACAAAATCTCTACCCATGACTCATCTTCCAGATGAATCAATTCATACCCTTTATGGATCCATGGAGTATTCATAAGTGAAAAAGGACACTATGACACTACACACACCTGTTAAAAATCGTCATTCTCTTTTCCTAACAGAAAAATGCCATTTGCCAAGGTAACTCTGTACTTAGTAAATTGATGCTCGTTTTTCATATAGAATTGTATAAATTTCCTGTTATATTCATTACTAAAGCTCAGAATGGCACTCTTGTTGTGGTGATGGCTTATCATTTCCATGTTACAAATCTGTTTGCTCATGTTTTTCCTACTTATCAGTCCCTTATCAGGTAATAGAAGTCTAGTCAATATTGCACATCTAATATTCCCTTTGGAGCTCCTACAAGACCCAGGGGCAGCTTTTTCAGCACTGTCAATCATATGACCACAAGAGCTAAGTCTAATTTAAAGTTGCCATGGAGGTCTTCTGGCTTAAAATCCTTCAGTAGGTTTCTGAGCCTAATATATTCTTTTTGCAATGTGTCCAATACCCATCAAAAGCATCAATCTTATTGCACAATAATTATGATTTTGTTGTCCCATACTGATTGAACACTGAATCAACCTCCCAGTATTTTCCCCTCTTCCTATACTTCATGTCAATTAATAATAGCATAATATTAAGTAATAATGGTGTGACAATTTCCAGAAGTTACTGTTATCCCAAACACCATTATCGGTGGATTCATTATCATCTTAAGTGGGGTAGGAATCCATCCCACGGGCTTTTTTTCTGAAACAGACCCTACTAGCAATTTTCTGAGCCTGAATTCCTGAAAAAACAAACATTACACACACAGACTAAATGTCAAGACTTTTTTTGAAAGGTACAATCCTAAGGGAATAAGAGTTAAGACAGCAGCAATGTGAGGTAAGAAAAATAGGAAGAAATGCACAATGAAGTATTACCTCCATGGTTATTGTTTCACATTAAGCCCTAAAGAAACACAGTTTTCTGCATAGCAGATATTTCTATATGGTCATATGGACTGGCCCCATGGAAAAATTGCCTTGAGTAGTTAGGAGAAAAGGAGAAAAAAGTATCTGCCTATTACCCTCTCATTTCCTGTTTGATTCGATTCAGACAAGAACAGTTTCATTGCCTGAGGCTAAGCAGCCTCATAAGCTAGTGATTCTGTTTTAAGCAACATGACCTGTCACACCATTGAGCAGGAATCTAATTTCTAGCATGGCTGTATAATAGACCAGCTAATACAAACATTAAATGTGTATGGGGGGGTAACTTCCTAGTTGGAGTTACGGTGGGGACATAAAAAAAAAAACAGCACTGATAATATTCTTCATATGATCACAAATAAAATTTGATTTCAGCATTACACCATACACAAAATCTTTTCTAGACAGTTTAAAAGTAAAAATATACACAGTAAAAATATTTTGAAGAACATTCAGAACATCTTCATATCCTTGGTAGAGGGGGTTACTATTTTAACAAAACAGAAAGTTGAAATGATAATAAAATATTGAAATAAAATTTTAACTACCTTAAATTTAAGAACATTTGTTGTTCAGCAGATACTGTAAAATGTGTATAAAGAAATCCACAAACTGGGAGAAGATACGTGGAAAACATGTAGGTCCCAAAATAACATCAATAAGCTGTATGTGGTATCCTGAAGAATAAAGGAAAAAAAAAATACAAACAAATATATAGGTAGATAGACAAAATTATAGACCATTATTAGAAAGAATAAGAATTATGTTGGCGTATTAGTAACCAGTAACAATCTATGTAATCATTAGTAATTAAACCACAATGATGTATCATTTGAGACTGATTGAACTGGCAAAAAATACAAGTGTAAAGTTATGTAACATCAGAGAGAATTTGAACTGGGGTGCCTGGATGGCTCAGTCAGTTAATCCTCTGACTCTTGATTCGGCTCAGGTCATGATCTCAGGATCCTGAAATCGAGCCCCTGCAGGGCCCCACATGGGGTGTGGAGTCTGCTTAAGATTCTCTTTCTCTCTCTCTGCTCTTCCCCTACCCCTGTGCACATGTGCATGCATGCTTTTTCTCTCCCTCTCCCTCTAAAAAAAAAAAAAAAAAATCCCTTCGTGAACTAAGGATGAAGAAAACATCCTTAACAAGAAAAAAATTTAGGGGCGCCTGGGTGGCTCAGTTGGTTAAGCGACTGCCTTTGGCTCAGGTCATGATCCTGGAGTCCCAGGGTCGAGTCCCGCATCGGGCTCCCTGCTCGGCAGGGAGTCTGCTTCTCCCTCTGACCCTCCCCCCTCTCATGTGCTCTCTCTCATTCTCTCTCTCTCAAATAAATAAATAAAATCTTCAAAAAAAAAAAAAAAAAAAAAGAAAAAAATTTAATAACACACCTACATCAAACATTTTAAGTGATGGAGAAATGGTACCTTTATTCTCTAAGATGGAAGTAAGACAGTGATGCCTTATCATCTCTCATTCTTTACATGGCACTACGTATTCCAACCAGAACTGTAAGACAATAAAAAAGGGAGAAATGTTAAGATAGAAAATGAAGGTAACCAGATTGGCCTTACTTACAGACAAAATGATAAAAAAGATTTGATCCCATTCTAATCTAAAAAGATTAGAAATAAGATCAGCAAGATTCTGAGTATGAGAATTGATTCACAGAAATAAATTGGATTTGTTTTCAAGAACAATAATCATTTAAAAGAATTATTAATACATAAGACAAGTTAGAGTGTCAACAAAAACTATAAATTACACAGTAATATATTTAATGCATATTAACATCAAGGGAATGTTAAATATTTTCTGAAAGTCATAAATGATGGTCAGAATAAAAGATATTAACCTCACTGTTGAATGGTGAAGGCAATATTATGAAAATATCAATTTAAAAATGATCTATAAAATTAACTAATATATATGATATATATGTAAGTAATTTTAAAAATAAACCAAAAGAGAGAATTTTAAAGACATTCAGACATATTAAAACACTTTTTAAGAGGGCAGATCTAACAATGGGAATAAATAAGAAGTTCAGCTATCTATTTATATATCTCTATCTATCTATCTATCTACCTACTAATTTATTCTAGGATAAATATGGGGAGAACAAATCAGTATATGTGACAAACTATTTAATCTAATATATCAAGCAAGCTGGTTCACCTCCTCCTTGAAAATAATAAAAGGAGATCTCTGCATCATCTACAGAGGTGGACTTCAGATTCATCTGGCTTAAATGTGACTAAATAAATGATGAAATAATTACGGGGAAATATAAATCCTATATATTGCATTTAGGAAAGGACATTTGAAATAGCATATCTTAAAGAATAAAAGAAAGTCTGAAGAACTGATAAATTTAACTACATACACACCCTATTCAAAGTTTAGGAAAAGTTATATTCAAACTCAAAAAACTACAAGAGGCTAAAAGCTAAAATAAAAAAGAACTTTTGTAAATCACTAAGAAATAAAGCAGGAAATGCAATGGAAAAATGGAGAACTATATAAACAAACGTTTCACAGAGGATAAAACTAAAATTCTCTATAAGGTACACAACATCATAACTAATTAATAAATGAAAATACAAACGTACCACATTAGGGGCACGTGGGTGGCTCAGTTGGTTAAGTGTCTGATTCTTGATTTTGGCTCAGGTCATGATCTCAGGGTCATGAGATAGAGCCCCGTGTGGGGTTCTATGCTGAGCATGGAGCCTGTTTAAGATTCTCTCTCTCCCTCTCCCTCTGCTCCTCCCCCTGCTCACCACACACATTATCTCTCTCTCTCTCTCAAAAAAAAAGTGTATTACATTATATCCATAACATTTTCAAAGATAAAATACTGGATAATACTTATTGTGGAACTGAAAAAATCTCTGTACTGTTAGTAGAAATTTGGCTGGTGCAGTAATTATGGCAAGTAGTTTACTATACTCAGTCAAAATACATTCTATGATTCGGCAATCCCTTGCCAGAATATATAGCCTAGAGAAATTTTCACACGATTCTGGAAGATGAAACGTGTCAGAGCTCATTCAGCGTTCTTGTGGTAATGGTGTTTGGAAAGTGTTTAAATTTTTATTTCTGAAGAATGAGATAAATAGTGGATACACCCCATGGAATAAAATGCAGCAGTCAGAAGAAAGAAATTTGTGTATGTACACCTTTTATTTTTTTTAATGTTTTATTTTTATTTTGTTCTTTTTTTTTTAAGATTTTATTTATTTGACAGAGAGAGACACAGTAAGAGAGGGAACACAAGCAGGGGGAGTGGGAGAGGGAGAAGCAGGCTTCCCGCTGAGCAGGGAGCCCGATGCGGGGCTTGGTCTTAGGACCCTGGGATCATGACCGGAGCCGAAGGCAGACGCTTAACGACTGAGCCACCCAGGTGCCCCTATTTTTATTTTGTTCTTATTTCCCCCCAAATGCAAGCCATTTCCTGAGTTTGGGTGAGGGGCTTACCATTCAGAACCCTCCAAGAGTCAAGTTGACTCTGGAGCTGGGACACAGCTTTAATTATATTGAGTTCATGTATGTTCAACCCAACCCTCTACCTCTATCCTACTGCAGGTTTTTTGATCTTGTCAGAGTTTGACCCTTGAACTTTACGCATCTTTGATTTGGGGAGTATGTCATTTTAAAATGCATAAATGACTAAGCAATATAAAACATGGCTCTTTTAAAAGGAAATGTAAACAGGTGAAAAGAGCCATGCTTTATATTGCTTAGTCATTTATGCATTTTAAAATGACATCCTCCCCAAATCAAATATATGTAAAGTTCAAGGGTATATATTAAATATATTGGAGTACTTATGAGCTGATGGGGATGAGAATGAGAAAAGGTAAGAAGGATGAAATATATGGATACAATGAGGAGTAAATGAAACAAAAGAAAGGACAGTGGATGAAGAGTGTGCTATAATTGAGTTGTATTTCTAACCCAATTCTCCACACAGAAGTTGGAGAAAGAAAATAAAAACCAATAGGTCAGGAAAGCTAGTGTAACCAGGTGATAGGTGATTAAGAAAATTGCAACTGTGGCATGCAATTTTTAATGATATGCACATTTCCTATTTAGTTTGGAGTACAAAGATAGTTGCACATATCACAGTGTCTAGATGTTAGTGAGGTTGGGTTCAGCAATATATTCTTTCCCCTGTCTGATGTTTTCAAAATGTGATAATTCTGGTATTTATTAAGTTTGGAGATTCAGTTTTCAAATAGCTTATCCAAAGCTTACAATAAGCAAACACTTAAGAAATAAATGCAAAGAGTAAAATCTCTCTATCATGCTTTATTTAGAAGATTTAAATTGTTAGGTGATCAGGTAATTACTTAATCATTATGCTAAGCGAAGTAAGTCAGTCAGAAAAAAGACAAATACAAATGTTTTTACTCATATGTGGAATTTAAGAAACAAAACAAATGATCATATGGGGAAAAAAGAGACAAAAAAGAAACAGACTCTTAACGATAGACAACAAACTGATGGTTACCAGCAGGCAGGTGGGTGGGTAAAGATTGGTGAAATAGGTGATGGGGCTTAAGGAATGCACTTGTGATGAGCATAGGTTGAATCACTACATTTTACACCTGAAACTAATATTACACTTATGTTAACTAACTGGAATTGAAATAAAAACTAAAAAATAAATAAATAAAAAAGTTGTTCAAGGAATCTAGGCAAATTGTATACTTAAATTGCTAGAATTTATTTCTAATTCTACTAATTAGAGGAAGTAAAAAGAAGGAGAATTACAAACTCATCTAACTCATTTTTTAAAACATCCATAATCAAACAGTTTATCTTTAAAATATATTTTTGGGGGCATCTGGATGGCTCAGTCAGTTAGGTGTCTGACTCTTGATTTTGGCTCAGGTCATGATCTCAGGGTTGTGAGATAGAGCCCTGAGTTGGGCTCCATGCTGGGTGTGGAGCCTGCTTAAGATTCTCTCTCTCTTCCTCTGCCTCTCCCTCTCTCTCTCTCGAAAACAAAATATATATATATATATATTTTTTTAAAATAAGTGAACTGATTGAACAATTATGTTGCAGAAATGACAACTCAATACACTTTTTTTTTACTACCCCTTAACTAAAATCAAGGTGTACAATATAATCCTAGTTCTGTCCCCAGATTTCTCAGAGGCAGAGTCTTATGGGCCCCATATCTTGATTCTAGGAAAAGATCAGAAGTCTTTAAAGATAATCAAAAACAGTTTCCTCAATCAGCTCTTAATTTAGAAAAACTAAATTACTATAAGAATTTATACTTAGAGTTGTTATTAGAATGAATCTGTGTGTCTTATAACTGTCAAATTTTGGGTTTTTTATATTAAAAGTTAAAACATTTCTTCATACACATGTTTTTCTACAACTACTGTGGTAGAAGACATGTTATTAAATACAGGTCAAAATGGTATATTAGAAAATGAATTAGGTTGTTCAGAGACTTGGAAATTGGGAAGAGAAGAGGGATGAATTGGGGGCCAAGAGACTTGAATTTAAGGCCTAGTCTTTTGCTGGAAAATGTGTGACTTGAGATACATATTTTTCCACCTAATTTTTTAGTTTCCCATCCTGGAAAAAAAAAAAAGAAAGAAAGAAAGAATCTAGACGCACACTTACTTACACATTGAAAATTTCTAGAAGTATTTAATACATAAAGAGTCCATTGATTCAACAAATCCTTTCTGAATGCTTACTGTGGGTAGACACTGTTCTATATACTGAGGAAGCAGTGATACAGAGTGAAGGCAAGAAAAGTTGAGGGCTTATGCAAGGGAGTGATGATAACAATGGCTCATGGAACTTAACCTATGAACAAGGAAAAAGAAATCACCAAAGGGATGAGGAATAAGGGCCTTTAAATATGTAGTAGCAACACGGGTTTTAAATCTGGGTAGGATCAAAGCAGTTTGGTGTTGGAGGACTCCAAGTATTACAGTGAAGTGGTAGGAGGTTGGAGAGTGAAATGTTTGAAAGTGAGATAATAAATGGGGTGTAGTTTTTGACAACAGCAAGTTTTCAGATCTCATGTCAGAGCTGCAGCTCCTTTACCAACTCCATCATTAGCTATCCTCTCCCTCATCAGAAATTTTGAGGATAAATATAAGTTGGGTGTAAAGTTACGTATTTTTGTATGTAAATTCAGGGTGAAGTTCTGGGTTTGAGAGACATATTTGTGAATCCTCAGTTTAAACACAGAATTTAGCAGGCTGGGATGGATGAAAGGACTGTGGATGGATGAAAGCAGACAGTCATGAAAAGCAGTGTAAGGACTGGTACAAACAATGTGTGAAAGTTAGTAAGCCATGGAACAGTCCACAGAGACAAATAATGTTGAGTGATGGATTCCCTGGGTTAGGAATCAAGTGAAGAATATGTTTAAAGAAGGAGGTAGACAGACCATTTCAAATACTATTCATAGATCAAGACCATGGATTTGTCAATGTGGGTGTCATCACTGACTTCCATTACAAATCATTGTGTGGTGAGTTTTGGACAAAATCTTGACTGGAGTGGTAACAAGAAAAAAAAAAATACAAGAAATACTGAAATATTGATGATTTCAAATAGTTGTTTCCTTCCTCCCTCCCTCCCTCCCTTCCTTCCTTCCTTCCTTCCTTCCTTCCTTCCTTCCTTTCCTTCCTTCCTTCCTTCCTTCCGTTCTTCTCTTTCATGGTATCTTGACCCAGTTTCGAAGCACTGACTAAAGGTTCATCTTGAGCTGCTGAGTAAATCCATACCCCAACAACTTCCTTTTTCTGCCTTTCATACTCTGCCACCACTATGTATCTCCCCTAATCACCCTAGGGCCAGACGGCATACAACTAGAGACAGCCTCTCAGTTTCCCAGAATCCAATGAACTATTCAAATTAACTAATCCACAGGGAACCCACAAAACCTAGCTAACCTCACCTCCTTAGTTATTCATAAACGGCCTACAGCTTCAGCTTATTGGTACACCCTGTCTCTGATCTGGGTGCAAACTCTTCTGTGGCCCTGAGTGACAGCCTTCTCCCTTTTAGAGCTGCAATAAACAGAGTTTTTTCTTTCATCTATCTGTCATTTGTGTCTCTTCACTGTGTCTTGCCATCAAAAGAATCTTTAAAGCAGAAATCAAATCTCTTGAGAACTTTTGCTATGGGGGAAAGAATTGGGGTGATAAGATTTGAGGGCAAGGGAAGTTGTTTCTCTTTTCTTTATTAAATTTTGCAGAGACTGTAGGAAATTTGGATGTTGATGAGAATAATTTTACAAAGGAAAAATTTAAGAGAAAAGATGAGGCCATTTCAGGACCAAAGATTTTTTTAAAGATTTTTATTTATTTATTTGGCAGAGAGAGAGAGAGCACAAGCAGGGTGAGCGGCAGGCAGAGGGAGAGGGAGAAATAGGCTCCCTGCTGAGCAGGGAGCTGGATGTGGGGCTCTATCCCAGGACTCCGGGATCATGACCTGAACTGAAGGCAGACCTTTAACTGACTGAGCCACCCAGGTGCCCTAGGACCAAAGATATTTGAACAGGCTATCCATACTGGTTGATGGACGTGATGGTGAGAGCAAGGAAAATTCGCAATTAAATTGTTAATTCTAAAGTAGAAACAAAAAAAATGGATATTTGGTGACAGTAATATTAAGCTTATGCTACAATATCAATGCATACTGGCTCCTAGGAGAATACATTTCAATAAAACAGTTAAAACTTCAAAACACTAATGTATTATGCTATGGATCAAGGAGTTTCCTCTAGGGTATGAAAACTTGGCTTCTTTTCATTACATTAAAAAAAAAAAAAATCATGTGGCAAAAACTGCTGAGTTCTGCATTCCTCCAAGGAAATTAACCAATTTAAACAAAAAGCAGTGAAATGTGATTTTCTCACTTACAGTTAAGACTAGCTCAGTATATTCAGCATCAAGGTACAATCTTTCTTTGGACTACCATTGTCTCCAGACTATTCAGCAACAGCATAAGGGTCAGGCTGAATAAATGATTAAATATCCTACTGGGAACCTGCTGCCTAACCTATACCTTTTCTGAGGAGTATTGCAACAATGAGAACGGTGTGGGTGTTTTATTTTATGCATATGTTTGCAGCTTATCCAGTTTTAAAGAACTTGTGTTAAAAAACTGTGATTGATATTTATTCATAGTAAATTTTTCTTTAGTTCAGTAAAGTACATTTAAATTGCCAACCTCAGATTTTGATTTTTCATACCTTCTATGCCTTTAATATTTTCTTTTCGTGTGAAGACTATAAATATGCTTTTGAACTCTTTCTAACCAAAGCCATTTTATCTTCTTGATAGCTATTTTTAATATAAAAATACTCTAAAATAATTCTCTCTGATGAATATAGTTGATTAAAAAGGTGTGCAATAGTCAGTGTTCCGACAAAAAATTATTTTGTTTTAGTTTATTAGTAGATATTTTTGAATGACACAAATAGCTCCCATTAAGAAGCAAAATTAAATATTTTGTGGATTTTCAAATATTTTGATATTCCAATGTTACCTTTAGTATTCATTTATGTATTTTAAATATCATATAGTTCTTAGTAAACTGAATCACATTTCCAACTGTGTATCATAAGGAAAATCAAACAGAAACATCAGAATTCCTGAAAAATGAGTTTCCTTGTTTGAGATATTTTTGTTGATATGAATATATCCAGTATATAGTGAAAATTATGTTAATCGCTTATGTGAAAATACCTTATATTCTTTTTTTTTTTTTAATACCCATCACTGGGCTAACCCATCCCCCCACTCCCCTCCCCTCCAAAACCCCCAGTCTGCCTCTCACAGGTCACAGTCTCCCATGTTTCATCTCCCCTTCCAATTCCCCCATTCAGAAAATACCTTATATTCTTGTAATGTCAGTGATTTGATTACAATGACAAAAAGAAAAAAAGAGCATAATTTTGGGAAAATCTGTGTGTGATAGTGGATTCCATTTTAGAAATTGCTGCAATGATGATTTTCACTATAAAATCTACTATATTCACTAAATAATATCTGCCAATGTAGGCTTTTATATAATAGTTGAAATCCATATAAATAGAATTTTATGTGTTTCTCTTTTAGAATATAAACTTTCAGGGGTGCCTGGGTGGTGCAGTTGGTTGAGCTTCCAGCTCTTGGTTTCTGCTCAGGTCATGATCTCTCAGGGTCATGAGACTGAGCCCCTGTTGGGCTCTATGCTCAGTGCCTAGTCTGCTAGGATTCTCACTGCCTCTCCCTCTGTCCCTTCCCTTCCTATTCTCTCTCTCTCTAAAATAAATAGATAAATCGTTAAAAAATATACAAACTTTCAAAGATTTCAATCTTTCAACTAGACATTTATGGTATAGAGCTGAGAAATGAGAAATTATAAAAAATGTATTTAATCAGAATTTGAAACTATTCTATTTGCTTTTCAGTTTTACTTAAAGACAGATTTTTAAATTTTTTTTTAATTAACATATAATGTATTATATGTTTCAGGGGTACTGGTCTGTGATTCATCAGTCTTATACAATTCACAGCACTCACCATAGTACCTAACCTCCCCAGTGTCCATCACCCAGGCACCCCATCCCTCCCACGCCCCTCCACTCCAGCAACCCTCAGTTTGTTTACTGAGATTAAGAGTCTCTTATGGTTTGTCTCACTCTCCAGTTTCATCTTGTTTCATTTTTCCCTCCTTTCCCCTATGATCTTCTTAAAGACAGATTTTTAATATAATGTTTACTTACTAAAATATCTAACTGATCTCTAGAATAAATTATCTCCAACATATATTGGGAATGATTTCTGAGTTAAAGGTCTTTAGTTTAAAGAAAAAAAGAAGAAGAAAGAATGGTGTGTTGTATTGCAAAAGCTTTTTTTCCAACTATCTCTTAGAGTTTAAATTAGATTAAATAATCATGTTGAAAAGGGGCTGACAACCTATTTCTATGCAGTATATGTTAAGATTGTTACATACTAATAATCATTTTCTTTAAAACAATTCAATTCCATTAATAGAACGCTGAGGATACTATTATATTTTTGTTGCAATCACTTGGATGACAGATTAGTATAAACTTTGTAAAAAAATGATGAGCACAGAAGACTGATTAAATACAAGATCCAACCTGAATTGTTGCTGATGAGAATCCAGAATTTTGACCACTACGATGGAACAAACTACATGTTATAGACTCTGTTTAGTTGGCATAAGGACATTTAGCATAAGTGAGCATATGCTTTCTTAAGTATACTTTCCTTAATAAAACATATTTTTACTAGTAGATCAGGTATAGTCAACAATGACGTGAAAATTTAGAATAATATGGCACAAGGATATTTTTATGGTGTCCCTTATTATGAGGGAAGGAAAGGGAGAGTCTGAATTTATATATTAACAAAAGATTTATGTATATTATCCAAGTGGTTCTTATAATAATTTTTATACTTTTTATATATGGGATACATATATACTTAATAACAATTATGCTGGGATTTTAACCCATCTGACCAATACCAAATTTGTGTTCTTAACATAGTCTGCTGCTCAGGATACTTATTAGGTGTAACCTTATTTGGATGTACCTTAAACCTGAGTTCTCCAAACTCTAAAGACTTATTTAGAAATTTGGAGTAAGCATATGCAAGCCTCCCTTAGCATCTTTTATGAGGTGCAACCTTACTAATATAAAAGTATACATAATTTGGTAAAATGTATACTTTGAAAAAGTAATCAAACAAATGAACTGGGGAGTTTTTCTTTCATTATTTTCTGTTTATTAGCGTTCAAAATATATTAACCTGTGTCAGAGATATTTCCTATGCTTATTTCATTTCTCTTTTTTGCTATATTAGTCATTGTGTTGATCATATGTCATATTACTAATAAGATGACACTCCTTAACTCTATTATTTCTGTATCTCTATTCTTAGAAGATACAGAAGACAAAAGAAGACAAAGTGGTAAAAATCTGCATAGAGAAATACAATTCAAATTTATACAAAAATAAAAGAATTTTAATTCTATAGATGAATAGATAAATAAACTTTCAAGAGTATAATTTTATATGATAGATGTATAATCAAGTTATTACAAACCTGTTGTTTTGTGCATGAATAAGGACAGTGTGGTTGAAATTATCTTTGAGCCAGATGGAAAAACTTACTACAAATACATACATCTATCAGTGGAATAACATCTGAGATTTGGCTTGTGAGCAACATGATTTTTAAAATGCCAAACACTTACATACAAAATTGATAAATGCATACGCCAATGGTTTAGGATTTTTTGCCTAAGTGCAAGAAGAGAGGACTAGAAAAAGCCCCAGAGGTTCCACTCTATTGTTACATTATTCTAATTTATGTTTCTTTGGCATATTTATTATTATTAATTTATCAGTTCCTACTTCTCTCTTACCAGATTAAAATGCATTCAGCTTTACAATCTAGTTAATAAACACAGCAAGGTGTAGAGATAGAAAGAGATCAGATTTATATTTTCTCCAGGTGGCTGCTGAAAATTATTCCTCCTAAAAATGCTTTTGATATCCTCTCTAATTCTTGACTTATAACTTTGATTTATTCTTTTGAGTGTGACACCACATTTTTTTCTCCCAGTGTTCCTATAAAAACATGGTTGTATCCAATCCAGTAATAATTCACAAAGTTTCAAATCAAAGAGTTATCATGCCAAGGAATAAATGGGAATAAGACAAAGCTTGCCAGGAAAGTGCCATAGATTATGGAGGGGAAGGTTTGTTTCCAGGAAGAGATGACAGGTCTTCTCAACTGTAAGCTTTGGGTCAGGTTCTGCAGTGATTTAGTTCAAGAACAGTGAGCTAAAGCAGAAAAGGCCAAGCGAGTCCTATAAATCTTGACAGGCAGAATGACAAATATTATAGCAGTCAGGTAATGCACATTTCAGGACATGTAAAGTAAGTTTGAAGTACTAGTATCCCTGAGAAGAAACCCTGAATCTGAACTGTGGTCACAGCAAGAAAATTTTTGTTTTATATTGCTTGCTGGGAGTGTAGAGTTGAGATAGGTCAGATCACAAAGAGGTGGGTGGAATAAAAATTTGATGAGAATGATGACTCTGTTTAAGGTTTTGCAAACTAGCAATGCAATGAATATCTATGAGAATTTACAAAAGATTAGGAACACAAGAGGATAGAAGTAGATCTGAATTCCTTGCTTTGGCCCACATAAAGGTGCACCAGAAATTTAATGTTTCAATGCGACTCATGGGAAATGAGAAATTTATGCAATTGTTGGAGCTTAGTGCTGAGCTTATAGCACTAATTTTGATATGTGGCTGTGTTGGGGGCACTTCACAGCAGCAGCAGTCCAACCATTCCAATGAAGAGATTCCTTGCTTTGCCACATTTATACATTATGTCATATTCTCATTATATGTACATATACATATATAGATCTATCTATCATCTATCTCTGGGCTTATAACACACATGGTATTTACTTGCCTTGTGGCTTTGATTCCAACCATGTTTGCTAGGAACTGATTCAGAAATCTATAACCACCAAGAAGTCCTTAAATAATAAGAATTCACACTTCAAACTCCTAAAAATGGAATAATTCAAAATTATCCAGATTTATATGAATACGTACTTGGGTATGTACCAATATAATCCACGGAAAACATTTTTTTAATCAATTGCTTTCTCATTAAACTTTATGGAAATTTTTAAAAACATTGACTTTGGATCTAGATTAGGTATGTCTCCCAGCTCCACTATTCACTACCTTTATAATTCTGTACAAGTTACTAAAACTTCGTGCCTGTTTTCCCAGGTAAAATGGAAATGAAAATTGTTCCTGTTACATTGGACTGCAATAAAGATTAAATAAGTAAATGTAAAACATAATATATGGTTACATGGTATTGTGATATCTATACATACATATACAAATATAAGCATATATACATACATATCTTAATATATATAACAATGTATATGATGTGATTTAAGTATAAAAAGCACAGTTCAGAATAGTGTGCATGGTTGCTAACTATTGTGTTAGAAATGTGGGGGTGTCTGGGTGGCTCAGTCAGTTAAGCATCTGACTCTTGATCTCAGCTCAGGTCTGGATCTCAGGGTTGTGAGTTAGAGCCCCGCCCAGCATGGAGCCTACATTAAAAAAAAAAAAAAAAGAAAGAAAGAAAGAAATGTGGAGAACATGCATGAATGCTCTTGTTTTCAAAAACTAACAAAGTGCGTGCTTGTACTTGGAAGAAATGAGAATGGAGGAAGGACCGGGATAGAAGCTAAACTACTTTAATCGATCTTATTTTATAATTTTAACTATGAAATATGTACATTTCACAGTTTAAAAACAAGATTTCATTTAAAACATTTTACAAATCTATTGGCACATGCTAAGTGTTCATTATGCTGCCCTGATGACAATGGTAATGAGATGATTAGGTATGCTAAATATTTTAATAAGCCTGGGAATATCATCAAGAAAAAAGAATGTTTCCTCTCTCAAGAAGTGTGAACACTGAGAACACAATAGAGATGACACAAATATAAAAAAATATGGGACAGGGAAAGTATTATTTTAGTTGTGATGATACCTTCATATGATCTCTGATCAAACTTAGCATCTTAAACATAAAGATTTAATACACTTCTCCATGAGAAAAAAAGATGAGACCATATATAACTATTGGTATAAATGGGAAGGGACAGAAGACAGCAGCACTGGAGGGTTTTTAATATATTTACAAAAGACAGATATTTATGGAAGTGTTTTAAATAATGGTAATAACTGAGTCCTAAGTGCTTACAGTAAGAAGTGCTTACTTTCTGTCATAACATCACCATAAAGACTAAGATGTTTTAGACAATAGACAATTAGACAATAATAGAAAGGTGGTAAAGTAATGAAACATGCTGCAAACAGGGTGCAAGTTTTCACTGCCATCTTTTAAGAACTTTCTATTAGCAGAGGGATAAAGGAGACGATATAATAGATCATATACAAAAGATCAAGAATAAAAGTGAGATTGTAATTCGTTTTAGAAAAATTAGGAGATAACAATGCAAAACAGTCCTCATTCTTAGACAAAATGTTTCTCAAGCTGTGTTTTCATCTAGAGAAAAACTTATTCAAGTGTGAAAATATATTTTCTGATATGTAAAATCTCCAAAATTTATCTCCCTTTACAGGAAGTTATTAGAAGATGCATTCCAACAAAATGTGAGAGTGGCCAAAAATACGGATATCACAAGATCAAGGAAACATAAGCCAGAACACCACAGAGTTGAATGGAGTTTCCAGGATGGTGGCAAAAGGCCACTGAATGTCAGTAGTGTTCCTAGAGAGAGTAAAGTGAATCTGGAGTGAACCCAGTCCAAATAATAAGAAACTAGAGAAAAATTATTGAGAGACTGTAGAACAGTTTTGAAAAAAAAATTGACATAAATGGAATGTAGGCTAATGTAAAAACAAGTCAATTTTTTTTTAAAGAAAACAAAAGGATGAACAAGAAAAATATAATTTTGTTTATAGGTTAATTGGTGATCAATATTTACATTAATTGTGTGCTGATGTATTTAACGCAAAATGCATGATTTAACATAAAAAGTATTCTTGCTTCATTTGGAGAAAGAAATGCTAAAGAGTTTATGTTGGGTAAGGAATATTCTCTGAAAGGTAAATATTTATACCATTTATTAGAAAATCTTAAGTCATATCTGGAATTATGAAACAAGAGATAGCAATATAAACATTATTTGTAAAATATAAAGGTAAATGAAAGGAAAAAATGTCAGAAATTGTTGACTGTAGTGCAGGGAATTGAAATTTTAAGTTCTTAATATTTTATTTTGAGTTAATTTAGTTGAGTTGAGATTTACGCCCCCCCAACCATATACTTATTTTATTTGGTGAAAAATACCAATTTATTAATAAAATGATTGAAGATAAGTGAAAATTGACAAGTAAACACTTTTAACATTTTCTAAATTTTTTCTAAAATATAAATATGACAGCTTAAATTTTGAAGTACCACACATATATTGTAACAAAAGAATATACAAACATAAAATAAAAAAACAAGGAACATTAAGCAGTTATTCATTGGATTTCATCCCAGACAGTCATGTTTATAATAGATCATGTATCTCATCCAGGTTGCAGAAAACTGAAGAAAAGAGAAACCATTTTAACAAGTTAAAGCAAACAGATTTTTTTAAAAAGCTTAAGAAATTAAAGCTGAGCTTATAAAAGGGATTTCTAAACCCAAAGCACAGATGATGGTCACTAATTCTGCCTCTGTGAGTATAGCCATCTGGAAGCTGCAGTCTCAGGAAGCTGCTTCCATAGCTGCTGATCCCAGAACAAGCAGCACATATCCTGATCAAGAAAAGAGAAGCCCAATCCTCAAACCACATCCTAAGCAGATCGCTGCAGAATTGTGCTGCCTCTTCCACAATCAGTGCCAGCAAAATTGTCACCTTGGACCATGTCAGCTCCTCACATCACCACAATCCAGTCCTGAACCAATTCACGCCAGAGTGCATCTGATTGGAAGAATACAAATTACCTCCAGAAGCCTCACTACAAGGGAGTTTGAGAAAATAGTTTTTGCTTTCCAACCAGGACAATAGAGAAAGAGGAGTAGAAGATTGAAATAGTTTTAAGCAAGTCAATGTCACATGTACAAATTTCCTGTTCGGTGAGAACGAGTATATACTAGTCTTCAACTTTTTAATGACAAATAAAAAGTCCCACCTTTGTAGTCTACCACTTATCTCATACATAAATTTAAAACAGTTTATGAAATGATTGTCCTATATAGAAACTAATATTTTTATGTTACTTTTGTTGTTATTTCAGATGATACTCTTGTCAATACCCTGTATGCCATAGACAAGGACACTCTTATTTTTCTAGGGTACCTCCTCAGAATAGCATTGCTGTTTAGAAATGCAATCTTTACCTCAAATCAATATAGCCAGTTTGACTCTCAAAAGAGTTGTACAAAATATATATAACTCAAAAAAATTGTGTATTTTAGGGGTGCCTGGGTGGCTCAGTTAGTTAAGTGTCTGCCTTCGGCTCAGGTCATGATCCCAGGGTCCTGGGATCGAGTCCCCCATCGGGATCCTTGCTCAGCAGGGAGCTTGCTTCTCCCTCTGCCTGTCACTCTCTCTCTTTCTCTCTCTGACAAATAAATAAATAAAATCTTAAAAAAAAAAATTGTGTATTTTAAAATCATCCAAAAATAAAGTAAGAGTCTTACATATGTAATTTTAATTCACCTAATTCTAATTACATATAAAGCTTGAACATCTTTTGATATGTTTATTGGTAAAGTGACCAATATTTTTATTTTTCCCAGGACACAGCGATAACTGTTGTGCTGTGCTAAATATTAATGATACTCATTTCAACATATTTTTACCTAGTCTATTTTCCCATTAAACACCCTAATTCTTATTTCTTTTTTTTATTATGTTATGTTAATCACCATACATTACATCGTTAGTTTTTGATGTAGTGTTCCATGATTCATTGTTTGCGTATAACACTCAGTGCTCCATGAAGTACGTGCCCTCTTTAATACCCATCACCAGGCTAACCCTTCCCCCACCCCGTCCCCTCTAGAACCCTCAGTTTGTTTCTCAGAGTCCATAGTCTCTCATGGTTTGTCTCCCCCTCCGATTTCCCGCCCTTCATTTATCCCTTCCTACTATCTTCTTATTTCTAAGCGTGATTTTATTTAGGGTCCATCAAGCAATTACTTATTGTGTGTGTTAAATATTTTCTATCAAACTGTACGTTTTACATTAAACCTTACATGAAGAATTTTCATTTTTTTCCTATTCAAGCTTTTATTTTGTGTTTAGCCAATGCTGTAATTTTTTTTTTCTTTTAGAGTTTCTAGGTTATGTATTATGCTTTAAAAGTCTTTCCTTATATCTTAAAGCTAAGTTTTGGATACATACGTAACAGGTAAAACTGAGGAAACTATGTGTCTTCATATATACATCTCTCTCAGGAAACTAATTCTCTTGTAGTTAGTATGTTATACAATCATCTGAAAGTGCAAACACTAGCTGGAGATTCTTAGCATGTTCTTGGATTAAGAAGGAGAGGGAGAGAAGGCAGAGGAAGAGGAGGAGTTGTCAAAGGGGAAGGGGGAGAGGGAGGGAGAGAAAGAGAAGGAGGGGAAGGAGGAGAAGAGGAAGAGGAAAGAGGGAAGAGAGAAGAGGGAGAGGAGAAGGAAAAAGAGAAGAAAGCAAACTGGAGATAGAGTTTGGTTTCCTGGGGGATGACAAATTCCTCACTGTGCAGTCAAAGGTCCTGTCAGATAACAGGAGCTTGCCAGAAACCCAATCTGAAGTGTCCTGGGTGTTCTGAATATTAATATTCAAATACTTTAAGGACACCTGGGGGCACCATCGGTTAAGCGTCTGCCTTCAGTTCAGGTCATGTACTCAAGATCCTGGGATGGAGTCCCACATCGGGCTCCTTGCTCAGTGGGGAGCCTGCTTCTCCCTCTGTCTGCCATTCCCCCTGCTTGTGCTCTCTCTCTCTCTTGCTCTCTGATAAATAAATAAATAAATAAATAAATAAATAAATAAATAAATAAATAAATAAATAATAAAATTCAAATACTTTAAAGTACATTGAATTTCTTTTGGACTGGTATTATTGTATATACTCTCTCTAAACTTCAGTGTCTGGAAGGGAGGAAGAACAGTGCTGGGCTTCCTAAATTTTTGATTTCCAACTATATATGTTTTTCCTTTCTTCCAACACACGGAGTCTCATCATTGACCTGATTAAGGCATTGTCTCTATCTCAGCACTGGACCATTTTCAAGAAAGGGGAATGTTCTGGGAAAAGAAGAGGAAAGATAAATACAGTGACATACAGTAGCCGCTCCTCTGGTGTTGTCTTTTAGGGGAGAGATCTTTACAAACAAAATGTGTGAATTAATCAAGAACAGTAAGGCCTATGTGTTCCTTTCCAAAGATATTCTTCTGCTTTTATTCCAATCATCCTTGTCAAAATGCTTCATCATTCATACCTGATTTCAAGTGTTTTCAATCACGCTCCACAGGCTTTGCCTCTTAAACATAATTATGCTCAGGTTTTTTGCATCTTAAATTATATAGCTATCATTCAGACTTTGATTTCTATCAGACTGCTCTTTATATATTTGACCTAAACTTGAGGTTGAATCTAAGTAGCCATACTGTAAAAATGCATGTAAATATATCTTCTTAAAGTATTAAAGATCTGACAAGACAGAATGGACATGGTAGGCCAAAGACGCATGGAGATATAAAGAAGCAAAAAAGTAAAAGTCACTTTTACCCTGACAGCATTGGTGTTATTAAGCAAACTTCAGCTTTGGTGCAGGGGACAGAAGACAAAGTTCAGAGTCCAAACAAGATTAAGACTCAATAGGGTCAGCAAAAATTGCAGAGAAAATACCTCTGAACATTTTATCTTCCATAAAAGCAACAACAGAAATGGCAAAAATTGTCATAATTAACTCTTTTCAGAACTCTGGAAATTAACCAAAGGTTTGCAGCAATCCAGGAGAAGATTTTTCAAGAAAAATAATTGCTAAATCTCTGTAAGAACAAATAGTTTCATGGTGTTTTAACTTATCTTATTTCCACTGCCCCTCTCTATATCACACGGTTGCCTTAAATCCAACAGCTGCAACTACAACAAAAAAACAACATCTTGGCAAACCCTGGAGGTGACAAAATTAGGTTGTGGCTCTATCTTCACTCATTATCAGAGAAATGTCATTATTTGTCCAGTCTGTTGGTTCCCTGAGAGGCTACAATTTCATCTAGGAAGACTGTCTTTATTTGATCTGACTGTAAGCTCACCCGGTGTGAAGAATCTTTTCCCTGGGGACATTGATCAAAATTAAAGATGATTGTTTAACATTGCAGTTGCTTGAGGTAGTGGATAACAGTTGGAGCTATAAACAAAAATACAGAAAATAACAAGTTTTGGCAAGAATGTGGAAAAATCAGAACCCTAATCCACTGTTGGTAGGAATTTAAAATGCAGCCACTGTGGAAACCACTTTGTCAGTTCTTCAAAAAATAAAACATTCCAAACTAAGAGCAGTATAAATTAGTATAATAACTCAAAAAAATTTACATTATCTAATAATGCTAAGGATGTTTATATCTAACTCCATAATATGTAATAGTGGTCTACAATATTTGCTCAACTATCTACTGAAAGAGTTTTGCAAATTTTATACACCTACACAATTGTTTTTACAGTAATGTCTTAAATTTTCACTGTAAGTATACCTAGTTTTAAAAGATCAAGCTCTTCTCATTTATACACACTGAACTTTTATAATAAAATCATCAAAGGCTTTTAAGAAGGGAGATTTAATTTTGTTTTGTTTGTCTTTGAGTTAAGCCTTCATTAAATCACTCTAACAGCTGCATTAAATAATGGACCCATATGAAGCAGTGTGAAGACTATTCCATTATGTCACCATCATTTAACATTAGGACAGCTGACATTTGCTTACATGAATTGTATTCTCCACTAAATTTTCAGGAAATTGAGGACATTATTTTTTTACATGTTTTTATACCTTTAAAAGTACATATATGAATTTGATTAATTAAATGAACATAAAATAAACTTTACTCATAATTATATGGAAATAAACTATTTCAAACTTAAGTAGCCTGTCAAGTCTGAGGAATTGGTGCACGTTGACTTAGGTATAAATTCGCTTACATTTGTCAATACCATACAACATTTAATTTTATTTCCTTTCTTTGATTCTCATTCTATTAAAATTCTTTTGGAAGTGTTATTCAAAGAAAAATTATACTTTCTGTGAATCTGAAAATTATTTGTAGATGATTATGTCAATATATTTTATTAGAAAATATCTAAAGGTAAGTTATGTTTAATTGTTGGAATGTATTAAGCCTGTAGTGTGTCTCAACTAAATAGCCACATAGGGGAGCTCTAACCTAGCAAAAGAATAAATCACCTGCTAAATGGAACACTGTAACAATATTTTTTCTTCCTTCACAATAGATTCGAAGGAGAGTTTTATCCATTTGTACATTATTCTAATTACATTTTTTTTGCCTCTCACAAATATGTTTGCCTGAAGATTGTATAAGTCACATTCAAAATAAATTACAGCAAAGGGCAGGTTTTTTTTTTTTTTTTCCTTTCCCAACTCACCAGTGTCACATTCTGCATTAGCATGGAATTACTTGCAATGGCTAGAGATTTAACTTCAAAGCAATTGTGCTTAATGAAAATAACTGAATTCAAGCAGCTGCATTGATAGTCTGCAGTAACTGATGAACGGGAGGGCCTGCAAATTGTGGAAAGATGAAAGTCACAGAGCATATCTTTAATAATGCATATTTAATTACCTTGGTAAAAACAACTATTTTTTTTAACTCTCTGTCCTAGATGGAGTATATATATTAACAATTCCTGCTAGTGGGGTAATTTTAAGGAATCTAGGGCATTTGTTTGTTGTATTATAAAATGAAATATAAAAGTGAGAGTCTTAACATCATTATATACATTTAAGTTAAATGACTGAAAATTATCTTTTAGTAGCACTGAACTCTTAACAATTTAGTATTTGTTAGTTTTAACTAATTTCATTCTATAAGCATTTCTAAATGATTTCAGCAAAAAGTAGATTAAAAATAGGCTATTGGGGTTTACTTCCTGAATGGAAGTGTGAGAACCTCCACAGAACCTCTCTCAAGAAAATCAGCCATAACTGGTAAAAATTATTTTTTTAAGTACCTTTTAAAGATTTTTGGAATTGTTCTAACAGCATACAGCAAATAAAGAAACATTTATTCAAAATAATAATAAAATAATAAAACTTCATAAGAACAGTGAAAGTCTGTGGCAAATAGTCTACAGCCCAACCCATACTCCTGAATCATCATGACTGAAACTTCACTCTGGCTAGATGCAGCTAGGAAAACGTGGCTTCTCCTTGTCTCAGCTTCTATCCAAGGATTATAGTACCCAATGGGTAGGGGAATTACCACTATGATTTCTTATAACCCCCGACTCTGTGTTACAGAGGCTAATTCCAGGTGAGTCAAAGGGCTGGGGGCTCCCTTCTACCCAGCTCTCACTTGTAGGGCTGAGGCTTTACTTAAGGTGTAACAGGCTAAAAAATATTGGGGCTCATTCCAATGTCCATTGCTCACTCATTAGGTGGGGATACCATGCCAAAAGATATAGGCCATAAATATCAGAGGCTACAAATAAACAAAATACAACAAGCCCCAAAGAGGGGGAAGATCAGTGTCTAGTTTGATATATTATCTAACTTGTCTAGTTCTTAACATCAACAACAAAATTTTGGGATACACAAAGAGAGGAAAATGACAATATGCAGGAAAAAGCAGGCAAAATAATAGTAAAGGAAAGAAAGAAAGAAAGAAAGAAAGAAAGAAAGAAAGAAAGAAAGAGAAAGAAAGAGAAAGAAAGAAAAAGAAAGAAAGGAAGAAAGAAAAAGAAAGAAAGAAAGAAAGAAAGAAGAAAATATTAAAAAAAGGAAACTACATCAGAGATAGTTGATATGTGGGACTCAGAAGACAATGACTTGTAAGCAAGTATATTTAAAGAACTAAAGGAAATCATTCATAAAGAAGTAGAGGAAGGCATGATGACAAAGTATCACCAAATACTGAATATCAATAAAGAGAAATTATTTTTAAAATGAAAGTTATATAGTTTAATAATAATAGAATAACAAAAATACAATACTAGAAATATTAAAAGTAGATTTGAAGGAGCAAAAGAGTCCTTGAACTTGATGATAGATGATAGTAATTATGCAAGGCATATAACAAAGAGAAAAAAGAATGAAAAAAATGAACAGACCCTTAAAAATTGAAGGGCATTGTTAACCACTCAAACATATGGATAAAGTGAGTACCAGGAAGAGAGGAGAGAGAGAAAGGTACAGAAAATATTTGAAGCTGAGAACTTCTCAAATTGGATGAATAACATTAATTTTCCAAGAAGCTCAATGATCTAAAAATCAGGTAAATCCAAACAGATCCACAAGCAGACACATTATATTAAAAGTTATTAAGTGCATTCACAAAATAGAAAATCCTGAAGCAGCAAAAGAAAAGTGGCTCATCATACACAATAGAACCCTAGTAAGATAAAGAGCTGACTTGTGAGAAACAGCTGAGACCCAAAGGCAGTGGGATGATATATTTAAAGTGACAACAGAAGGAAGAAAAACACACACAAAAAACTGCCAACCAAGAATCTTTTATCCAGCAATGTATCTTTCACAAAAAAAGATGAAAAGATAAAGACATTCACAAATAACCAAAACCAAAGATTATTACTAGCAGACAGACCCACCTTACAAGAAATATGAAAATAAATCCTTCCAATTGAAAATAAGTGACCCAAAATAATAATCTGAACACATGCAAACAGCAACAGTAAAGAAAAATCTGTAATTGTAAAGGACAATACAATGCATGTATTCATTCTTTTATTAACCAAGTTAAAAAGCCGTTTTGTAACAATATTAATATAATTGGATTTGGGTCCTATAACATATAAAAATGTAGCATTTTGATAATAACAAATGGGGCACAAAGGAGACAAATAAGAGCAAAGTTGATGTGGAGTAAAAAAAGGAAAATACAGATAACTCAAATCCACAAGATCAAATGTGGAGAAGTAGAAATGGTAAACAAGAATGTTAACATAATGAATTCTATAAAACATTACATGCTCCGGTTTCTTCATTTTAGCTAAAACACATGAAATTATATAAAGTAATAATTGTAACAATGTATTGGTGGGTTTATAATATATTTAGATATGATATTATTTTTAGAATGCTATAAAAGGGGAAGGGAGACTATAACAACATAAGTAATAATTATCTACTGGGATACAGTTACTCTACCTCTGAAGTAGTCTGATGAAGTTAAGCATATGGTAAGACCTAGGACAACCATTTAAGAAAATAACTCAGGAATACAGTGAAACTTCTTAAGGGAATTAAAATGTTAAACTAGAAAATATTTACTCAATGTAAAAGAAACCAGTAGAACTGGCCAGAGAACCAAAAGACATGAAGCATAGAGAAAATAAACAGTAAACTGACAGATGTAAATCAAATTATTCCAATGATAACATTCAAAGTGAATGGATTTAAAAACTTAAACAAATGAATGAGAGGGATTGTCAGTCAGATTTTTTTTTGTTTTGTTTTTAAGTACTATATGTTCTCTACTGAGACATGCTTTAAACCAAATTTGGAAGTAAAAGGATGGAAAATATATATCATGCAGATAGTAACCATAATAAAGCTGCAGTAGCTATACTAATATTAGACAAAACAGATTTTAAAACAAAAATATTACTAGAGATAAACATACAATGATGAAAAGAGTAAATCCTTAAGAAAGATATAACAGTTATGTACATACATGCACCTAGGAAGAGATTCTACAAATACAGGAAACAAAAGATGAAAGAATTGAAGGGAGAAATTGGCAATTCAAAAGTAATAGTTTAGACTTCAATATCTCATGTTAAGTTATGAGTGGAACAAATTGGCAAAAGATCAAAAAGGAAATTGAAGATCAGAACAACATTTAAAAAACCAATGAGACCTTACAGACATCTGTAGAACATTCCACCCAACAAAAATAGAATACAAATTCTCCAGTCTACCTTTAATATTCTCCAGAATAGAACACATGCTAGACCATAAAATAAGCTTCAGTGAATTTAAAAGCATTTAAATCCTTCAAGAATTCTCTCTAATCATAATGAAATAAAATTAAAATTTCATTTCCTTCATAACAGAAGGAAATTTGAAAAATTCACACAAACTGCTGAATAACAAATGAGTCAAAGAAGAAATCACAAGAAAATACTTTGTGGTGAACAAAAATACTTTGAGGTGAACAAAAACAAAAAAGACAACATAACAAACAAAATACTTTAAGGTGAACAAAAACAAAAAAGGCAACATAACAAAACTTATGGTATACAACTAAATCAGGGTCCAGGAAGAAATTTATAAATTCAATATAAATTTTAAAAATGCCCATATTAAAAAGAAGAAAGATGGTGACTATAGTTAAATAATACTTGAAATTTGCTCAGAGTAATTTTTTTTTTAACTTCAGTATGGCTGACACACAATGTTATATTACTTTCAGGTGTACAACATAGTCATTAAACATCTCTATATGTTATGCTATGCTCATCACAGGTGTAGCTACCATCCATCACCATACAACGCTATTACAATATCATTAACTATATTTCCTATGTGGTGCCTCTTATTCCCAAGACTTCTTCTTCTATAACTGGAAGCCTGTATCTCCCACTCCCTTTCAACATTTTGCCCATGCTCCTGTCACCCTTCCCTTTGGCAATCATCAGTTTGTTGTTAAGAGAGTAAATATTATGCATTTTCACAACATCCACATATTAAAAAAAAAAAACTACGTGAGGTGTTGCATGTATTAATTAAACTGCTTGTGGTAATCAATTCACTATGTATACATTTATTATATCATAATTTTATACACTTTAAATATATACAGTTTTACTTGTCAATTATACTTCAATAAAGCTGGAAAAAAAAGACAAGATTTCAAATTAATAGCCAACCTTCCATCATAAGAAACTAGAAACAGTAGAGCAAAATAAACTCAAGGTAAGCAGAGGAACAAAATTACGATGATCAGTACAGAAATAAAACAATAAAAGCTGGTCAATGAAACCAAAATTTGTTCTGTGAAAAAAGTAGCAGAAAAAAATGACAAATGTGTAGTTATCCAGACCAAGGGAAAAAAAGGCAAAAAAGATTAAAATTTCTGCCTTTATATGATTACATTATATATGAAATGTTCAAATTAGGCAAATGGTAGGCAAATAAATAGATACAAAGTTGATTATTTTACCACCTGGTAGAAGGGCTATCAGGAAATAGGAAATGACTGCTATTGGGTGTGTGTTTTTGTTTGGAGGATGATGATGATGTTCTAAAATTTATTGTGGTGATAGCTGTGCAACTCTGTGACTATACTAAAATTGCACACTTATTTATTTTATTTATCTTTTTAAAAGATTTTATTTATTCATTTGAGACACAGAGATGCAGAGAGAGAGAGAGAGAGAGCACGAGCAGGGGGAGGGGCAGAGGGAGAGGGAGAAGCAGGCTCCCCGCTGAGCCAGGAGCCCGATGTGGGGCTCAATCCCAGGACCCCATGATCACGATCTGAGCCGAAGGCAGACACTTAACCATCTGAGCCACCCAGGTGCCCCAAAATTGCACACTTTTAATGGGTGAATCATATTTCAGAGCTCTATATAAAAATATCAACATGTAACTATCCATCCCAGGCATTATTATTGAATGTTGTATTATATTCAGACAAGATATGGCTGTACTTTATCTGAAATTGAATAAATGGATTCCAATCCAACAAGGGAAAAAAAAAAAAAGATATTTTATCAAGAGGAGTCAGTATAAATTTAAACTCTAATAACCTAAAATATGTAATGTTAAGAATAATGAACACAAACTGAGTTCATAGAAGTAGAACTTAGAAATCCATATTAAAAAGTACATATACTATCAACTATTCCTGGCGGCAGTGTAATTGGAGCAAAAGACACAGATCTCTCAATTCTGAGAGTCCAAAATAAAATGGTGTGCTGTCTATTAAACGCAGTTTACAGCTCTTTCTACTTCATGCAATAATTGAAAATAAATTTTCCGTATATATTCTATTTTCCCCTTTTTCTTTTCAATTTCCTAACTGGGATGAGTCTGCTGATAGTCTCACCTACCTGTTTGGGGTGTTCACGTTGGCTTTGTGATTTAAATTTCTGTTCACAAAACTAAGTTTTCAAGAGATTATAAACTATATCTTCCATTGCTTCTTCTACAGGAATTTTATGCTTCTCTTGATTTTTTTTCTTCTTTTACACTCAAACTTCTCCAAACTTAAGAATATTATATGAATCCAATCTTTTGTAAACATTTAGGGTCATTTATCTGTTTCAACCCCATTCTTATCATTGTGCACTCTATGTTACGGAGGGGAGCTGCTACCTTCAAAATAATACCCAGATTTTATTACCAGCTGGACTCTGGTAAGATTCTGTTAATGGGAAGGCCTAGGAGATTCAACAGCAGAAGAAGGGAGAAATCAGGCAACTCCTGTTTCTCTTTGTTGGAATTACCTATCCAACAGCAGAGGAAAGATAGAGGCTGCAGCCTCAGGAGCAACTTCAGAGCCTGCAAAGAGCCAGAAAACCTTGTCCCAGTTCCACTGTGCAGCCCCCAGCTGGTGTGAACAAGCACCAGCAATAAAGAGGCTACTCTGTGTTTTCAGCAATGACTTTCTAGGTGCTTCTATCACCATCTCCCTTTGAGATGCCAGCCAAGCCTGACCTACCTCTTGGCAGTAACAGAACCCATGAGGTATTCACAGCAACGTTCCTAAACTCCCTTAATGCAAACTCCTCTCTTGTTTTCCCAGAAATGGAGCTACTAGCCACTTCTCTTCTTTTTTTTTTCTTTTTTTTCCCCATGATTTTATTTATCTGACAGAGAGAGAGAGAGAGAGAGAGAGAGAGCACAAGCAGGTGGAGGGGCAGAGGGAGAGGGAGAAGCAGAGTCCCCACTGAGTGGGGAGCATGATGCAGGGCTTGATCCCAGGACCCTGAGATCATGACCTGAGTCAAAGGCAGACACTTAAATGACTGAGCCACCAGGTGCCTCTAGCTACTTCTTAACAGTCATAAATCTCTGAGTTACCTTACCTTCATTTTCTGTGCTCTTTCAATGAACTTGACATTTTGTACAGATACTAGGTCCTCTGTATTGAATTGTTTCTATTTGATATACCTAAACTGCATGCTTTGGTTTTTCCTGACTTGATTCAGGAATAGAATTTGACAAGCCATTTTAGTGGCAACAATGATTTGAAAAACATAAAGTACTTATTTTTGTTGATATAAAAATATTTTAAAATTGGGTAAAAAGAAGAATAGTCACTTTAATGATCTAGTGATAAAAATAGTTAAGGGTTACATTTACTTGGCATACACTAGATAAGTACTACCTCAAAATACCCTGTCAAAATAAGCCACGCTCATAAATAAAACCAGTTTCACAATTGAAATTCCATTTCTAATATCTCTTTATGCCATGCTAATTATCAAAATCTCTGGTGTTCAGCAAATTTTAAGATTATTGAAACACAATAGAAATCACCTCTGAAATGTGGGATTTCTAATCAGAATGCCAGCTAATCACCTCAAGTCTGTAGGTTTCTGGTTACATAACTGATCATTAAAGTATATGGGATATGATGTGGTATATATTGAAGTATATTGAAGGATATATCACATTCATAATACAAAGATATTATAATTTAATGCTTTCTGAAGTGGTTGATTAGTCGAACTTTTAACAGAAATCTTATGATTAAGGGAATTCAGTATTTATTACCAACAAGCTAAATTCTTACAATTTATGTGGATGTTCTAGATTTGGCAGTTTTTAAATGCTGATTATAAATCTTAGACTTTTTAAATGAAATTATTATAATTCATTGTAATAGATTAGATATTAATTCAGATAGCTGTTTACATTTTTGATATTTGATTCTGGTAAAGATGTGGATAATAAACACATTTACTAAGATATTTTTGTTGTGAGATTACTTGAAATTTTTAAAAAAGAAATTAAAATTAATCTATCAAGTTTTTAATATGTGCAAAGCTTACACTATTATATTCATGAATCTTTTATTTTTTATTTATTTATTTATTTTAAAGATTTTATTTATTTATTCATGAGAGACAGAGAGAGAGATGCAGGCTCCCAAGGAGCAGAGAGCCCGATGCGGGACTCGATCCCAGGACCCTGGGATCATGACCTGAGCCGAAGGCAGACGCTTAACCATCTGAGCCACCCAGGCGCCCTTCATGAATCTTTTAGTGTTAAAACACCTGTAGGTTACAATATATGTTCAAGCATATGCATTTTCATTGCAAAATATTTTTTAACTGGTAATTAGACATAATGTCTATCAGTGATAATGTCAACATGGTGATGACAAAATGTATGGTACACTATTAAGCATCTCTAATATTATATAACTAATATTTTAAAGAATCCATCATCTAAGTTCTAGAGCGATGATTTTAAAAAGGAAGGTATATCTTTAGTATTTTGTATAGTCCAGTACTGTTCGTTGAGAGAAAATTAATTGATGTTACTATGGAAATTTGGAAAACAAAGTTAAAATTTTTTTTTTTTAAAAAAAAAAAAAGAAAAAAAAAAAGGAAGGATCTTAGAAGTAGCTTAATGATGGTTCTCAATGGAAAACTTTTACCCAGATTGTGAAACTATACTTTTGAAAAGGATTAAATAAATTGGATCTTATTTTTCTAGAATGTTTTACTTTGCATTCATTAAAAAATATATCATTCTTAATTTATTATATATGTAGATATATAATTTTTTTTAGAACTGAAACGTCTTTGGTCAGGAGAAAGATATTTCTGTGCTACTATTCTTCATGAAATCAGATCACATTTGATGAAGATCTGTGTTCCATGGGTACCACTAAACCCTCTTCTCCTCATGTGAAGAAACTGAACACTGGGTTTGCTAAGGTACTTAATGTATCAAGAAAACCTTTTACTACACTGTTTTATGACTCACAGACTCCATCACTTTCACATAATGACAGAAAATCATTGAAACAAAAATGCTTACTATCCTGCAATAGCAATAAAAAAGCACATTTACCCTGAACCAATTCATCCTTTATCTTATAACCTTAGGGATGTAGAGGGGAGGTAAATTGAAACTACAAGACTCTTCAGCCTAAGTTATTGGTTCAGTATTTCCCATTGGTATAATTTCAAATCAGCAAGAAGACAAAAATGGGATTTTAATTCTATTATTCATCATTTCAGTATTGTTTTTCAGAATTTCCCTTGTGAGACCAAATCAAAAGATATATGATATGCATATGCTAAATTGATTCGTATTTATTGTAATCTAAACATAAAGCATAAATTAATTTCTTCTTCAATCTCAAGAGGAAATACAACTGTTTATTCAAAACAACTAATCTTGTTGATATAATACATGAAGATAATAGTTGCACAAGAATTAGTGAAATCAGAGGGAGATAAACCATAAGAGACTCTTAACTATAGGAAACAAACTAAGCATTGCTGGAGAGGAGAGGGATAGGGGGCTGGGGTAACTGGGTGATTGGCATTAAGGAGAGCACGTGATGTAATGAGCACTGGGTGTTATATGCAACTGATGAATCACTGAACTCTACCTCTGAAACTAATAATACATCTATGTTAAGTAACTGAATTTAAATAAAATGAAATTTTAAAAAATAATTAATGTAGTCTTTACAAGAAGTTTAAATTAATGTTTCCTGATCACATTGTTAAATTTTAAGTCAGAACATCACCATAGTATTCCCATAGACTAATAATAATAATGGGTTGAAGTTGGCTTACATCACAGTGGTCAAATTCTACTTTTGATTCAACTTTTGCTGTAATATGGAAACCAAAGCTCCTTTATATTTAATATTGTGAAATGTTATCAATTGACATATAAATGTATGTCTATTATTGCAAGGAAAATTATAATGATTACTTAATAATTACTATAATAATAACTTACCAAGAGAACTATTAGTTTTATGATTAAAATGTTAAGAACTTTCTAATAGCTAAATAATTAAACTAATAAACAGAGAGTTACTATGATTAGTTAGACAGTATAGCTAGCTAAAAACTACTAAGAAGAAAGTACCCTTTTATAGTTTATGATTCCCTGAAAGAAGAGAAGGATGCCAGGATTGGCTGCAGGTACTTTGCATGGGTCATGATCCTAGGAAGCAGGACTGAAGATGCAGGAAGAAGGAAGTAGGTAAAGGAAAATCCAATTCAAAAGTTGTTATTGAAATTGCTGCTATATTAATGGCAGCTCATTTGTGCCAGTCTTCTGCCACTCCAAATTGTGCCCTTAAAGGAGGACTGCTGAAGCATTAATCCAAACTCTTTGTTCTACATTTTCTCCCATCCACTGATGCTAACTGCCTTTTAGTTGATAAGCATTTTAGATGAACATACTCCTGTGATTTCAATGAAGTCCCTGAGACAGAAAGTAGAATTATATTATTTTAAGCTAACAGATATGTGTATCATTTACATAATAATGCTCTTTTTAATTATTAGTATGACATATCTTTTCCCATAAGGTACTTTCAATGTACCTTATGCTTATATTTAAAGTGAATTTCTTATAGATATTGTATATTTGGATCATGTTTTTTAATCTACCAATCTCTGTTTTTCAATAGTATGTTTAAGCCATATGTATTTAGGATAATTATTGATAGGTTATGTCTAAATCTGTCATTTTATTTTGTATTCTCTCTGGTTTTCACTTCTTTGTTTTCTTTATTCTACATTAATGAGAGTTACTTGAACATTTTTAAAAATTCCCTTTTAGTATACTTTGCTTTATAGCTTTTAGTGGTTATTCTCTGTATCTTATTATATATACATAACTTACCACAGTCTACTGTTGTTCACATTTTATCAGTTTGAGAAAAGCGGGGAAACCTTAACTCATTTTATGTCCCTTTAATTTCCCACATTTATGTATGATTATCTTAAAAAATTTCTCGTCCATATATTTAAACCCATACCAGCCAATGTTATAATTGTGGTTCAACCATCCAAAACTGGGAAACCCAATAGAAGAAAGAAAATGGATTTAATTTAGCCACACTTTTACTTTTTACCTTGTTCTTTTTTCTTTCCTGATGCCTTAAGCTTCTTCTCTTATCATTTCCTTTAGTTTCATAGAAATATTTGGCCATTATAGTAGAACAGGTCTGTTGACAAATTCTCTTGGTTTTCCTTCATCTATTAATGTATTGAGTTTCCCTTTATTCCAGAAGGATATTTTCATTCTCTTTTTTTAAGATTTTATATTAATTAATTAATTAATTTATTTATTTATTTATTATAGAGTGGGGAAGGAGAGGGCAGAGGGAGAGAGAGGCAGAGAATATCAAGCAGACCTGCGTCAAGCATGGAGCCTGATGCAGGGCTTGATCTCACGACCATGAGATCATGACCTGAGCTGAAATCAAGAGTTGGACGCCCAACCTACTAAGCCATCCAGGCACCCCAAGGATATTTTCATTCTTGAAAGGTATAAAGTGTATAAAATTCTTGGTTGAGGGCCACGCTCTGCCCCCCCCCCTTTTTTTCCATCAGTGAAAAAATGTTGTGGCACTTCCTTTCAGCCTCCATTGTGTCTGATTAGAAATCTACTGTTTTTCAAATTGTTTTCCTAACATAGTTAAAGTTTGATTTCTCTATGCTTTCAAGGTTTTTTTTTTATCTTTACTTTTCAGAAGCTAGATTATGATGTGTATGGGTGTTAATTTGTTTAGGTTTATCCTACATGGAGTTTGCTCAGCTATTTGTATCTGTAGATTTATAGCTTTTGCCAAAATTAGTTAGATGAATCAGCCATTATTTCTTCTGATACTTTTTCTTTTTTTAATTTAATTTAATTTAATTTTATTATGTTATATTGATCACCATACATTACATCATTAGTTTTTGATCTATAAAGAACTTATCAAACTCAACACCCAAAGAACAAATGATCCAATCAAGAAATGGGCAGAAGACATGAACAGACATTTTTCCGAAGAAGACATCCAAATGGCCAACAGACACATGAAAAAGCGCTCAACATCACTCGGCATCAGGGAAATCCAAATCTTCCAATACTTTTTCAAAGCCATCCTCTTTCTCCTCTCTCTTCAGAATTCCAATTAACATAGATGTAGATCTTCTTTTTTTTTTTTTTTTTTTTAAGATTTTATTTATTTACTTGAGAGAGAGAGGGAGAGAGACTGAACAAGCCGGGGAGAGGAGCAGAGGGAGAGGGAGAAGCAAACTTCCTGCCAAGTAGGGAGCCTGCTGCAGGGCTTTATCCCAGGACCCTGAGATCATGATCTGAGCCAAAGGCAGATGCTTAACCAACTAAATCACCCAAGTGCCCCAGATGTAGATCTCTGATTATAGTCCAACAGGTACCAGGGCTCTGCTCATGGTTTTCTCAGTATATTTTCTCTATGTTGTTCACATTTTATTATTTCTATTTTTCTATCTTCAAGTACACAAATTCTTTCCTCTGCCTTTACTATTCTGTTGGTGTGTCCATTTATTGCGATTTTAATTTCAGTTATTAAATTTTTAATTCTAAAATTCACATTTGGTTTTTCAAATGGGTTTTTTCCAAGCATAATATGAGGAATCCTTGTGGTGTTTAGAATGTTCTTTACCTTGATTGTATCAATGCCCATATCCTGGTTGTAATATTGTAATATATATTTTTAAGATGTGATTACAGGGTGAAACTGGATAGAGTTCACAAGATCTTTCTGTATCATTTCTTTCAACTCCATGTGCATCTTCAATGATCTCAAAAATAAAAAGTTTAATAAAAAATAAAAAAATATATATTTATATATATATTTATAAATACAAAATATGCTCTGTCTAAACATTTCTATATAACCATAATATTCAAATCAGATTTTATATTTTCATGAAGATGATTACTCTTTGTTCTAATTAATATAACTGCATTAAAAATTACACCAAATTTAACAATTCATAAAAAAGTAATAATTTATTATATCTCGAGTTCTTTTGGGTAGGTAGCTCAAGAAGGACCCAGCCATTAATTCTTGCTTGTGGTCTCATGGATTTGCAGATAGATGACAGTGGAATCACAGTCCACTCTCCTTTGAAGGCTCAAACAGAGACTGGAGGATTCATTCACATAGCTGGCAAGCTAGTGTTCTCAGATTCTCTCTATTTGCACCTCTCAGGATATTTATTTATTTGCTTGCTTGTTTGTTAGTTTGTTTTAACTGAAAGGTGGTTGACTTTCTCCAGAACAAGTGATCCAAAAGACCAAGCTGGAAATTATTATGTCTTTTATTATGTAGTCTAAGAGGTCACTTATCATTACTTCTTCAGCAATGTAGTCATTGTATGGGGACAGCCCTATATTGTGTAAAAGAAGACTACATAATTGCATGAATATTATTAGCCCAGGACCATTCAGGCCACTATGGAAACCAGTTAAATGAAAACATGGTAATTTCACTAAAAATACCAAATAATTCTATATTTATACTAAAATATGTTTTAAAGCTTAACTGCAATAATAAGTCTTTACCTTTAAAATTTAGATTTCAAAAATAACTAGTATACATCAGTAGGATGCAGTTTGTGAAAACATACTTCTGATGACAAAAATAATTAATATATATATAATAACATTTGAATGACAACAGAGTCATCAAGGTTTCTTAATTTACACTTAGGAAATTCACTAACAATAATAAATATGCATAAATTCCATATTTCAAAAATATATCATTGAATGTCTAACATGTTCTACACTCTGAATTATATCACTTCTATGAAAACAAAAACAAAGTTTTATTTGTTAAAATTATTAATTATGGGGATGCCTGGGTGCCTCAGTCAGTTAAGCATCTGCCTTCAGTTGAGGTCATGATCCCAGGGTCCTGGGATGGAGCCCCACATCAGGCTCCTTGCTCAGCGGGGAGACTGCCTCTCCCTCTGCCTGCCACTCCCCCTGCTTGTGCTCTCTTCCTCTCTGACAAATAAATAAATAAAATCTTAAAAAAAATGATTAATTATGAACATACATACAAAATTGTAACATGCAAAATAGAATCCCCACTCCATATCATTGTTAACCCCATCTAGATTTTATGTTGCTGATTACAGAGTAAACAGACATTATTTCCCTGAAATTACCATATATTCACATACAAATAAAATAGAACAATAACATGCAATGCTAAATACCCAAGAACTTTTATTATGTAAAGCTTAGATTATTCTTTGAAAATGATGACTTTTAAATCATGGTTTTAAACATAATAGAGGTTATGTTTTTCATAACATCTGGTCCCAGGTGTCTCAAAAATCCAAAAATCCACAAGGATATGGTTATGAAAAAACTGTTCAGATTTTTATACTTTGTTCCCTTATTTATCAAACATATTTAAAAATATGTGTGGCTAAATATTTTAATAGTACCTAGTTTAGAAATTTGAAAAAATAGTCACAATATAATATTGATAAAATGCACATTATTTAGTACTGAATTACATAGAAATTTATATTCAAAGTTACAGGTGCCCAGAACACATTTAAATAGTAATGCTGTGGCAATGGCTCATAATTATGTAACTGGTGTATAAAGAAAATTTCATTAAGTTCTTCCTTTAGCAATAATCTATGCAGAGCCTTCTCTAGGGAGGATCAGCTTCTATTCTGAAAGTTTAAGTTTAATTGTTAATTATCATATACAATCCTCTGTAATAATGCTAATTAGTTCCTCAGTGGCTGTACAACTATCCTCAGAACTGTCACCTTGCCAGTTGACAAGAAATATTGTGATATTTTAATGTTCTATGAGTACAACACTGCAGAGGACATAGTGAAGAGAAAGATTGTTGAATGGCAATTGGCAATTTGGAACTAGATAATCTTTTCTCTTCTGTTCCATTAAAATCCTCAATATTGTTTAATGAAGACTGTAATAAAAATTTTGGAAATGCCTCTGTAAAAAATACTCAGTACTCCATGATAATTTTGCATTACATTACACTTGATTTTTAAGTGCTTACTTTTCACATTTGTTTTGTTTTTTTAAGCTTTTATTTTCATCACCCAGTGTGCATCATGACATGTACAGTCCTTAATCCCCATCACCTATTTCACCATCTCCCCACTCATCTGTCTTCTGGTAACCATCAGTTTTTTCTCTGTAGTTAAGAATCTATTTCTTGGTTTCTCTCTCTCTCTGTCTCATTATTTTCCTTTTGCTTATTTGTTTTGTTTCTTTTTTTTTTTTTTTAGATTTTATTTATTTATTCATGAGAGACAGAGAGAGAGAGAGGCAGAGGGAGAAGCAGGCTCCCAAGGAGCAGAGAGCCCGATGCGGGACTCGATCCCAGGACCCCGGGATCATGACCTGAGCCGAAGGCAGACGCTTAACCATCTGAGCCACCCAGGCGCCCTATTTGTTTTGTTTCTTAAATTCCACATATGAGTGAAATCATATGGTATATGGTATTTGTCTGTCTTATTTTGCTTAACATTATACTCTAGATCCATCCATGTTGTTACAAATGGCAAGATTTCATTCTTTTTTGTTGTTGTTATTTATAGGCTAGCAATTTATTATTGGCTAGCAATAATATTTTGCTATTTATTTATTATAGGCTAGCAATGTTTCAGATGGTGGAGCTTCTACTGGTCTTTCAACTCCTTCAGTCTTCCGCAGAAGTGGTGTTGTAGGTCCAGGCACCACTAGTGATGGTTTTCATGCAGGAGCCACAATGCCAGATCCCCACAGCTCATCTTTTCATCTTGGTTTTGCCACAGGAGCAAGTGTACTTGCCGTGTTGTCTTATTTCAATCTTCCTCACCATTTCCCTGAGGGAGACACCATAACGGGTCCCATTATTTACCCACGATTCCGACCTTCTTGGTGCATTTAGCCATGTCACCACAAACTAGGTCTGAGTCCAGAGAGAAGATTTCATTCTTTTTTATGGCTGAATAATATTTATTGTGCATATATATACATGTATATGTGCATATACATGTATATATATACACACACACACATACATATATACACACACATACATATAAATGTAACAAATCTTCTTTATCCATACATCTATAGATGGACACTTGGGCTGCTTCCATAGTTTGGCTATTGTAGATAATGCTGCAATGAATATCGGGGTGTATTGATCTCTTTGAATTAGTGTTTTTGTATTTTTGGAGTACTTAGTAATGCAATTCCTGGATCATTGGGTAATTCTATTTTTTAATTTTTTTGAGGAACCTCCATACTGTTTTCCACAGTAGCTACACCAGGTTGCATTCCCACCAACACTGCAAGAGGGTTCCTTTTTCTCCACATCCTTGTCAACACTTATTGTTTCTTATCTTTTTGATTTTAGCCATTCTGACAGGTGTGAGGTGATATCCTATTGTACTTTTGATTTGCACTTGCCTGATGATGAGTGATGTCAAGCATCTTTTCATGTGTTTGTTGGCCTTCTGAATGTCTTTGGAGAAATGTCTGTTCATATCTTCTGCGTATTTTTAATTGGATTATTTGTTTTTTGGGTGTTGAGTTTATAAGTCCTTTATGTATTTTGAATACTCTTTATCAAATATGTCATTTGCAAATATCTGCTCCCATTCTGTAGGCTGCTTTTCATTTTTGTTGATTGTTTCCTTTGTTGTGCAGGAGTTTGTATTTTGATGTAGTTCCAAATAGCTTATTTTTGCTTTTGTTTCCCTTGCCTCAGGGGACCTTTCTAGAAAAAAAGATGCTATAGCCAATGCCAGAGAAATTACTGCCTGTGTTCTCTGCTAGGTTTTTTACGGTTATAGGTCTTACATTTAGGTATTTAATCCTTTGAGCTTATTTTTGTGTATGGTGTAAGAAAGTGGTCCAGTTTCATTCTTTTGTATGTTGCTGTCTAGTTTTTCTAACACCATTTGTTGAAGAGACTGTATTCTTCCCATTGGTTATTCTTTCCTGCTTTGTCAAAGATTGATTGGCCATACAGCTATGGGTTTATTGCTGGATTTTCTATTCTGTCCTATTGATCTATTTGTCTATTTTGTCCCAGTACTATACGGTTTTGATCACTACAGCTTTGTAATATAACTTGAATTCTGGAAGTGATGCCTCCAGCTTTGCTTTTTTTTCTTTTTCAAGACTGCTTTGGCTATCCAGAGTCTTCTGTGTTTCCATATAAATTTTAGTATGGTTTGTTCTAGCTCTGTGAAAAATGCTGTTGGTATTTGGATAGGGATTACGTTAAATGTGTAAATTGCTTTGGGTAGTATATACATCTTAACAATATTTGTTCCTCCAATCAATGAGCATAGAATATCTTTCCATTTCTTTGTGTCATCTTCAATTTCTTCAGTTTTTTATAGTTTTCAGAGTACAGGTCTTTCATCTCTTTGGTTAGGTTTATTCCTTGGTATCTTACTATTTTGGGTGTAATTGTAAATGGGATTTTCTTAATTTCTCTGCTGATAGCCTTATGGAGTTTCTCTTGTATGTAACTGTCTTTTTTTTGTCTTGCTGCTTTTTGATTTTTTTTTATCATGACATTTTGTCATTTTAATTACAATTTGTTTTGGTGTGGATCTGCTTTTGTGGATTTTGTTGAGGATTCTCTGTGGTCCCTGGATCTGGATTTCTGTTTCCTTCTCCAGATTAGGGAAGTTTTCAGCTATTATTTCTTCAAATAAATTCCCTTCCCTCTTTGCTCTCTCTTTTCCCTTTTTTCTTCTTCTTAGACTCTTGTAATACAAATGTTATCATGTTTGATGGAGTCACTGAGTTCCCTAAGTCTATTCTTGTTTTGCATAATTCTTTTCTCTCTTTTGTTCAGTTTGATTACTTTCCATACTCTGTCTTTTGGGTCATTAATTAAGTCCTCTGTTTTTTTCTAGCCTGCTGTTCATTCCATCAAGCATGTTTCTCATTTCATTTATTGAGTCCTTTATCTCTTCTTTGTTATTCCTTATTTCTGTGTTAATGATCTCACTGATGTCCTCCACTCTTTTCTGAAGTCCAGTGAGTATCCTTATGATTATTGCTTTAAATTCTCCATCAAGCATGTTATTTGTATATGTTTTGCTTAGATCTCTGTCCATAGACTTGTCCTGTTCTTTCATTTGGGACAAATTCCCCTGTCTTCCCATTTTGTCTAAGTCTCTGTGCCTGTTTCTCTGTGTTAGGAAAGTCAGATACATCTCCTGTTCTTGAGGGTAATGGCTTTATGAAGAAGAGGTCCTGAGTGCCCTAAAGTGTAACATCCCATTCCCCAGGGCCTGGAACTTCTAAGAGTGTTTCCAATGTGTGCTCTGTATACTATGCTGTTGTGTCCTGGCTGTTTTATCCTTCAGAGCACTTGTTTACAGGGGCTCTCTTTGTCTGTTGTGGGCAGTGTTTGGTCTCTGGCCTGAATGTGGTGCATTTTAACTAGGTGTGCTCTGGCCTGCTTGTGAAATAAGACCTGTTGCCATCCCCATTTGAACAAAGGCCTTGCAAAACTCCTGGGTCAGGAGACAGGCTGTTCAAAATTCATGCCTATTGCTATGGGGATTCCTTTTTCATAGGTGAGCTCTCCTATGTGATAGTCTGTCTTCTGCCCTTCTCCACAACTGCAGCTCTCTCCCCACAATGGCATGATTGGTTCTGTCCCAAACCATGTCTCTGCACTTCCTACCTTCTTCAGTATGTCCTCTTCTCTGCCTTTAGTTGTGGAGTTTGTTCTGCCAGTCTGATTTGATAGTTATCTAGTTGTATTTGTATTACAAGGTGAGCCTAAGGTCTTCCTACTTTGCTGCTATCTTCCTTCCAAAGTCACTACTTTCACATTTTAAAAATGGCTTGCATTTATTTTTAAAAAAATTTACCTTAGAAGAAAAGTCTAAGCCTGTATATTTTTATATTCTAATGTGAATCTAAAAAAATGCTTATCTATTTATCTATTAGAAACAAAATAGATAAAATTATGACAAAATATTTTATAATTATAGATTAAATCACAGGCATAGATATTTAAGGGCAAGTTATATAGACATCTAAACTGATGTAACTTTTAGAATTTATATTTTTAGTAATTATATGCATAGTCCAGAACTATAATTCATATATAATATAATTATGATTAGGATGATGATGAATAATTGAATTAGGTGAGGATAAAAGATTGAACAAATGTCCACATGCTAGATAGTGCACTAAATTAAAATTTAGCATTAAATTTAGCATTAAAGCATTAAATTTAAATCTAATTCACTTGGACTTTGTTGGGGTCCTGATAATGAGCTAGATATGTGATAATCCTGTACATCCTAGGCCAAAGAGATGAGTCTGAAGTTAAATGACAATACAATACATGAATACAATGTTCATTGAGTTAAAAAATTGTCCATCTTTCAGTTCTACCATTCATATGTCCTGGAATCAATTAAGAATATAGAGAGATACTCCAGCTATGATAACTTAACTTATAGTCCATGTAGCACTGGACACCTAATTTTTGTGAAGCATGGACACTACCTGCTTCTTTTCATATAAGCATATGACCATCTACTTAAGTGGTAAATTGAGGACAGTCTAGAAAATTTAGAAATATTAAAATTGGGGAATAATACAGTCAGATCATTTTAATTTTACATTAGATAAAATTGGAAATCTCCATTCATATCAAAATTTCATGAGATATGGCCCAGTGTTGACAGAACACATACACCTGGAAATCTCCTAAATTATGTTTTCCTACATTTCATAAATGCAAATCATTTCTTTCAAATTATCTTCATTAGGGTATCATTTAAATTTATTAAAATTCACCAACTCCTTTAAGGTTGACAAATACACACAGGAATATCCACCATAAAAATCACACTACATAAGATTTCTATAACCCTAGAATATTCTCTCATGTACCTTGACAGTCAATTTCCTTTTGCCATCCACCAACCTGGGGCATCCTTTGATCTGCTTACTCGAACAATATTTTTACATTATGTAAATTCTATAGTATGCAATCTTTTTTGTCTAACTTCTCTCATTTTTTATAACTTGAGATTTATTCACTGAAATTATTGTATGTATGGATTTATATTTTTTGCTACCTTTGGAAAGCATTTAGCCATTATTTCTTTTAATTTTTTGCCTCCTCAGTTTATACATATGAGAGCTTGTATGATATTATCACACGAGTCACTGAAGCTGTTCTTGTGCTCTATTTTCAAGTTCACTGATTATTTTCATTCTGCAATTTCTAATCTCTTCCTCATTTCATCTATTGTATTTTTTTTTTTTTTTTTTTTTTGAGAGAGAGAGAGGACAAGAGAGAGTGGGTTGGAGATGGGGAGGGGCAGAGAGAGAGGGAGAGAGAGAATCTTAACCATGCCCAGTGCAGATCCCAACGCAGGGCTTGATCTCATGATTTTGAGATCATGACCTGAGCTGAAATCAAGAGTCGGACTGAGTCACCAGGTGCCCCCATTTATTGTATTTTTCTGCAGATACTTTGCTTTTCATCTCTAGAATTTCAATTTGATTTTTTTTATATATTTCTCTTTATCAAGGCCAATTTTTCTAAATTATTGAACATATAAAGAATATTTATAATATCTGTTTTAATATTCTTGTCTTCTATTTATATCATTCCTTCATTTTTAATGTTTCTAATGATTGGGGTTTTCTTGATCATGGGTCATATTATCCTGTTGCTTTGTATGTATGATAGTTCTATACTGGATGCCAGGAATTGTCAATTTTATATTGTCAGATGCTGAATTTTGTTGCATTCCTTTAAATAATATCAGACATATGATACAAAATTATTTAAATGTTTGTGCTTTATGATTGGCTTTTAGGCTTCATTAGCGAAGTCTTAAAGGTCTTGCTTAGTTTTAGCTTAATGGTATTTTAGTCCCACTACTTAGCTTAGACACATTTGAGGGTATATACCTAACACCCTGTGTATTACAAATTCTCTCTGTTGAATTGTGAAAGCACAATCTCTTACAAGTCCTGTGAATCTCTGGGAGTTATTTGACTTACTACTTTCCTTTGGTTTTATCCCTGGCCTCAAGTAGTTTCCTCTTACACATGCCTAGATACACATATCCAACTTGGCCTCCCTGATGCTAATCTTTGTCCTCTTTTATTCAGTGGCACTGACCGCTGTCTCCCTGACCTGTTGCATGGAATCTGCATCTAGATGCTAAGCCTGAGTAATCAGAGAGATCACTTCATTTTTTTTTCCCTCATAGATTATTGCCATGTGCTGTGTATTGTCTTTTGTGTGACAATGTTTCATATCTTTCCCTGCTTAAGGGGAAAAAGTTAAGGTAAGGGTTTAAATCTTATCTCATTTATTCCATTATAGCTAGGAGTAGAAATCAAAATAATACTAGGAATCTATTTATTTTCTAATTGCATAGTTCAACAATTCAAACACAATATCTATAATTTTTATGAGTCTCAAATCCTATCAAATTACAAAATGTGATATTTTGGGTTATGATAGTCTTGGTGAGCCTAATCTGGTTTCCAGAAATCAATATGTTCTTAGGAAAGGATTTAAATGAGACTATTTTAAACTTTTCTCAAATTTTCCTGAATGATAAGGATTATATTTACTAATTCCTAATTTGAGAAACGTATGGTTTTCTCTTTTAAAAATTGGAATTGCAGTTGCTTACTATTCTTTGTATTTCTATTATTTTCAGTAAATATCTAAAAGTAATAGGATAGCGTGCCAATTTTATTTATAATTCCATTCGTTATCTAGTAGGATATTTTCCGCAGTGAAATAATTCCATTCATATATAGTAGTTATGCATTCTTTTTAATCTTATTATCCCATTGCAGGTAACTTATTCATAGTATTACTTGTTTTACCATATATAGATCAATAATTATTCTTGAGAACAAAGACAGAATCTATACAGTGCGTAATTCCCTATTCTCAATGTTGTATGTTAATGTAATACTTTTCCCCAAATCAGTTAATTTCTTTTTTTAATTGTTTTTCTATGAAAATATATTTTTAATTTAAATTTTTAGGTTACAGAGGCAGAGTTTAATTTATCTTACTCTTAAGCTCCCAATGTATCATATTCACAGATTCATGTAAAAAGCTTTATGATTTTAATTTTTTTTATTTAATTCTGATTTCCTTTTATTTTCCCTCCACCCCTCAGGACTGCCATACACACTTACTCTGACATCTTTTACAAAGTTCCTTAAGTATGCATTTGTATGTGCAAAATACATAACGGTATTTTTGTTTCATAGTTTTACTTTTATAGATTTGGTATCATGCTATAAAATTTAAAGACATTTCTGTGTTTCTGTATGGAAGTATATAATATTTTACTAGATGCTGATCATTTCTTATTGATAGTCATGTTGTTACCATCTTGTTACCACAAATAACATGGGACACTGCGTACTTATACCTGTTTGGATTAGGACTGGCTCATCAGGTTAAAGGGCACAATCATGGGTGCCTGGGTGGCTCAGTTGGTTAAGCTTCTGACTTCGGTCCAGGTCATGATCCCAAGGTCCTGGGCTTGAGTCCCGCATTGGGCTCCCTGCTCAGCAGGGAGTCTGCCCCTGTCCTCTGCTCATGTTCTCTCTCTCTCTCTCTCTCAAATACATAAGTTTTTTTTTTTTTTAAATGGGCAAAATCATAATTAATTTAAATATTTCAAAATTGTTTTCCAGAATGACTGTACCAATTGACTAACTTTCTAAGAGTTTGCTATCTTTCTAAAAATTCTGTATTTCCAAACTGTCCATATCCAAAGCAACACTTTGATGATTTATGTTTATGATTATCTATATTTTGATTGATGGAGTTATATATGCCACCACTGGTTTAATTTGCCTCCTGTATTACAGTGATTTGAGCCATCTCTTCAAGTTGGTGCATTTCAGTGTTCATCTTCTGTGATTTGAATATATTATTGTATTTCCTGACTCATCCAATTAAATTTCTATTCATTTTATTCACTCAATTTTCACTTCTATGGTCAATATTTTTTTTTAGTACTTCTTGAATCCTATTGACTATTGTTACTACTTCTTGTTTTGGATTACTACTTCTTGTTTGGATTCTAAAATATTATTAGGCATTCCTGTTCAATCAGTTTCGTCCATTTTTGTTTCATTGGTATATGTTGGTTTATTCATTTTATCACTTTAATTTTTCTGTCCTCCTTAATTGTCTTCTAAGTTTTCCCATGTGAACTCATCTTGATTTGCTTGATATTCTCCATATGTAGGTTAGTGATACCGTCCTGTAGCTATAGGTAGAGATAAAAATCTTAGTGAGACCCTAAAATGTGTTCTTCACATGAGTGGAGGAGGGATGTCAGTTTAGGATTTCAATATGAGTCCCACCATTCCATATGAATCCTGCTTTGGGTTATTTCTGAATCACTGCATCATAAACCTTGTTCTTATTTTTTTGTTTTTCTTTGTTTGTTTGTTTGTTTTAGAGAGAGAGAACACACACATGCAAATGGGGGTGGGGGTGGATGGGGCAGAGGGAGAGAGAGAGAGAGAGAATCTTAAACAGGCTCCATGCCCAGCACAGTGCCCGACCAGACCAGGGGCTTGATCTCATGACCCTGAGATCGCGACCTGAGATAAAATCAAGAGTTGGACACTTAACTGACTGAACCACCTGGGTCCCCCTTTGTTCTTATTCTTAAGTGCAGTTGTCCTTTTAATAATTCCCTATATCAAGGGGTTATGGTAAAAGAATTTGGATGCCTGTGGTATAGCCACTCTCAAGCTATAGTAATCCAAAACAAGAAGTAGTAACAATAGTCAACAGATTCGTTCAACCTAGTAAAAGTCCAGTCCTTAGTATTACCCTACTTATTGGCTCTATTGGCTTGCTGATATAAACTTCTTGATATAAACAAATCTTCTTGGTATAAAGAAATCTGGCAAGATTCTAGGATTACACGATCTGGGCCAGTGGTGCATAATAACGAAATCATTTTTATTTATACATTATGCTCTTTTAGAGGGTTTGGGGTAGCATGAACATCCCTGATGCCTTGAAAGCATGAACTGGTGTTTGTGAGTACAGTCTGGGACAGATTATCAGCTTTGAACTCATAATGAATGACTTTGTCATACCTTTAGCTCCAGGCTATCAGAGTCACAACATTAAAGCCAGAACAGGAATAATCCAGACTTTTCTCCCCCAGAAAATTACTAACAATCTGATCCCCTAGTCTTCTCCAGTCATAAGTTTCCATTTCTTCCAACAATTGTTACTGTTTCCCATTATTTGGATCTGACTTTCATTAAAGATCAAATATTTTTTTTTCTTAAATTCCTAGGTTTTTACTCAGCAATTAGAGCTACCAGCTAGTTATGGTTTGCTATGTCTCTTATTCCAGTAAACATTTCAATTCTGAGTTAACCAAAAAATAACTCAAAACTTTTGCCTTTACCAGCCAATGCTAAGAATTAAATCACAGCCTTAAAAATCTAAATCAGTTATGATTGATGGGCCACTACATTTGTCATAAATTTTATTTTCTTCCACTCAAAGCAGGTGCTGGTGGCCCTTGGAGTTATTACAGACTGTCAGGTCATGCTTAAGTGTTCTCAGTGATAAATTTCTCATATTCTCTCTTGATTAAATATGTAGAGCTGAACTTTTTATCTTTATTCTTAGGTTCTCTTTTATTTTCCTTTCTCGAAAATTGCATTTTACTCAGCATGATGTTTTTACCTCCGGTAAACTAGAATGATTTTAATGGAATAAATTTACATTTTCTACTTTACGGAAGTTAAAAAAAAATGCCCCATACCTGTTACATAGTTTATTTAGGTAATTTCCTTTCACATGGTTGTCTTATTTTTAGTCTAAGTTTGAGTTCCCTTTAGTTCCTAAGAATTATTTATTTTTTGGGTGTCTGGGTGGCTCAGTCGGTTAAGCGTCTGTCTTTGGCTCAGGTCATGATCCTGGAGTCCCAGGACTCAGTCCTGCATCGGACTCCCCGCTCAGCAGGGAGTCTGCTTCTCCCTCTGCCCTTCACCCTGCTTGTGCTCTCTCTCTAGCTCTCTCTCTCTCAAATAAATAAATAAAATATTAAAAAAAAAGAATTATTTATTTTTTAAATAAATTTATGTTCCATTCAGTATTTTTTTTATAGTTTATTAGGTTAAAGTTATACATGGGGAACTGACCTAGTTCATGTATTTCATGGAGCAAGGACAATGGAACATAAGTTATATATTTGAGTCATGGTCCTAAAGGAACATGAGCATCTAGAAAAATAGTTTGGAATATAAGTTGACTCGAAAAATGAAAAATTATGTTTATACTTCAGTAAATAAAACAACCAAAATTTACAATGAGTATTACATGGTTTAACATTAACATGTAAAAAATAGGTCTTCTGGTTGACAGAAGGTCCATCAGTGTGCTGCAATTTCCAAAAATGTATGCGATATTCACTCTTCACTCAATGTGTAGAATAAGAAGGATTATAGTACAGTGTTAGTTTGTCTCTTTCTGTGAAGTGTTGTCTGTCAAGGAGAATGTGTGAAAGATAGTGAAGATCAAAAGATCTGACCAAAAGTGGAAAACTCAAGGAAATGAGAATTAGCACAAGGAAGGAAAGAGTTATGTAAGTATAATGCTTGTTTCCAAATACATGAAACATTATTTGGTAACAATAACTTTTATTTCCTCAGAGATAATAATTAGCTACAATGTATAAAAATGAATTTGGACTCAACACCAAAAGAACAAAGAATCCAATCAAGAAATGGGCAGAAGACATGAACAGACATTTCTCCAAAGAAGACATCCAAATGGCCAACAGACACATGAAAAAGTGTTCAATATCGCTCGGCATCAGGGAAATCCAAATCAAAACCTCAATGAGATACCACCTCACACCAGTCAGAATGGCTAAAATTAACAAGTCAGGAAATGACAGATGTTGGCGGGGATGCGGAGAAAGGGGAACCCTCCTACACTGTTGGTGGGAATGCAAGCTGGTGCAGCCACTCTGGAAAACAGTATGGAGGTTCCTCAAAAAGTTGAAAATAGAGCTACCATATGATCCAGCAATTGCACTACTGGGTATTTACCCCAAAGATACAAAAGTAGGGACCCGAAAGGCTACGTGCACCCCGATGTTTATAGCAGCAATGTCCACAATAGCCAAACTGTGGAAAGAGCCAAGATGTCCATCAAGAGATGAATGGATAAAGAAGATGTGGTATATATATACAATGGAATATTATGCAGCCATCAAAAGGAATAAGATCTTGCCATTTGCAACGACGTGGATGGAACTGGAGGGTATTATGCTGAGCGAAATAAGTCAAACAGAGAAAGACATGTATCATATGACCTCACTGATATGAGGAATTCTTAATCTCAGGAAACAAACTGAGGGTTGCTGGAGTGGGGGGTGGGGTGGGAGGGATGGGGTGACTGGGTGATGGACACTGGGGAGGGTATGTGTTCTGGTAAGCGCTGTGAATTGTGCAGGACTGTTGAATCTCAGATCTGTACCTCTGAAACAAATAATGCAATATATGTTAAGAAAGAAAAAAAGAAGAAGAATGTAGCAGGAGGGGAAGAATGAAGGGGGGGAAATCGGAGGGGGAGAAGAACCATGAGAGACGATGGACTCTGAAAAACAAACTGAGGGTTCTAGAGGGGAGGGGGTTGGGAGGATGGCTTAGCCTGGTGATGGGTATTGAGCAGGGCACGTTCTGCATGGAGCACTGGGTGTTATGCACAAACAATGAATCATGGAACACTATATCTAAAACTAATGATGTAATGTACGGGGATTAACATAACAATAAAAAAAAATTAAAAAAAAAATGAATTTGGAAATGAGGATCCTGGAAAAGAAGTAACCAATCAGAAGTTCATTCATATAAAATAGGATAGCAAGGAATGGCATGTTTAGAAATCAAGCACAGAAACCTCAGTCATGGGTAATGGGTCTGTTGCCCAAATGCTACTTCTGAGTAGGGAGAAAAACAAACAAACAAAATAGGGATGTATCTCATGGTCAGTCATGTGGCATTGTTTTCAGCAAGTCAAAATTTGAAAGATTTAGATAAATCTGTGTCTTCACAAAGGAAGAATAATCTATGACATGTGGGTCATGATTATAGCAAAATAGACATTAGATCAATGTAAATGATGCTTTTTTTTTTCTCCCTTAAAGTAGTCAGGAAATTCTATGGATTGTCTGTGAATTCCTCATGCCTGAATGGTGGAGGAGGAAAGGAAAACTAGGATTTCATTAATACTCTGCTTTGTGCCTACACTGTGTTAAGAATCTAGAGGGGACAGAGCCTGCAGTAGGAGCTTCTGTGAATCTACTTCTTTGAAAAACAGAGGTAAGGAAAATAACAGGAACCTGAAAACATGTGTTGATTTTAAGACTGTTATTAAAAATACATTACAGAATTTCAATATCTTTGTAGTTATAGTAATCTGATGACTCTACCACACTCATGGTTACTTTTCCAAATTAGTTTGGGCTCCTGAGTGACACTTTTATTCCCCAACTGACTAACCTGCCATCATTCTTCATGATGTCAAGAGCTGTAGGCAGCCTATTAAATCTGGCCTCACAAATCCTTAAACTAATTCACTAAATCAATTTTCATTGCATTCCACTTTAACTTCATATTCCATTGCCATACCAATACATTACTGTAACCAGAAATACACAACCTATAAAATCTTAAACTGCAACATTCTATGTGGCTTAATATTAATCCTCTCTCATCTAAGCCCCTTAAATTATTTCTCTCACTATATGTACTCCTCTAATGCTTTTAGTGAACTACACCATATATTAAAATATGCAAATGCAAATGATCAATTTAAAGAGTAATAAAATGAAAACTCAAGCACACAAGAACAAGTGTGTGTGTGTATGTGCAAGTAATGAGTATTTTATACATGCATGTATATTTTATATAAAGTGTATTTTGTAATTTAATATATAGTAACATGCAATATAGAAATAACACAAATATAACGTGTGTATATATATATATATGTGCTTAGGTGTTTATGTGTGTTTGTATGTGTATGTTTACATATATACGTTTATGTACAGGTATACAGATATACACACATATACATGTATCTCCAATATTTTGGAAAAACCTTATACTCCTACCTAATCACATACCTTTCCCCAGTGATAATTGCTAATTTACACAGTACTTTCTACATCCCAAGTATTATTCTAGAATAGACATAAAAGGAAAGAAAATAAATCAGTAGAAACATTGAAGAGGGGCATATATCCCAGCCCCTGCACCTCCCCTGCTGCTGCCGGGGCAGGGGGAAGGTGGGGCACAGTGCCTGTAATTATTAAACATGAATTCATTTAAAAAATTGAAGAAATACTTTGCCTTTGTTGATCTTACATTCAAATGTGTACTTTTCAGAGCACGGGAAAACGTACAACAATTACATAAAAACATTGTTTGCTAAATGTCAATAAATACTATGCAGAAAATAAAGCAAACAGTGTCATAGAGATCGTTGATTAGGAGGCACTTGCAATTTTAAATGTATTATTCAGAGAGATTTCACTGGGAAGGTGAAATGTGCACTTCCACTTATTATTCATTAGTCCGAGAGAAAAACTTGGCCACTCTGACTTCATAATGATCCTGCCTTATGCAAAAAATTGGTAGAGAACTGGATATTGGTGAATAATGATGCTTCCATATCAGGTTATTACTCCTGTAAGACATGTAACACACCTAGCGTTGCAGGGTGATTACAAGTCTATAGAGAAAATAGGAACAGTTTAAGTACCAAAAATTATACTGTGTATAATAGAGTTATCAGTTAACAAAAAGCCTAGGAAGAAAAGTATTTGCAGGATAAAATACTAGATACTAAATTAAATATAATTTGAATAGATTCCTCCTCTATGGGAGATAAAAATTGAGACTGAAAGAGAGACAACACAAAATCATTTGCTATAAATTGATATTTGACCCAGCCAAAATTTCTATGTGCTCTGTTTATATTTAATCATATTTAATTATCTGTTTCCTAGTTTCTCTTATCTGGGATGTTATAAAATGTTTTAGGTGCAGAATCTAGCATCATTTCTGAAATGAGGCAAACAATAAGGGACAGTTATTAAATTGATAGACAAATAGGTGAACAAATTCACATTAGTGATATGCGAGACTAGGGTTTTAAAATATCTTCACATTCATTTTGAAATCATGAAAAAATGAAAAGTTGTTCATTTTCAATTGTGTGTATATGCAAAAGAGAAAACATCGAAACTATTTTTATTTAGTTTTTCTAGACTGCAATTCTGGGAAAAAAAAAAACAAGGCTACTCCTTATATAGGTGTTATGTAAATTCTTAAATGGATTACTAAAGTAGTAGGGTAATAATTTTTTTTAGAATTCATACTTTCTTTAGCTACAGTCAAACAAATTTGAGTCTTCAGGGGTTTTAGATGAAGATATTTATCACAATTCACCACCACCAAAAAAAAAAGAAAAAAAGGTAAAGATTAAAAAAAGAGAGAGAAAAAGAGGATAACTGCCTAGCTTTGACTTGTGAGCGGAAATTGCTCTTACCACTCAGTGACACAGAATGCAATTGCTGAAACATTAACAATAAGAAAGGCAGCTGAGAAAATTACTAGAGTGGACAGTCACAAAATGCTTTTCCAGTCCATTAGACCACATCATATTCAGCTAGACTTTAACAGATGTTCTGAGATTCCTGTAAAATATTAAAATGCTCTTTAATCCAATCATAGCATTTCAACTGAGGAAACAGCCCGATTTATTGCACCTTTTTAAGCTAATACCAAAGATCCATTGAAGAAGTAGTGAAAGCACAAGGAAGCCCAGGGCAGCTCAGCTTCTTTGGCTCTGGGCCAGCGCCTACTTGCTTGCCACTTCTTGGTGTTATTGCCATGCAAATGCCTGGAAGCCAGGCACTCACTGCATCTGAATTAATACAGAATCAGAACGGGGGGGTGAGGGGGTGGGGGGGCGACAAAAAACAAAAACACAAGCAGAATCACTGTGTGGGAAAAATAAATAAATAAATAAAACAACCCTTGGCGTATTCAATAGCATTTTGAACCTATAAATAAGAATCTAAATTGATTCATTCTGCAGCCAAAGAAAAACAGACATATCAAATCTACCTGGAGGGTTTTCTGAGTGGATGATGACTTGAAAAATTTTTGAAAGAATAAAAGAAATCTTTACTTCTCCTTTATTCAAATAGCTTACCTTACAGACTTTTAAAAAAGTTAAAATGTTAAAAAGTATATTGAAGAGATGTATTTCACAATATAAGAACTATGCAAATGGAAATATATCAATTATTCCAAAGGAAGCGTGATTATTATATTCCAGATAAATTCTATACTGTTCATTTTTTTTTTTTTTTTAAAGATTTTTATTTATTTGACAGAGAGAGACACAGTGAGAGCAGGAACACAAGCAGGGGGAGTGGGAGAGGGAGAAGCAGGCTTCCCACAGAGCAGGGAGCCCGATGTGGGGCTCAATCCCAGGACCCTGGGATCATGACCTGAGCCGAAGGCAGACGCTTAACGACTGAGCCACCCAGGCGCCCCTGTTCATGTTTTTTTTTTTAAATGCAATTAACCACTTTTAACTCTACATCCCAAAACAAAATATTTAATTATACACGTTTTTAAAATTTTAAAGGGTGTGTGTTCTAACCTTTATGATCTGAGAACAAAATAAAACTCCTGTAAATTTACAAATCTTGTATCTTCAATTTTTGACTACTCAATATTACAAAATTAAAATGCTTGGAAAGCTCTACTAAGAACATTTGTTGTGAAAGAGAATATGTATTGTCAAAAAATGATGCTGAGTAAGTTGAGACTTCATTCTTTATGTATAGATCTTCATACTTTCCCTTGTGTTGTTTGTACACAGACAATGTGTTAGACATTAATGCTGTACACCAAGATTTCTGGGTCAGCACTTCATCAAAGCGTATGACAGTGTTTCTCCATCCCCTTCAAGTAGCAATGGCTCTGTGACTTGTTTAGCCAATGGTGTAGTAGTTTAAGCGATGGGAGACAACTCTGGGTGGAAGCATCAAAAGCCACAGCACTATTTATCTTCTTCCCTCCTCCTGCCTTAGTGATCATGCAAACATAGTCAAGATGAAAATGGGAATTGGTCTTTGTCCTCTCATGAGGCTAATACTGAACAAAGCAATTCATTTTGGAAAAGTCATGTCAATATGTGATAAACTGTTGTTTTACTAACCCACTGAAATTTAGAAGCACTTTGCTACCTCAGTGCAAGTGACTCTATCCTGATAAAAACAGAAATAGGCCGTAACAGGAGATGATGCTTTTACAAGTAACTACAATGTGGGACAGACTCTAAAAGTCCTGCAGTGAGCAAAATGGGAGATACTGTTACTGCAGCATGGAAAAATAGTGATTCAAGTGATACAGTGACAAAGACACTAGTAAAATGATCTCTTCTGATAATGTGGAAGACAGATCATGGATGTAATGGCATTTTATCTTTTGAGTAAGAGCTTGGAAAGCAAATATTAGTAGTGTGTGTCATTTGCTATTGACTACATAAAAAGAAGTCAGCTATTAATTTCAGGTTTGCTAAAAGGAATGAAAAGGGATAGAGAGTATAAAACAAGGCGATAATTTCAAGAAGCAGGTGCTTTTCACACCCAATATCTAAAATATAAAATGAAGGAAGCTCTGGACCACAAAAACATTTAAAACTCATTATTACACTAATTATGAAATCAATTATATGCACATCACGCTTGTTCCAACTTCTGTACAGATTAAGAGGTTTTACATCAAGGGGCTGATAGTGTGTTATACAGTAAGTACTTTCTTTCAATTGGACAAAATACTTCAGGGAAAGGAGACTAAACATTTATCTCATTCTAGCATTGTGGGCTCAAGCTACCTGAGGTAAAACCAAAAAGGAAGGTATAGGGAAAGTAAAAATGAATATAAATATGAGAAATAGATTATGAAAATTATCTTGAGTGTGGTTAGTGTCTTGGAGTGCTATCTATAATAAAAAAATAAACATAAAGCCAAATAAGTTTTAAGGAGAGTTATATTGACCAGTCTGTATTAATCAAAAGGCTAAGAATTTTTGAGAGCTGAAGCTGTCTAAGGCCCCCCATAATCTACTGGCATAAAATAGGATAAATATATTTTTTCCCCTATCAAGCTACTAAGGCCAAAAAACAATGTAAATGCAGGATATCACAGTGCTTCTGGAGAATAACTGACATATAAGCTTCTTCCAGAAAGCAGAACTAAGTTTTCAAGTATCCCCATTCCCTTATGAAGACATAAAGCATCAAAGATCCTGGACTCTGAGTTCAATCTCATAACTGAATAGGAAATTTGTCTTACTTGGGAACTTTGTGGGTAACTAGTTTACATGGAAAGCAATTAAACTAAATATTTACAGTCCAGAAGGGAAGACTATGATAGTCATTCAAGTTATGCTAATAATCTGGCCCTCTATTTTCTGCATATATGATAGGAATGTACTTTTTTAAGGTTCTTAATTAAGGGAGGTCTGTACTTGAAACTCCTTTTAGTCAAAGAAATGTGAGTACATGTGATATGTGTCATGTCTGCACAGAAGCTCTTAGAGAAGCTCTGAGCTTCCTTCCCCCAACTGCAGGATCACTGGAAGCACATATTAAAAGAGAGTGTCCATCAGCCTAGATCTTGGACTGACTACTATGAACCGAGGCCCTTGCCAATCTGCACAACAGTAGGATGAATAAAATTATGTCCTCAGTTATGTTACATTACTGCTATTTTGGAGTTGCTTTATTTAATCTTAGCAAATTTACAAATCTAGCCTTTAGTCTGTGATGCAGGACAAATATTCTTTAGTTTTCTATTTAAGAAATAAAATAATGACAAAAGCAAAGATTTCTGTTTTATACAAACCACTATTATATAAAGGGGCTAATGACCAAAGCACAAGCACAAAATATAATATTGGGCAGATTAAGTTGACCATTTAGTTCAACTCATTAATTCATGTAACAAATTTCCTTAGCCTTTCTTTCTTACTTTTACTATGGATCAGGACAAAAGAGTTCACAATATAGTTAACAAGTGATAGAAATATATCATGATAAAAGTATGCAAAGTGCTATTTTGAGTAGGAGGGGCTCTGTTTCTAACATAACAAAGTAGCTAATCTGAAATTCCTCTTGCTAGAACACCTAAAATCTGGGGGTGACATAACCAAGTATAGTCTTAAATATATAGGTTAGTTTGCAAGAAAATAAGTGCAAGCTTCAAATGCATAATTTTATGATGTGGCATCTAGGAAAGTTTGCCCATCTTATTAACAAAAAAGCTTGTGTTGAATACCTATGATGTGTATGTGTGTGGGGGGTGGGGATGCAAGGCAGGAGATAAAGCCTTGGGACAATCTATGATAAGGAATTTTGTAACAAGGATGGAAATTATAATAAATAATTTTAAAGAATATACTCCTCAATTAAAGAGTGGTCTACAGAAAGGAAACTTGCCTGTCTGCCTTGATTCCGTGGGAGAAAACAAGAAATCATGTCTTTGAGCAGGCATGTCCATTCAGAATCCTGTAACTGAGCAATTAATATACAAAGACGTATGATAGTGATACAGTTGATGTATCTGGCAGAAGCTGTCACAAATGCTCTTAAGTAAACTGTTAAGCATCTCATGATATAAGAATCCATCTTTCAGCATAATAAATACATACTTAGGTGATGGATATTAAGGAGAGCACTTGTGATGAGTACTGGGTGTTATATCTAAGTGATGAATCACTAAATTCTACACCTGAAACTAGTATCACACTGTATGTTAACTAACTGGAATTTAAATAAAAACTTGGAAAAAATAAAAACATATACATGTAAAATTAAATAAAATGAAAGGATTTGGACATCCAAGAAATAAAATACGTATTTTTAAAATATTTAAATTAATTTAAAAAATAGAATATAAACAAAAAAATAGCCTCTGTAAAAAAAAAAAAATAGATAGAAAACGTAGATTTGAAAAAACAACCAAGTTGAAGTTAAATATGCAATAATGTAAAAGGCGAAAGATTTATGCAATCTGAAGAGAAACCAGAGTGATGGAAGCCTGGTGATGGGTATTAAGGAGGGCACATTCTGCATGGAGCACTGGGTGCTATATGCAAACAATGAATCATGGAACACTACATCAAAAACTAATGATGTAATGTATGGTGATTAACATAACATAGTAATAAAAAATAAATAAATAAATAAAAAGAAATGCATGAGTTAGAACACAGAAAAAAAAAAGAAAAAATATGCAATAGTGGACTAAATAGTAAATCAGGCATAATTCAACAGAGAATTGGTTGAATAATGCAGAAACATCACAGGAACATTAAGAAATAATATAAAGAAAGGTTATGAGACATGTAGGATCTAATAGAAGTTCCATCAAGGGAATGAGTAAAACAGACTTTAAACTGAAATCCTAAGCATATTCTAGATAAAATGAAAAAAAAAAAAACATGTATTTTCAGATTCAGGAAGCACAGCAAGTTTTAAGCATGATAAAAATAAACCAGTACCTAGACATTGTCATAATTAAATTACAGAAGCACATATGGAATAAGAGATTGAAAAGGTATAGAAATATAAATAATAATAATAAATATTATCTCCAAGGAATGACAGCATGGCTGACAACTTTCTTGAGTAAGAAAGATAAGAAGCTAAAATACAATGAAAGATCTTTTCAAATTCCTGAAAGAAAATCACTTCTATTTCACATTTCTATATAAAAATCAACTCTAACTAAGAGGAAATGTGATATAACAACATTAATACCAAGACAGAAAGTTTAGCACTAGGAAATCTCATTTTAAGAACTAGCAAAAGGTATGCATGCAGAAAAAGAAAAGACAGCATATATAACTACTAAGTAATAAATGCTTCCTTCAAAAGTAACAGTTAAGGGGTGTATGAATAAAAGATCAGGTTATCCAAGTGGAAAGAAAATGAGGAATAGAGCAGGCATGAAAAGAATCGTATTTCAGATATATGAAAGGTTATCCTGAGGTTGAGGAATGGGATCATAGGGCAGACCTGGGGGAAATATGTAGATTCAGGATCAAAAGCAACATAACAGCCATATTACAATTTCTTACATGTTATTCCCAGGACAGTATACTATTATTAACCAGGCAATGGAGAGGGAGAAAAAGGTCTTAAATAGAATGCTGACATTCAGGTTGTATTACCAAAATACAATATTACAGCAGATATTGTAGCAATTTTATGGGCAGATTGTAAGGGGAAGCAAACACACATGTAAAGGAAACTTCTGAAAAAATCCTAAACAAGAATAATGGAAGTGGAAATGAAAATTCTATAAAGTTAGAAAAGTAAGTTTTAGTGAGTCATTTTGTAAAAAAAAGAAGAGGAAGAAAAAATTGTAATGCCATTCACTCATTCATTTATCCCGAGTGTCTGGGAGGATATTAATCAAATTTATTGTGGTAGGAATTAACCAAAGAGAAAGAAATGTGGGATGATTGAATAGGAATGGGAAAAATGCTTTACTATTTTTAGGGGTGAGTATATAAAAAAGAATGATATGATCCCTTTGTTTTCAGGGAAAATGACAAATATGAAATTTATATACCATATTGCATAAAAGGCTAATTATTTTATGCAAAAAGTACAATGAGAGCAAAAGTCTGAATAACAATAGTTTAACAAGGTAAGCCTCATTAGGTTTGTGTTCTTATTAAAAACACTGAGCTCAAAGTTTCCTTTTCTGCCATACATATGTACAATCTTGGAAAAATCTAAACACAGTAATGACATTCTCATGTTTTTATTTTTTATTTTAACATTTTAATTATGGCATGAAATAAGGTAGAATAATATTTCATACTTAAAGGAAACAATCAAATAATTTAAAAAACTATTTTCTTCTATATAGATGACCTATGACAAAAATAGCTTTAAAAATTTTTATTTAGTATTATTTCAAATAATTCAATCACACAGAATCCACCAAGGGAAAACAACTTAGTGTTTTGGTGACTGTTATACACTTTGGTTACCACTTTCTTGCAAAGTTCAGAGGTACTAATTCCATGTTCTAGGCAGTGACAGCAGAAACGAAAGTCATTAAGTCTCTCATCTTCCTAAAATGCAATCTCTATCTTACATGCATTGAGGGACACTCAAGTGTTTATCTTGTAATGGAGGTGTCTGGACCTGTTGGATTTAATTTGGCTGAGCTCACTCTTACTGAGGTATACTGACTGCTAAGGAAAATATTTTGTGTGTGTGTGTGTGGGGGGGGGCATATCCAAAATGAAAAAGCTGGGAGAAAAGCATCTCTTTGTAGGGAAACTGACACATCTGGGCTATATAAGTGTCAGCTCTAAGAGGGGATGCTAGTGTGGTCCCTCCTCCAGCTCTGTTAATGTTGCCTAATATCAACTTAGGTTTCCTTCTTAAGAATGCAGCATGGCTGGGGCGCCTGGGTGGCTCGCTAGGTTAAGCATCTGCCTTTGGCTTAGGTCATGATCTCAGGGTCCTGGGACCTAGCCCTGCCTCAGGCTCCCTTCTCAGTGGGGAGTGTGCTTTTCCCTCCCCCTTTGCCCTTCACCCCCCTCTCCACTCCACTCTATCTGTCTTTCAAATAAATAAATAAAATCTTTTTAAAAAGAAAAAAAATAATTAAAAAAAATGCAGCGTGGCCATATGGGATCTACCTTACCCAGACCTCCCCTAATGCCTGATTGACAAGGGGATACCAAAGGGCAGTCCCTTGCCTCAAGGTGGGAAAAATGTTAAAGTTTGTGCTCCAGAACTTGTCTGTGTTTCTATACTTGAGAATACATTCTTGCTCAGTTTTCTTCTTCTATCCTTTCCTGCTTTCTCAATTCCTCTTCTCCTGAAAGCATTCCCCAAATAATATTTGAACTAGAATCCCCATCTCAGGATCTATTCCTAGAAAATAACTGACTTAAGTAAGCTTTTCTTCCCCCTACCTCCCCTCAAAGTGAGCAGTCTCATTGAACATTATTACATTTAATTAAAGTCCCTCTAGTCAAACAGGCCAGAGACTTCTGGGTTAAAGCTCTTTGGGTTTTTTCACTCATCCACTTACCTAAGAAATTCTCCAGATTGCTGTCATTTCCTTTAGGGTTGAATAAACACTGGTGCACATGCTTCAGAGCTATGGCAATTGCTCAATATCTCTGAGAGAGCAAATATTTCAGGGAGGTAACATCTATATAGCAACTCAACTAACCCCAGATTTATATATACAATTATTCATCTGAAGCTAAAGAAGTCTTTTGGTATAACTAGTGCTTTGGAAGATTGAGTGCTGACCATCACATTTTTGTTGAAAGAAACCTCTTGAATTAATTTTATGACTGAATAGAATCCATTATGTATTAGAAAACTTAGTATTAATCAATAGTGTAAAAAAAGCATTTGACAAAATCCAACCAGTATTCATGATAAAAAGTCTCAGTAAACTGTTTCCTCAACTTGATAAATAATATCTGCAAAAAACCCTTCAGCTAACATCAAATGTAGTAGTGAGAAACTTGAAGCCTTCCCATTAAAAGCAGGAGCAAGGCAAGGATGTCCTCTCTTACCACTGCTTTTCAACATCATACTAGGAGTCCTAGCTAATGTAGTAAGAAATGAAAGGAAGAATTGGGAAGGAAGAAATACAATGGTATTTTTTTCTAGATAACATGATACTTTATGTGGAAAATCCAAAAGAATCTACAAAAAAATCTCCTGGAACTAATTGATCATAACAAGGTTGCAGGATACAAGGTAATATAAAAAGTTAATTGCTTTCCTATATATCAGCAGTAAGCAGGTGGAATTTGAAATTAAAAACACAATACCATTTACATTAGCAGCCCAAAAAACCAAAGTACTTAGGTATAAATCTAACAAAATTTGGCCAGAATCTATATGAGCAAAACTATAGAACTTTAATAAAAGAAATCAAAGAACCATATAAATGGAGAGATATTCCACATTCATGTATGGAAAGATTTAATATTGTCAATATGTTAGTCCTTCCCAACTTGATCTATAAATTCAATGCAATTTCAATCAAAATCTCAGCAAGTTATTTTGAGGATATGAAAAAATAAAATGATTCTAAAGTTTACATGGAGAGGCAAAAGACCCAGCCTATCCAGCACAATATTGAAGAACAAATTTGGAGGACAGACAATGCCCAACTTCAGGACATACTATAAAGATACAGTGATTAAGGGCGCCTGGGTGGCTTAGTTGATTAAGCAACTGCCTTTGGCTCAGGTCATGATCCTGGAGTCCCGGGATCAAGTCCTGCATCAGGCTCCCTGCTCAGCAGGGAGTCTGCTTCTCCCTCTGACCCCCCACTCATGTGCTCTCTTTCTCTCTCTCTCTCATTCTCTCTCTCTCAAATAAATAAATAAAATCTTAAAAAAAAAAGATACAGTGATTAAAACCATGTGGTACTGGCAAGAGAATAGACAAATAGATCAATAGAACATAACAGAGAGCCCAGAAATAGGTCCACATAAATATCGTCAACTGATCTTTGACAAAAGAACATACAGTGGAGCAAAGATATTCTTTTCAACAAATGTCACTGAAACAACTAGAAAGTTACATGCAAAAGAAAGAAAGAAAAAGAAAGAAAGAAAGAAAGAAAGAAAGAAAGAAAGAGAAAGAAATTAGACACAGACTTTACACCTTTCACAAAATTAACTCCAAAAGGATCACAGACCTAAATGAAAAACATAAAACTATAGAAGTCCTAGAAGATAACAAGGAGAAAACCTAGATGTTGGGTATACAACATTAAAGACATGATCCATGTCTTTGATAAGCTGGACTTTATTAAAATTAAACCTCTGGTATGGAAGAGAAAATGTCAAGAGAATTAGAAGATGAGCTACAGACTGGAGAAAATATTTGTAAGAGACAAATCTGTTAAAGAACTGTTATTCAAAATATACAGTGAACTCATAAAACACAACAAAAAGAAAACCATCTGATTAAAAAATGGGCCAAAGATCTTAATAGACACTCACCAAAGAAGATATATAGATGGCAAATAAGTATATGAAAAGATACTCCACATCATATGTTGTTAGAGAAATATAAATAAAAATAACCATGAGATAGCACTACATACCTATTAGAATGGCCAAAATCCAAAACAATGACAACATCATATGCTGGCAAGGATGCAGAGCAACAAGAACTCTCATTCATTGTTAGTTGGAATGCAAAATAGTACAGCCACTTTGGAAAATAGTTTGGAGGTTTCTTACAAAACAAAAATACTCTTACCATAAGATCCATCTATTGATATCTTGATATTTACCCAAAGGAGTTAAAAACTTATGCTCACACAAAAACATCAAAATGTTCTTCAGTAGGTAAGTAGATAAACTGTGGTACATCCAGACAATGCAATATTACCCAGAACTAAAAAGAAATGAGCTATCAAGCCATGAAATGATATGTAGAAAACTTAAGCACACATTAGTAAGTGGGAGAAGTCAATGTTCAAAGGATACATACTGTATGATTCCAACTATGTGACAATAACAAGATCAATGATTGCCAGGGATTGGGTGGGGATAAGAAGTGAATACCTGGGGTGCAGAAAATTTTTATGGCAGTGAAGTACTCTGTATGATACTGTAATGAAGAATAAATGAGAATATATATATATATATATATATATATATATATATATACTTCCATATCCACAGCCTGTGTAAAATTAAGTTGATTTGTAGTGATAATGATGTGTTAATGTAGACTTGTCAATTATAACAAATGTAACACTCTGGTAGAGGATGTTGATAACAGATAATACTATGCATGTGAGGGCAGGGGATATGTAGGAAATCTCTGTAACTTCCTCTTAATTTTGCTATGAACCTAAAACTACTCTAAAAAATAAATTCTATTACAACTCTTAGGAAGAGAAAATATACAAAGCGGAGGCTAAATCATCTTGGGTTATTGAAGAATTCAGATTTTTGGGGAGGCATAAAAGAACATATATAAAATATTTAAAATGATCATTGTGATAACATGGCATCAAAAAGAAAGTGGTTATCACAGATAACCAATCTATGTCAAATGCAGCTAATAAAATGAATGAACTGTAGTGTGAAAATGGTCATTAGATTGGCATAGTAGAGATCACTGGGCTTCTTTCTACTATTTGGTAGGATCTGATGGGCCTGGACTCAAGAGATTTCAATAGGAAAAAAAGCAAGAAAATGTGAGTAGAATACTATTTTTTGATGATTTACTACAACTCAAAAGCACAGAAAAGAGTATAGTGGCAATTGGAGGGAGATGTTGGGTTAAGAGTGCTGTTTGTTCATTAGTTTTGTGTGAAATATATTATAGTGTTTCCTAATGTTGATATGAATTGCTATTCAGGAAGAAAGGGAAACTTATGAGCAGTAATTTTTTGTATAGGTGCACCAGTGGATTCAAATGCACACATGGAGACTCTTGGATGGAAACATTTATAATTCATCCAGATAATAGAGGAAAAGATAGAATCAGGAAGTTTGATAAATTTGTCATGGGGTAGATGCGGGAAATTTCTTGATTGCCTGAACTAGCTCAGTTGTATAAGAAGCAAAGTTGTCAACTGATTCAGGACTGAGAAGAAGCCTTGGGGAATTAGTTTTATAGAAAAGAAGGAAAAACCAATTAATAGGATAAGTATAAGAGTGCCCACTTGAGAGTTATGTTGATTAATGAAAGGCGTGTGTGTGTGTATGTGTGTGAGTGTGTGTGTGTGTGTGTGTGTGTATGTATCCCCAGCTATATTCACATGCTTCATTGCAAGACAGAATGTTTAATTCAAATATGGCTGTAGTCCACACGCCCCAGTTTCAAGAGTTTAATCAAGGGAGAGAGAGCAAACTTGAGGATATGTGCAAGGGGTAATTACACACATGGACAATTGGTTCTAAGACCTATAAGCAGAGAGGTTGATGAAAAATGAAAAGGTCAGTGGTTTGAAGGTCATGGAAAAGTCTATTAAAATTTTAGAATCAAGATATTTGAATGATTAAACTATAAAGATAGAAGGTGGTAGTTAGGGAGATAAGTGAAATTGAGATTCAGGAGGTGGTTCTATTATTGCTATTTAAAAATTCAGGTGTAGCAATTAGAATGTCTGAGGTAAGGTGGAAGAAAAATTCATTAGAAGGGAGGAGGTCAAGAAAGTATAGAGAATAGATGATATGTTTATATTGAATGATCATAAATGATGAAATATATAATTGGTGAAATACAATGAAATGCACTTAAATCTTCCCTGAATAAGGAGAAATACAGAAGGGAGTAGATGACTGCAAACAGGGAGGAACCAAGTTGTTTTATAGGAAGGCATAGAGATCAAAGTGTTGGTCATTTTGAGTGTCTAGATGTTAAGGAATTCGGGGAGGTTGAATTCTTTGTGGGAGCTCAGATAACCTAGAATGTAGGGTATGATGACTCTAGCTGTCTTGTTAAGTTAGAGTTAGTCATGGTGCTTATGTTCATGTGGGTAACATTCCTCTTTATAGTCTCCTTTATGGGAGTGACTCTTAGGAAGAACATTTAAGTGGAAGTAATGGAAAGTACAAGTCTCTGCAGGAACATTGGGAGCTCTCTGGGTCTTACTTCAACTGTGCTATCTTACTATATGAAGGAAAGCAAGAAATGAAGAGCCTTATAGTTAATGTTAGAACCTGGATGAAAGCAGGAACAACTCATGCCACCCCACCAATTATTTAACAGAGCAAAGCTTAATGACAAATCTTTCTTAAGCTACTATTATATATGACATGGTGTTGGCCAGCATGTTATTTTTATTAATATTTTTGAATATTATAATAACCTTGAGTACTCACTGATGTATTATTTCAGGGATATCCTGATGTTATAAATGTGTCCTCATTCAGGGGAACCAAACAACTAAAGATGCAAAATAAAAAAAAATTCAAAATTATTGAACATTCATAAATGAACATTCGTAATTGAGCTTATCAAATATCTTTCTTGTCTAGTATTTTTTTGGTACTAAGTTTTACTTTTTACTTTTCTCAATCACCTGGACAATTTTTAAAGCAAGCATATATTCATTTTATTTCTTTGTTTGCAGAGATCCAAAATTATTATGATTAGTATTACTTTAGTGTAAATAAATCAAAGAAATATTTTGTTTACCAAGTAAAATTTCAGACATTTTAAAAAAGTGGTTGAAAATTTTCAATATTTAGTAAAAGAGAAATATATGTAGAAGGATAGCAAATGGAAAAGCAATAGAAGTTTGACCAAATTTACAATTTATCTGAAAGTCACTCAAACGCCTTGTTGTAAAAATAATTGAGCTGGAAATACAATGCAAACTGTTCTTCATAGAATAAAAACAGTTACTACTTTGTCCATGCTAGGGATGTGACAGTTTCATTTATTTTCAAATATTACAGCTTTTCAGTTCCCAGTTCCTTTTGGAAACAAGAGTAGGGAAGCGTGAAAATTTTATAGAGTATGGAATATAACATAAAACAGAACTTTAAGGATGTAAGTCTAAATAAAATTTCAATATAAGTGAAATAGTATTAAAATCATCCTTTATTATATTAGCATCAAAGCTTTTGCTATGTAAATAACTTATTACAAGTTACAGAGATTTCCTATATATCCCCTGCCCTACAGGCATAGGATTTTAACATGGCTGGCAAAAGACAGTGCAACAGGGGCCAAGTAAGTGTGAAACAATATTATAAGAATAATGACTAGAACCATGTTTTCCTGATTCAAAACATTTTTGATTGTATATCTTTTCATAAACATTGCAATACTGGGGGACAGGAAACAAAGCATACTCATTTATCCTAATTCAACTCAGAGGGTTCACTTCAGCTATTTTGAATATAGGCAAGTTTATTGGTCAAGAAGGTAAGTTTATTTCCAAACAGCATTTTTTACTTTTTTTTAATATTACATTATAAAAGTTATATATAATGATATTACTTTATTAGAATTAAAAAAATATTCCAGGAACTGAAAAATTAAATGTTTGGTTACTGTGTGGATTAGTTTTATAAAATATAGGGGTAATTTAGTTGTTTTAAAAAATTGTTTGAGAGGCTGGCCTCATATTTTCAAAATCTATGTCCTGAGGCGTTCAGAGACTCAAGAAACCATTAACAAACACGTGTGCACGCACACACATACTTCTTGGGTAGGTTTTTATATTGTACAGCATAGATATTGTATTTGTTTATTATTAGGTAGGTTTTATTAGCACAAAACATACCAAATTATAACTTGCGAGACTTGGGTCCTGTTTCTTGCTCTTGCTAGTTTAATTCTATCACCTTGAACTGATGATTACCCTCTGAATATCCTCCATAGAGATAATAACAATGCCCTCATCACATGCATATTGTGATAACTTAAAGAGTTTGGGTATGGCATACAGTATAACAATACAAGAGAATATTTTAATAATTATGAAAGGTTCCAAAAATAGGCTTTTGCCGCCTCCTGAATTGCCAGAATTCCTCTAGAAGGCTTTATTAAATGCCAGGACTTTGAGCATTTAAGTTTTATGTAAGCCTTGTGGTAACCACAAAGCAACAATCTAGAATAGATACACACAGGGTCTATATCTAATTGTTCTGTGTCCCAGTCCTAACTTAAAGAGAAACTTTCACAATGTCTGGAGTCCTTAAGATCCTGCAAATGGAGGAGGATGCCCTCAAATTTCTTGCAGCAGACACCCACTTAGGTAGCACCAACCTTCACTTCCAAACAGAACAATAAGTAAATAAGTTCATACAAAAGTAAAAGCAAGAAAATCTATATCATAAATCTGAAGACAACCTGAGAGAAGCTCCTGCTGGTGGTAACCCCTGCCATCGATGTTATCAAAAACCCGGCTGACGTCAGCATTGTATTCTCCACAGATACTTGCCAGAGAGGTGAGCTGGAGTTTGCGGCTACCGCTGGAGACACTACTATCACGGGCTGCTTCACGTCTGGATCCGGGCAGCCTCCTGTGAACCGCGACTTCTGGTGGTTACTTATTTAAGGGCTGACCAGTATCCCCTCAAGGAGCATCTTATTTGAAGGGAGCCCCCCAGTGCAACAAGGGAGCTCCCTCAGACGGTCGCTGTGGTAAGATGTCGGTGGCAAGTTGTGCACATGCGCACCACTGTCTCCCATGAGCACCCACGGGAGGTCTCGCCTGCTATTTCCTTCCACAGAAATCCTGAGGAGATTGAAAAGGAAAAGCGGGACCCAGCTAAAAGGGCTGTGACGAAGGAGGAATTTTAGGGCGAATGGAACTGTCCAGCGCCTGAGTTTACTGCTACTGAACCCAGAGTCACAGACGGGTCCGAAGGTGCACATGTGCCCTCGGTGCCTCTTCACGGTTCCCTACCGAGGACTGGAGCATGCCGGCCACTGCGGAAAGACGGATCTGCAGCTCCCACTGCTCTGGCCAGGGAATGGGTAAGAACCACCACTGAGTGTGGTTTTAAGCTATTCTTCCATAGATTTTCTTCTAAAGATTTATTTATTTATTTGAGAGAGAGTGCACGTGTGAATGGGGGAGGGGCAGAGGGAGAGAGAGAATCTCAAGCCGATTTCCCTGCCTAGGGGGAGGGGGGGTTCGATCCTAGGACCCTGAGATCATGACCTGAGCCGAAATCAAGAGTCAGACGCTTAACCAACTGAGCCGCCCAGGCGCCCTCATCCACATATTTTTAAAACAGAAGATGGAGGGCACCTGGGTGGCTCAGTCGTTAAGCACCTGCCTTAGGCTCAGGTCATGATCCCAGGGTCCTGGGGTTGAGTCCCACATCGGGCTCCCTCCTCGGCGGGAAGCCTGCTTCTCCCTCTCCCACTCCCCCTGCTTGTGTTCCTGCTCTCGCTGTCTCTATCTCTGTCAAACAACAACAACAACAACAACAACAACAAAACAGAAGATGGAAGTAAGATTGATAGAAAATAATTAGTTTCTTAAAAACTAGGGTTGTTTCTTTGTTAGGTACAGAGCTGTGACACAATGCTAGCCATGTTGGCTTTCACAGCATGGTGTTTTGGGGTCCCATCCCTTCAGTGAGAGTCCTAAAAGTTGGGGCACTAGATATGCAGTTCAAACCCTTTGTTCCCCAGGTGGAAGCTGGGAATTGGGGCTTCCCTACCGATTTTATGGCACTGTGTCTGGGTGGAGTTTATGGTAAACCTTTCCTACCTGTTGCCACAAGGGTGTTTTCTCATTTGCCTGATGTGAAGGAGTCATTCATCTAGTCCTGGATTTCTCTGAGGGAATGGCTCCCTGTGGAGCTATGTATTCAGTTTGTTCTTGGGGTAAGGGAAGTTCAGGAGTTTTCGATGTCACCCTCTTCATCCCTCCTTCTTACTCTATTTTAAAAATGGATAATTGATTAATCCTGGATTTTTTCTCCAAAATTTCAGTTTATTTTTTTAACGGTTTTATTTTTAAGCATCTGTACACCCAACATGGGGATTGAACTTAAAACCCTGAGATCAAGACTGAGGGCGGAGCAAGATGGCGGAGGAGTAGGAGACCTGGATTTCGTCTCCTCTCAGGAATTCAGCTGGATAGGGATCAAACCATTCTGAACACCTACAAACTCAACAGGAGATCAAAGAAAAGAAGATCAACAACTCTCTGAACAGAAAAGCGACCACTTTCTGGAAGGTAGGACGTGCGGAGAAGTGAATCCGAGGCGATATTCAGGAGGATAGACGGCGGGGGAGGGGCCTCCGTCGGCCGCTTCTGGCAAGTGATAGAGCCACGGAGCACAAAATCGGAACTTTTAGAAGTCTGCTCCACTGAGGGACGTCACTCTGGTGGCGAAGTGGGGGGTGGAACCCTCGTGGGACAGTGTGCTCTCAGGACCCTCGGGGTCACAGAAAGACCGGGGGTGCCTGAGTGCGGCAGAGCTCCCAGGTATCGGAGCGGGGAAGCCGGCTGCAGAGACGGAGCCCAGGCGCGGGCTCTCAGCTCGGGGTTGCCATAAACCGTGATCCGCGGCACAGTCGGGCCACTGCTCCTCCAGCAGGGACCCAACAAGCGGCAGATCCGGGGAGACTCACCTTCTTCCCCCGGGAGGAGAGGTGCGGGAGCGCACCGCGGGGATCTGCTGGGTTCGGAGACTCCACCCGGGGTCGGGTGCCAGATAGAAAGGCGCGGTCACAGGCCGGGTGAGCGCGGAGTGCGGCCGGAGACCGGGGAGACGGGAGTGACTGACGGCTTTTCTCTGGGGGCTCGCTGAGGAGCGGGACCCCGAGTTCTCGGCTCCGCCGGGGCGGAGACTGGGAGGCTGCCATTTTCACTCTCCGCCTCCAAAGCTGTACGGAAAGCTTGCAGGGAACAAAAGCTCCGGAGAGCAAACCCGAGCAGATTACTTAGCCCGGACCGGCAAGGGCGGGGCAATTTTGCCTCCGGCAAACACATTTGGGAACCACGGCAACAGGCCCCTCCCCCAGAAGATCAGCAAGAACAGCCAGCCAAGACCAAGTTTACCGATCAATGAGAACGGCAGAACTCCAGCGCTAGGGGAACACTGCACATAGAATTCATGGCTTTTTTACCATGATTCTTTAGTCTTTCAAAGTTAATTATTTTTTTTAACTGTCTTTTTTTCTTTTTTCCTTTTTTCTTTTTTTTTGAATTTTTCTTTTTCCCTTTTTCAACCAACATCTTATCAATCCCTTTTTTAAAAAAAAAAACATTTTTATTTTTCATTTTTAAAGTCATATTCTATCCCTTCATAGTAGTTACCCGTATTTTTGGCATATATATATAAGTTGTTCTCTCTTTAAAATCTTGAGATAGTTTCTTCTAACAGATCAAAATATACTCTAAATCTCTAGTGTAAGGTTTTTTTCTACTCCCCTGCCTGATCACATTCTCTCCCTTTTTTCTTTCTTTCTTTTTTTTTTAATCCTCTTCTTTCTTTTTTCAAACAACTTATCAAATCCTTTTTTAAAATTTTTTATACTTTCCATCTTTACAGTCATATTCCATCCCTTCATCATATCAACCCTTATTTTTGTACATATATAAGTTTTTCTTTCTTTAAAATTTTGGGAGGGACTTTCTTTTAACAGACCAAAATACACCCAAAATCTAGTGTGTGGCACTGATCTATAATCCAGCCTGATCATATTTGATCACATTCTGTTTTTGTTTTGTTTTGTTTTGTTCTGCTTTTGTTTGTTTTTATCTTTATCTTTTTCTTTTTTCTTTTTTCTTTTTTTCTTTCCTTTTCTTTTTTCTCTCTTTCCCTTTCTTTTCCCACTGCTTCAGGTCTTTTCTGATTTGTTTAGAGTATATTTTCTGGGGACGTTGTTACCCTGCTAGCATTTTGTTCTCTCATTAATCTATTCTCCTCTGCACAAAATGACAAGACGGAAAAAATCACCTCAACAAAAAGAACAAGAAGTAGTACCGACTGCCAGGGACCTACTCAATACGGACATTAGTACGATGTCAGATCTAGAGTTCAGAATCATCACTTTAAAGATACTAGCTGGGCTTGAAAAAAACATGGAAGTTATTAGAGAAACCCTTTCTGGAGAAGTAAAAGAACTAAAATCGAACCAAGTAGAAATCAAAAAGGCTATCAATGAGGTGCAATCAAATATGGGGGCACTAACTGCTAGGATAAATGAGGCAGAAGAAAGAATCAGTGAGATAGAAGACCAAATGATGGAAAATAAAGAAGCTGAGAAAAAGAGAGATAAACAACTACTGGATCATGAGGGCAGAATTCGAGAGATAAACGATACCATAAGACGAAACAACATTAGAATAATTGGGATCCCAGAAGAAGAAGAAAGAGAGAGAGGTGCAGAAGGTATAATGGAGCAAATTATAGCAGAGAACTTCCCTAATTTGGGGAAGGAAGCAGGCATCAAAATCCAGGAAGCACAGAGAACCCCTCTCAAAATCAATAAAAATAGGTCAACACCCCGACATCTAATAGTAAAACTTACGAGTCTCAGAGACAAAGAGAAAATCCTGAAAGCAGCTCGGGAGAAGAGATATGTAACCTACAATGGTAGAAACATTAGATTGGCAACAGACTTATCCACAGAGACCTGGCAGGCCAGAAAGGACTGGCAGGACATATTCAGAGCACTAAATGAGAAAAATATGCAGCCAAGAATACTATATCCAGCTAGGCTGTCATTGAAAATTGAAGGAGAGATAAAAAGCTTCCAGGACAAACAAAAACTAAAGGAATTTGCAAACACGAAACCAGCCCTACAACAAATATTGAAAGGGGTCCTCTAAGCAAAGAGAGAGCCTAAAAGCAACATAGACCAGAAAGGAACACAAACAATACACAGTAACAGTCACTTTACAGGCAATACAATGGCACTGAACTCCTATCTTTCAATAGTTACCCTGAATGTAAATGGGCTAAATGCCCCAATCAAAAGACACAGGCTATCAGATTGGATTAAAAAACAAGACCCATCGATATGCTGTCTGCAAGAGACTCATTTTAGACCCAAAGACACCCCGAGATTGAAAGTGAGGGGGTGGAAAACCATTTACCATGCTAATGGACACCAAAAGAAAGCTGGGGTGGCAATCCTTATATCAGACAAATTAGATTTTAAACCAAAGACTGTAATAAGAGATGAGGAAGGACACTATATCCTACTTAAAGGGTCTATCCAACAAGAAGATCTAACAATTGTAAATATCTATGCCCCTAACATGGGAGCAGCCAATTATATAAGGCAATTAATAACAAAAGCAAAGAAACACATCGACAACAATACAATAATAGTGGGGGACTTTAACACCCCCCTCACTGAAATGGACAGATCGTCTAAGCAAAAGATCAACAAGGAAATAAAGACTTTAAATGACACACTGGACCAAATGGACTTCACAGACATATTCAGAACATTCCATCCCAAAGCAACGGAATACACATTCTTCTCTAGTGCCCATGGAACATTCTCCAGAATAGATCACATCCTAGGTCATAAATCAGGTCTCAACCGGTACCAGAAGATTGGGATCATCCCCTGCCTATTTTCAGACCACAATGCTTTGAAACTAGAACTCAATCACAAGAGGAAAGTCAGAAAGAACTCAAATACATGGAGGCTAAAGAGCATCCTACTGAAGAATGAATGGGTCAACCAGGAAATTAAAGAAGAATTAAAAAAATTCATGGAAACCAATGAAAATGAAAACACAACTATTCAAAATCTTTGGGATACAGCAAAGGCAGTCCTAAGAGGAAAGTATATAGCAATACAAGCCTTTCTCAAGAAACAAGAAAGGTCTCAAATACACAACCTAACCCTACACCTAAAGGAGCTGGAGAAAGAACAGCAAATAAAGCCTAAACCCAGCAGGAGAAGAGAAATAATAAAGATCAGAGCAGAAATCAATGAAATAGAAACCAAAAGAACAGTAGAACAGATCAACGAAACTAGGAGCTGGTTCTTTGAAAGAATTAACAAGATTGATAAGCCCCTGGCCAGACTTATCAAAAAGAAAAGAGAAATGACCCAAATCAACAAAATCATGAATGAAAGAGGAGAAATCACAACCAACACCAAAGAAATACAAACAATTATAAGAACATATTATGAGCAACTCTATGCCAACAAATTAGATAACCTGGAAGTAATGGATGCATTCCTAGAGATGTATCAACTACCAAAACTGAACCAGGAAGAAATAGAACACCTGAACAGACCTATAACCACTAAGGAAATAGAAGCAGTCATCAAAAATCTCCCAAAACACAAAAGCCCAGGGCCAGATGGCTTCCCAGGGGAATTCTACCAAACATTTCAAGAAGAATTAATACCTATCCTTCTGAAACTGTTCCAAAAAATAGAAATGGAAGGAAAACTTCCAAACTCATTTTATGAGGCCAGCATTACCTTGATCCCAAAACCAGACAAAGACCCCATCAAAAAGGAGAATTACAGACCAATATCCCTGATGAACATGGATGCAAAAATTCTCACCAAAATACTAGCCAATAGGATCCAACAGTACACTAAAAGGATTATTCACCACGACCACGTCGGATTTATCCCTGGGCTGCAAGGTTGGTTCAACATCCGCAAATCAATCAACGTGATACAATACATTAACAAAAGAAAAAACAAGAATCACATGATCCTCTCAATAGATGCAGAAAAAGCATTTGACAAAGTACAGCATCCTTTCTTGATCAAAACTCTTCAGAGTATAGGGATAGAGGGTACATACCTCAATATCATAAAAGCCATCTATGAAAAACCTACAGCGAATATCATTCTCAATGGGGAAAAACTGAGAGCTTTCCCCCTAAGGTCAGGAACACGGCAGGGATGTCCACTATCACCACTGCTATTCAACATAGTATTGGAAGTCCTAGCCACAGCAATCAGACAACAAAAAGAAATCAAAGGCATCCAAATTGGCAAAGAAGAAGTCAAACTCTCACTCTTTGCAGATGATATGATACTTTATGTGGAAAATCCCAAAGACTCCACCCCAAAACTGCTAGAACTCATACAGGAATTCAGTCAAGTGGCAGGATATAAAATCAATGCACAGAAGTCAGTGGCATTCCTATACACCAACAACAAGTCAGAAGAAAGAGAAATTAAGGAGTCGATCCCATTTACAATTGCACCCAAAACCATAAGATACCTAGGAATAAATCTAACCAAAGAGGCAAAGGATCTGTACTCAGAAAACTATAAAATACTCATGAAAGAAATTGAGGAAGACACAAAGAAATGGAAAAACGTTCCATGCTCATGGATTGGAAGAACAAATATTGTGAAGATGTCAATCCTACCTAGAGCAATCTACACATTCAATGCAATCCCCATCAAAATACCATCCACTTTCTTCAAAGAAATGGAACAAATAATCCTAAAATTTGTATGGAACCAGAAAAGACCCCGCATAGCCAGAGGAATGTTGAAAAAGAAAAGCAAAGCTGGCGGCATCACAATTCCAGACTTCCAGCTCTACTACAAAGCTGTCATCATCAAGACAGTATGGTACTGGCACAAAAACAGACACATAGATCAATGGAACAGAATAGAGAGCCCAGAAATGGACCCTCAACTCTATGGTCAACTAATCTTTGACAAAGCAGGAAAGAATGTCCAATGGAAAAAAGACAGTCTCTTCAACAAATGGTGTTGGGAAAATTGGACAGCCACATGCAGAAGAATGAAACTGGACCATTTCCTTACGCCACACACAAAAATAGACTCCAAATGGTTGAAAGACCTCAATGTGAGACAGGAGTCCATCAAAATCCTAAAGGAGAACACAGGCAGCAACCTCTTCGACCTCAGCCGCAGCAACTTCTTCCTAGAAACATCGCCAAAGGCAAGGGAAGCAAGGGCAAAAATGAACTATTGGGACTTCATCAAGATAAAAAGCTTTTGCAAAGCAAAGGAAACAGTCAACAAAACCAAAAGACAACTGACAGAATGGGAGAAGATATTTGCAAATGACATATCAGATAAAGGGCTAGTATCCAAAATCTATAAAGAACT